>NC_043707.1:75546258-75851999 GCF_006229205.1 Suricata suricatta
CACACGATCAACACACCCATTCAGCCCCGACCCCCAGCCCCCAAACTCCACTCACTGCGCGCTCCGTCCTCCGCGCGCTCCTCCGGCGCGCGCTCTCCATCCTTTCCACACACACGCACTTTAAAAACATTTATTTTATTTCTGAAACGGGGTGAAGGGTGTTTGGGAGAGCACGGCGGAGCGCGGCGCTCGGCTCTCCGCGGCGGGGCGCAGGGGGCTGGCCGGCGGCTCGGGGATGGGCCCCCGCCCCTCTTTTCTCTAGGCCCCGGAGCTTTCTCCTTGCCTGCACTTCGCAGAGGCGCCCCGGATGCGTCTTTTACCCACCCCGTCTCCAGGTTTTCCCTGTTCTCCACGCAGCGAGCCGGGGGCTCCGAAACTTTGAGTTTCCGCAGCGCTCCTTTTGTGTGACTGCTCCGAGGAGAAAAGAACGTCTGTTCGCCGCGGTTGCCTCCGTCCGGCTGCGGCGCGCGGGGGACGCTCCAGGGTTAATGCGTCTTTGATACCTGAGATTTCCGGCGCGCTCGTTAATGAAAGTTACATTTTTTAAAAATTGCGGTGACTTTTTCTTTGTAGTTGCAGAGACCTAACCAAACTTGGACTTTATTGACTGTATTTCACAAGAGCGTTTTGTTTGTTTTTGATTAAACCCACCAGGATAAGCAAAGGAAGGAAAGGAGACTACAAGGCTCTTTACTTGCCAGTGCATTCATCGTGCTGTTAGGTCTGTTTCCCTCATTTCCTTACATTGAAACTGCTTTTGCTCCTGTCCTCTGACCACACTTCCTTGCCACTTCTCTGTTTGTTGTGTTGTCAGCAAACAGCCAGGCAGCGCCAACGATGGACCTCAGCTGAAGAAAGCAGACCACGACGGGACAAATCACGCTTGAAAAATACTTAAAGCCAGTTTATGTGTCCTCTGCATACGATGAAAGTCAAAAACTTTTTTTTTCTTTGAATTACAAAATCTCTACGCTTAAAGCCATTCAGTTTTCTGATGTATTTCTCAGCCACTGATACTACTAATGATGCAGACATCAATTAAAGAAGCATGTTTGCCTTGGTTTTCAAGAAAAACTGATTCATCAGGATTTAAAGCCTCTAGAAAATAGGATGAAACTTGAGCTTCTTTGCTTTCAGAAACTATGTACTTTTTGTTGCTGCGGGTATGTTGCAGTCATCATACTTCAGAAATCATTTCAAACAACAATGTTATTAAAATGTCAGCAGCAGATTGTTCAAAAGACTTGAAGACTCTAAATACCTATCAGTATTTTGTCACAAAGCCAGATATTTGCAGTGCTAACGTAAATCCAGCGATTGGTCCAAGTTTGTTCTCAACTTGTAAAAAACCATAAGTTAAAAGTACACATGTGCAAATAACTGAAACATACTCTTTTGGCTGATTCATTCTACTTCTCAAAACAAGAATCCTTGCTGATCAAATTTGTTTCTACTTAATGTATAGATGTTTTAATATTCTCCCCATTCCAAAAGATAAGAGGAGCACTCAGAGCATTTGTACTTTAAACGACATAAACACTCCCATTTGGAATTTCTTAGATAACATAATTCAAATATTATCGATGCAGGATACAAGCTAGTCTGGAAGAAAAAAAGAACACTTATGCAGAGCTGGTGTGAAACCTTACTATGTACCTAAGGTTTTTAAATCTGTCAAAATTATACATACAACAGACCTGCCTAGGAAAATTAAACCAGGCTACTTTAGTTGAAAAGAGGCAGAATTATAAAATTCACAGACCTCAGGAGTCATTTAGATCATCTCCTCTGGAATTTAAAACTGTTTTATTCAAGATTATAAAGCAAATATGTCAAGTTAATAATAATCTGCACTTACTGAAAAATGTTAGCTCTTTCTTTTGTTCATTTGTGACGGTTTTTCACTCATCTGGGCATGATTCACAAGAAGCCCCAATGAGTGCATAGATCAGTCTAATCCTATTTTCTTTTGGGAGGCAAAACCTGGGCTGAAGTTTTTATTTAGTGAGCTTAGAAAGTAATCAATAGAAATTTTTGACTGAATCAAGCAGGCCATATGTTGGCTCATTTACTTATTTATTTAACTCTCTTAGAAAGAATCTCTGGAAGAACCTCTGTCTACATTTCATAGGTCTGACGTTCTTTGATGTTTGGGACCTAAGTGAGTCACTCTCCACTATGTTCCTGAAAAGACTACATCACAAAAACGGGGAGGATGCATCGACAGGGCAGAAATTGTCAGAACTATAGGGAGTAGAAAATGCGTCACACAGGTTTTTAATTTTAATTTGATAGGATGTGTATTTTATAGAGTTCAAGGGTTCAGTATTTTTCCTAAGAATCTAATAAGCTGGCTATGTTTTTAAAATTACAGCTAAATGTATTCCTTCTCCAGGATGTATGAAATATTAAGGAATTTTTAATTCTTTCCTTGCACTTTACACATAATAATGCTTCAGCCTTCTTTGTATCCACGAAGAAGAATTGGAAAAGAGATTTTAATTGCATTGATATATTCAAGATTAAGCTGTTAGCCACAACCCTGCCATTACAAAGGAACACTTAAATGACACATACACATCCAGAAAACATAATTTGCCTGACACTTCATGACAATTCAAAACATAATTTATAACAATACAGGTGTTATGGTAGAAAAAATGAAATGAGAAGCTTAATAATGTCTGCAGATGTTAGCAAGTTAAGGGGAGTTGGAGTATATTATGCATTCCCTAAAATCCAATCAATTTAACTACTCAATCTATATTATTATTTAAGTAATGGCAAAATCATTGACGTATTCATAATACTTGCTAATTGTTTTAAAAAATAAATTCTGCAAAGGACAAAGGAAACACCCATTTCCATTAGTTTTATGTTAAATCAACATCTAACCACTCATGGTGATTTCATTCAAAGAAAACAGAAGGAACTCGTTAGCTTATGTGGTTAGAGAGATTGATGGGCTTCAAACATTTTAACCATATATGTTTTTTCCAACTGTAGAAACTCGTGTTTTTAATTTAAGCAACTTTAAGAAACTAAAGATTATTTTATTCTATGGGTTCACATACTTCTGATACAGAAATTATGCTAATTTTTAAAGCTATTACCATCCAAGTACCTTTGTTTAAAGGAAAATGTTGAGGTACTTGTCAAAATAGAGTATGAATAACAATAGTTTGGGTACCAAATTAAAGAATCTGAAGAAGTATGTAAATGGGTATTAGAATATTGTGATGAGGACAAACCAGGAGAACACAGTAAGTTAACTTCTTCACTGCCTCACTGGGCAACATTGGTTACAGATAAGGCAGTTCTAACAAGGGCTACAGGGAGGTGGGCTTGGGTGGACTGGGGAGATTGGGGACTTGATACTGAGCCAAAAACTATAAGTTTGAGCTACACAGGTATAGACAACTATTAATGAGAAGAGATGTATTCCTTTTGGGGAGTATATTTTTGCCTGTGATGAAAGGGCTGTGAGAGTTGTAAAACAAAACAAATAAGTAAACAAATAACAGGTGAAACTGGTCTAGCCTCTAATACAGGAACAGAAATAAAATTAGCTAGATTTAACCCTAACGTTAACCGGTTCCCATTTCTTTAAATTTTTTTTTTATGTTTTTCATTTATTTTTGAGACAGAGACAGTGTGAGCAGGGGAGAGTCAGAGAGAGAGGGAGATATGGAATCTGAAGCAGGCTCCAGGCTCTGAGCTGTCAGCACAGAGCCCAACACGGGGCTCGAACCCACAAACCATGAGATCATGAGATCATGACCTGAGCCGAAGCTGGAGGCTTAACCTACTGAGCCACCCCAACCTGTTCCTGTTTCTTTATCACTACTGTTCAGTGATGCTTAGTGCTGAGCCTAGCTTTCCTACTCACGAAAATAAATATTTTAAAGGTCTAGAGCAGATCAAAGCAATATGTGAGTACCCAGCTTAACTAGAACTAGTTGAAAGTTGCTGGCTTTGTTTTTCATTTTAGCTTTGCCATGCATGTAGGCTGAAAAGAAATCAAAACTCATTTTCCATGAGAGCAGAAACACATGAAAGCATTTGGCAAAGCCAATAAGTTTAACTATTCTCCCAGCTCTCTTCAGGTTGACCCAAGCTCCATCTAAAATGTAGAGATGTAGTCTCCAAAAGTAGTGACATTTCAACCATGGCATACATATGATCATGTATGATAAACTGTGCTTCATGATACTACTTAGAAGTATATAATCATGTATATTCTTGAATACTTATCATTTTATAATTAATATTTTAAAACCCACCAATACAACTGGTAGCATGACTCTGTGAACTTAGAGTGTTTATGTGTGTATAACTTTACATCAAAGATCATAAAAATTTTATACCATTGTCATAATGATACTCCAAAGAGAGCAAATTATAAAATATGTCTTACATAATTATTGTTTCACTGAATCTTATACAACTCTCCCATAGATTGTTCCCATAACTCTTGTTAATCTCTGCACTTTGAGGATTTTCTATAACTGGGTTTTATAGATCTTCTATCAATATTTCTGTCAAACCATGAAATATAACTATAAGAGGACTCATTTATACAAAAAGTCTATAACTTCATATAATAATTATTTTGTTCATCATACAACCAAATATTTTACTAGTTTAAAATTAGGCCTTCCCTGTCCCTTTTTAATATTTGCAGAAAACCTCTATCAATGATACAGATGAAATTTCTTTATGTTAAAAACAAAATTGAAATTAAACTAAGAGTAACCAAAATCACAACTCTTTGTTTTAAATATAAGACATTTGAATGGGCAGTTCTTGGTAAAGCAAACATGCATTGCTTGGGTGAGAACAAAAGCAAGGCAGTGGTTAATAGGAGAGGCAACTCCACTCTACTGAATCTAAGGCCTCAAAGATAACCAAATAGCAATTTCACAGAAGTCCAAATGGAATTTTTAGTGCCTCTGAGAATGACTTTGATTATTCATATCATAGTTCATTGTAGCACAGCAAACTTGCAAAAGGCTTTTAAGAGTCAGGAAACAAGTTCACAAATGCCTCCTTGGCATTTTAGAAAGCGCATTAAAGATACAATTATACAACACTTCTAACATTTTCATACTAAAAAACATAATTATCTTAATATACACAATATTAATAATGTAATTGTGATCTATGATCTTAGTATTTTTAAACAAAAATTATTCTTTTTCAGTTTTGAAAATACTTTATAGTGTAAAATTGTGTAATGTGAGATGTTTGACCTTGACTTTGGTTGATCCTGTAGTTGTATAAATTACCTGTTACTAACATTTTTCATTATTTTGTTCTCTAATATGATAGTTATTTTTTAACTACACTTACCTGCTTTATTTTTTAAAGGCCTTTCTTTGTTGCATATTATTTTAGTAACCATAAATTTATCTATGCATGTGGAAAATAGAATACCAATTTGCAAAGATTTTTCTTCTAAACCTAGCTTTCATCATAGTTTCTTGATAAGATAATGGAATGTTGCCATCTCTATTATCAAGGATAATTTAAATCTTTATAATTAAGTTTCAACTTATTGCAGCTCATTACAGCACATTCTTAAGGTCAGTATAAAATCAATCACTTAGGACTTAGACCAAACAATGATGTAATAGGCATATGTTTTTTTGATAAGTAAAAGTGCATTAGAAAAGAATTCGTTTTCTTTAAAATTAGCATCCAAATTTAGAATCATACTAAAATGTCACTTACATCTCAAAGGAATACTGAAATGATTTGGAAATGATAAGGTTTTGTGGAGCTATATTCAATGAAAAATTTTTGTTGTAGGTTAAAAAATAAAAACATCTATTCCGCATTAAAAAGAAATTCCTGAATGGTCACCTAGACAACATATTCCTTGAATGGTTTTGTTTCAGTGACGGGGGCGTGTTGCCCTGAACCATCCACCCTCTCATCCAACTGTCCTGGTTACCAAAATCACATATCTCCAAATAACTCTTCTGGTGCATTAGAAGAGTGCCCCCCCTCATTATGGGAATGTAATTTATGACACCAATTTAATTAGAACTATGTCCTTACCACCTGAATTAATGACCCAAATTCAAACCACATATATTTCATTGTTCAGATAATGTAGAATACACTACAAGAAAAGCTAATTTCCTGTTTGTTATCTAATGATAATTGAAACACAATAATTCATTATAATACTGGATTACTGTTATATATGAAGTCGCATGTCTCAAAGAAAGAGGTCATGGAAATAAACATGAAAAAATATTCATAACTTGTTAGAATAAATTTAGAGAAAAGTTGAGTAAGAATGCTAGCTATAAAACATAAATGTTTTAGGATTCAAGAATGTCAACTATTTTTAAATAATATGGATCCCCAGAAGACAATCATTTATTATTTAAAAATAAACTATGGGTAATCAAATAAGGAATCTGAAAAATACTTGAAAGAATGAATTTTGACATTTCATATAATTACTCAATATTTACTTTCTCTCCAGTGCCCTATTGTAAAATGATTTAAGACATGATATATAGATATAAATCAAAATATTTTATGCAGGTGTAGATTTGAGATGATAACGATAGCCTCTTTGTTTATATTGAATAGGAAGGAATCATGTAATGTCAAAAATAGATACTAGACTGAGTATTTAGAAAACTACCTGTAACTACTTAGGTAAATTTATAGTTTACCAAAGTTTGGAGGTAAAATATTACACCTTATAACTAAGAGAAGTCTATCTTTCCCTCAATTTTCCAGTTAATGAAAGAAGTGTTTAAATACTCTATAGTTAGATTATTAACTTCTACAAAACTGAAACAGATGTGTGTCTTAGTATGCCATTAAATTTATGATTAACATAGAACCCTTACATAGAGCTGAGCAGAGGCCAATGATTCTAATTTGCTCTAGATTTATAATAACCTGATCTGGGTTTTGTAAGTATTGAAACACTTTAAACAAAATTAGAAAGCAGTTGTGCTTTGTGTGATTAAAGATGCAATTCTCTATGGAGTAATGAGAAAAGTTAGAACATGTTTCTTTCTTTATGGATGTTTCTATTATAAACATGAGTGCTATACATTATATATTTTTGTTACTATGATTTCCTTGTTTTTAATTATAAAATAAACCAATTGAATTTCACTGGAGTCTCAAATTGAAACTATGCCAAAATTTAGCTGAAGAAAGTGGACCGAGCTTCATAAAAATCCTTAAAAATGTTTCCCAAGGTCTTAGAGTCTTATTATACAAATACCAGTTCACCATACTTTTCTAGAGTAAAGCATCTTTCTGATTAAGACCTGTACAGCGAAAGGGCGTTAAGTGCTAAATACATTACGAACCCTAGAAAATGACATATATAAAATCGTTCTCATTACACAGATTATAACATTTACAACACTATTATTTAAACCTCCTTCTACTTTGCTTGGTGAATTATAATCCATGAGCTCCTAAAAATCAAATCTGTAGAAACACTTTATTTTAAACACTGAATACTATTTCCTTAAAAGTCAGTCAGAAATGTTGATGTTGATATGAAAAACAGTGTAAGCATCTGTGTGTATATTTATGTATATAGAAAATAAGTACAAGCAAAAGTATTAATTCATTAAAAGTTTATCTCTCATAAAACCTTTATTAGCCCTTGAAGTCTTTGCCACTTCATATAAAATGATTTATCTTTTGAATAACAAGGTTCCATTAATCTGTTTGACAAAGGAATTTTTAAATCATTTAAATAATTTATTTGAATGAATTATTTAAATTCTGTAAAATATATATGCACATGTATATGTATATATCTGTGTCTATATATTTGTGTTCTGGCACAATATCACAGAGGAAATACGAAATAGAATTCAGAATACATTGTCCTTGACACCACCAGTGTGACTTGGTATTGCTGCTGACGTGTTCTTTGATCACCCACTGTTTGCACGGGAACCCTGTTAGAGGGCCATTTGTGCTACGCCTGGTACAACAGGATGGTTTAATGTCAGAGAAATGTGCACATTACTTTTTATACTTATTTTTAATCTTGCATTTTTACTGAGATCACTGGCTGACATAGTTTTTCAGATGTTACAATAATAAAGGCAATTATTCAACACTCATAAAAAACTTGCTTTCCTCAAGTCAGTGCTCTAGGTGGTAGGGGAAAGTGGTAAACATACTCCTTTCCCAGAGAAATAAATCATCTGTGGAAACAAAGGGCAAGTAACACATGGAAAATAAATAAGAATATACACCAAAATGTTTAAGCAAATACACAGAACTAATTAGGACATAAAGATTTATATTATAGGCTTAATATGCATGGCATTCAGGAATTTTAACTATATACTATTTCTTCACAGACTATTATTTCACAAAATTTTTTCTCAAATAGATCTTATTGTTCTTTTTTCCCCTGAAGATGTATTTTTACTCATAAAAATAACGAAAATGATGGAACATTTCCACAGATTTGGTGAGGTTATAGAATAAATTTATAAAGATTTCTCCACAATTTTATTTTTAAACATGCAAGAAACTAAGCTTTCACATACATATCTCCTATACATAATAAAACAGGAGAGATCTGTATGTGTTGTTTTTACTTTCTAGTCATCTTTCTGTTGGGAACTTCATCATTTTTTATTTTGTGGTACTGTATTCCTCTCCATTCTATTAGGTTTTATTTCAATTTTGTGACCCACTCTTTCAACAAATTTCTTTTAGCTTTATTTACCCGAGAGTTTCTAATTTTATGCATATTGAAATCTCAATCTATGTTTGTGGCACTTAGTAAAATGTGAAGTCTCTATCTTGCCCAGCCCTTTTCTCCCTTACCTAACCATCCCTGTACCTAGCTATGACACTGTATGGCTTTATTCCCATCAACCACAATACTCAAACCTTAGGAAGGAGGCATACAAAGCTCACAGTGCACTAATGTAACTGTTAAAGGTCCTTGTTCTAGCAATGTAGCATCATAAACTCTTGGGGAGACAATAGTCTTTTAAAAGTTCATTACACGCAGAAAGCCTGGGTGGCTCAGTCAGTTAAGTCTCTCTTGATTTTGGCTCAGGTCATGACCTCATAGTTCAAGAGATTAAGCTCTGTCTGGACTCTGTGCTGACAGCATGGAGCCTGCTTAGGATTCTTTCTCTCCCTCTCTCTCTCTGCCCCTCCCCAACAGGATTCTTTCTACTCTCTCTCTCAAAATAAAAAAAAATAAACATTAAAAAATAAAATAAAAGTTCATTACAGGACTAAAACTCCTATCTGGAACATCCTCTCTGGAAGCACCTCTCTCCCTGCCCACATTCATATATAGAGAAGTATAAATGGATTCCAAAATATCTCTTCGCATCTATATAGGAAGTAATATTATAGTGCTCAGAATGGTGCACACCAATCAGATGAAGTAATTTTTGAAAGACTTTACCTAGTCTCAGATTTTTTTAAGAACAGTGGCTCCTTTAGTCTCTGGCAAAGGACCTGAGCTGTAGTTGGTTATTAAAAAGTACTTATGGAGTATATGAGTCAGAATCCTATAATCATGAATACTACTATAATATTTAGTTCAATAATACGGCTACTTCTTATCCAAATATTATAATACTGCTTTGCTGATATGGATATTATAAGTCAAATAACCTCGAAATCTTATACAAATATACTTATCACAAGTGTACATATAAACACACATACTTAAATTTACTTAACACATTTGTTTAGTCCATTTATTGAAATATTTTTATAGACCATATCTAAATGTTCTACCATCTTTACAGATTAGTGACTACAATGAAAATTTGAGTGTTCTCAAAAAAATGAATAACAATGTGTGTGAGTGTGCATTTAAGTAAAGAGAATCACAAATACAAATTGTTTAGGGAATATCTGGCACTATTATCTTTGTGTGTGTGTGTTGGAGAGGTGAGAAATAGCTCAAGGACAGCAGGAAATTAATGCTTTTGAGTTTTTGAATTGAGAGAAGTTGGAAAGTTGGCTTTCTGTTCCATATTACCTAGAACAAGCTTTCTCCCTCTACTTTCCTGTCCCAACGACTTGTATAATCTAGGGAGCTTCAGAAATTTGAATCAGTGGGACTTAAATGAAGCATTTCCAGAGTTATATTTTGCACCTTGGTTTTTTGATTTTATTCAAACACAGAACATCTGATATTTTATGTATTATGGTAGAAGTATCTTATTTCCATCTTAGTTCATTTATGATTCACTAAGCAAAGACTGAAACCCTACATCCAAGAGCCAAAAACCAGTTTAACCATTTGTTTCCTGCTAAATCACCGGCAAATTTTTTTTAATATTATCTTAAGGAGTAAATTAATCAAAATTTTCAAGGAGAATATTCTCTTTTTCTGTTGAAATTCTATGTCTTTATGTTCTTTTTCTTACATCCTTAGCTTTTTAAAAATATTTTCAAAATATGTGAGTATAGTACTTTGCTATCTAAGAAATCATACTGAATATGACTTTATCTTTCTTTGGTGATATGCAATTTTTGAGTGTTGGAGAACCATAAAAATGAACTTTGATTATCATAACAATTATTACATATCATTGTATTTATTGATTTACTCCTCTCTCCCTAGATAGTAAGCTCCTTAAAAATCTCACTAAACATTATATGTTGGCTCTTAGCACAGCATACAAGAAGTCACAAACTGCTGGTCTGTATAAAATCCAGCCAACAAATGTAATTTAAATAGCTCCACAGATGTTGAGTCAAATAGCATTTTGTTTATTTTTAATCTGTTATTTGTCAAGTTTTAAAAATTTGGAGGTTTTAATCAAAACATAGGTTTCCAGCTTCTGAAGAAGAAGAAAAACCCAGGAAGGTCCAACAACATTGGGTAGATGTTATATCATAGCAACATTCAGTTGGAGAGGCCTTGCCTTTTAATGAAAACATATACCACATTCTCCACCATTCCCTATGACCTCCTCTAATCAAGGGAAAGCATCTTGTGCCATGAATCGCCTAATCAGCGATAATGTTTTGTGTTCTACCTTAATAGTTGCATTAAAGGAAAGTGAAATACATCTTCACCCATATCTTTGTTTTTGTTTTATTTTGTTTTATAAGTAAATAATCTCTACACCTAATAAGGGTCTCAAACCCACCGCCCTGAAATCAAGAGCTGCATGTTCCCCAAACTAAGCCCACCACGTGCTCCTTCACCCATATCTTTGTGAAGTGAAAAATAGATAGATCTAGAAAACTATATGTTTGACCCAATTGCCCTTCACTCACTTTTCTTCCTTATTCCTATAAACATTTTAATTTTTGAGTTCCCATGATCAGTAAATAACTTAATGTGAGTGAATGCTGAATTTTACTGTCAATATACATTGTAAGATATGAAGAAAGGTATTGTACAGTAGTAATGGTGCTTTACCGTATTCAAAAGATTTGCATATATGCTACCCCACCTGGGCATTTCTCACATAGCTCAATACTGAAGTCACAGTGCTGCCCCTGCTCATGCTCACCAATCAGCTCAATCCTGTCTCTGCTTATATTCACAGTTTTCTCTATTTTTCCTCACATGACAGCACTTTCCACCACTCTTCCATGTTTACTCCTGTATTTTCTTTTCTTTCTGAAACCTGTTCGGTTTCCCTGCATGGCAAGGTAATGTGGCAGTAGCAAATGATGATTCTGATTATTTTTGTATTACCTTATATCCCATAAGTATAGTTCACCAAAGGAGGACACATGAAAGGAATCTGTCTTTTTCAACCAAAGGAAAAATGGAAGCAAATACCTTTTAAGTATTTATGCATATGGCTTAAAAGATTTAATAGTTAAAAAAAAACAATTAAGGCACACTAATACAGCAGAAACAGCTACACACAAAATGTTTTAAGGCAAACATGCTAAGCCTTAACTAAATAGTATGGGAACCAATTGATAATCTCAGATATGTTCAAAATGTAGCCTTTTTGGGGTGCCTGGGTGGCTCAGTCGGTTAAGCCTCCGACTTCAGCTCAGATCATGATCTCATGTTAGTGGGTTCAAGCCCTGCATTGGGCTCTGTGCTGACAGCTCAAAGCCTGGAGCCTGCTTCCGATTCTGTGGCTTTCTCTCTGCCCCTCCCCCTCTCATGCTCTGTCTCTCTCTGTATCAAAAATAAACAAAACATTAAAAAAATATTTTAAAAAACCACAACGTAGCCTTTTTAAGGGCATATTTTTCAAAAGAGAGTATTTATTAAGAATTGAGATTATCTCCAGACCCCCAACTTAGGAACATTTTTTAATTATCCCAAATTTGTTATGTTTCTTATTTATGTGTATTAGTACCATTATAATTCCTAATTTTATTTTATATTTTGTATTTTCATTTACAAATTTCTATTATGATTACAAGTCAAAATACTTTCCCATTTGAATATAACTCAATTTTCTGTAAGTATGTCAACTGGGAAAAATGATCCTAATGAATTAACTCCACAAAGTGAGAATCACCTATATTATACATACTGGTTTTTAAAAATTCCTATAAATTATACCATTTCCATAATATCCTTTGTATCAGTAAAAAATCCTGAGTAATACATACTTTCCAAAAAGATCCTTTGGTGCTTATTGTAGTAGTCTTACTGAAATACTGTGGTCCTTATGTACATCTCTTGAAATTTTAAACTGTTATTAATTTTATTTCAGAGCAAACATCGTTTTATTAAAGAGTTATCTAAGCAGTTTTAGCATTAAAGCTTTATTAGAACAATTACTTATGTCAATTGTTGAGACAGACACCATTTTAAAGAAAATCACAAATTATTTCCCATGTCACCTAGAAACTGATACTGACATATATGATTGGGTCCTCTTCATGTTAGAAGCTTCTCATTTTTTTTCACTGAGCAAAGCTCTTCTAAACAACAAAAGTAAAATTGTTTCTAGTAATCATAGTATTTATTTTTCAAAAATTTTGTCTTTTTCCCTTTTTACTTATTCTGCCAAATTGTAAGATAAAAGATATATTCAGTTCATAAATTAATTTAGCCAATTAACTTGGTCTGTGCCCATACTAAAAAGCATGAAATATTATTATTATTATTATTATTGACCCTTGACAGAACACATGCATGGAAAAGTAGAATTTCTTTTCTTGATGTTTAATAAGTATCCCATGAGGCTATACCTAGCTGAAATCATTTATATTCACTTCTTACTTAAAATTCTGCAATTTGGTACAGTCAAGAATTTGGTAAATACCATTTTAAATCACTTTGCTCTGCAAAAGTTTTTGAAATTCCACCACTGAAGATCCTTTCAAAAAAGCCACAGATGTTACTTTTTAAAAATAAAACCTATATTGAAGATTAACCTTTTCTTCTACTTTTTCTTGAAAAGATCTGTTGACAAAGATCTGTAAAGCACCTCATAAACTGTAGATTCACTTAACTTTAGTTAATGTTAATTTTAAGATATTTCAAAAATTTTCTTAGAAAAGCAACACGAGTTAAAAACTTAGAATTTGAGTTTGGATCAGACCACCTGGACAGATCCCAGCTCCACCATGTTCAGGCTTCTATAATTTGAGCAAATTATGGAAGCTCATCTTTAACTTTTTCTTTGCTTGTTTATAAAGTGGGAAGCATAATTACATGTATTTTTAGTGTTGTTGTAAGAACTTATGAATTAATACAGGTAGTACTTACTTAGCACATAGTAAGTCAGCTCTCAAATATTTGCTATTCTTTTGGTACCATTAACAGCAGAAAACACTGACAACTCTTCAAAATGCTGCCATATAAATGCCTAAAACTGTACAACCTAATGTGAAACAATTTTGAACATTCTTACGTATTCTTACATATTGGGTTATGTTCTAGCGAAAGATTTTAGAAGTACATTTTGAAGTATATAGCTTTATATTGACTATAGCTTTATAATGAGAATATTTTATCACATGTATGCCAGTGTTGTTGCTGGTGTTTTGTTTTGTTTCTTTGTTTGTTTTTGTTTATTTATTTTGAGAAAGAGAGAGAGAAAGCACGGGGGAGGGGCAGAGAGAGGAGAGAGAATTCCAAGCAGTTTCCTCACTGCCAGCACAGAGCCCAATGGGGGACTAAATCTCATGAACCAAACCATGAGATCATGACCTGAGCTGAAATCCAGAGGTGGATGCTTAGCCAACTGAGCCACCCAGGTGCCCAACTGCTGGTAATTTTGATTGTTTTACTTTAACAATTTAAAGAATCCACTCACTTTTATGTTCATAGCTTATGATTTTCATTCTTTTTTATTCAAAAGTGCTTAGTTTTTTGCATAAATCCATAACATTAGAAGAGTATCTGATTAAGCTTATTATACTCTGCAATAGCTAAGCACAGTTAAAGACAGTGTCTATTAGGCACCCTATTTTTTACTTATTACTTTGTAATCCTTCATATTCCAAAAAGAATTTAAAGAGATTTACAAATAAATAGAAAGAAAAGTAGTCAGAGTAACTAAGAATGATAAGATGAAGAGAAAGTAAAGATTGGAAAGTAAGAAGCAGGAAAATTAGTATAGGCAGGGCACGCCTATATGCATGCTAGCTTCAGATTTGGCTTAGTCTAACAGCCACACAAAGATCAGCTGTTAACAAGATTCCTGCTGCCCAGCAAATGCAGGACCTGACCTTGAGATCTGAGAGAACCCTGACTAAATGACGATACTGGTCAATTACTTGTCATCTGGTCTCATCTCTACTGGCTCATCCTGCTGCCCTGTCTTCTCCACCACTGAAGTTTTCTTCCCTCTGTTGTGGCATCAACAACAAAACCTCCCCAAAGGCTAGTTCAACGTTTTTCTAAGCTAAATTACTTAAAGTATCCTATACATACTTACCGTGGTTCATTCTGGCAGTTGCTTTTTTTTTAATAGAATATTTCTTCATTTATTTAGGTCTTTTTTAATTTGTCTCTGAGATATTTGCAGTGTATAGGTCTTGCACATTGCTTGTTAAACTTATCCCTTAGTATTTCATATCTATTGATGCTGCTATCATTAATATCTTTTTACATTTTCAATTTCAATGGCTTATTGCTAGTTTTTACAAGTAAAATTACAATGCTTTTATAATGTATTTAATAGAATAAAATTCACCCTTTTAAAGAATATAGTCCAGTGCTTTTAGTATATTCACAAGGTTGTGAAATCATCCTCACTATCTAATTTTATAACATCTTTAGCACCCCAAAAAGAAACCCCATACCCATTAGTAGTCACTCCTCATTTCCCTTTCCCCAGCCCCTGGCAACCACTAATCTAGTTCTATCTCTATGGATTTAGCTACAGAATTAATTTTTATGTACTAACCTTATATTATGAGACCTTGCCAAACTCATTATTTCTAGAGCTTTTTTTATGAATTCCTCCAGATTTTCTACATATATGTTCATATTGTTTAAGAGACTGAATATACAAATAGACAACAGCCAAACCAAATATAACAATAGAACTTTGACCCACAATCTCTGCAGCAATCAACCCAGAGTGATCAGAACTAGATCAGCGACTGCCAACTTCCCTGTTTTGATCCTGCTTCTAACTCAAGACCAACTAGATAAAGACAAATGTGCTTCCCAAACCACCATATAAGAGTCTCACTTCTAGTTAACCCTCCTCTAGCTTCTCGATGCCAATAGCTTCCAAGCAGTGCTTACTGAAACCTTCCCTTCTTTTCATTATAAAGCTTCTTCTCCCCTGCCTGACTTTGAGTCTGTCAAATGCAAGTGTTAGTGACTGACTAATTGCTATAGCAAACTCTGAAGAGTCATTCTGGAATGTTCTCAATAAGAAGGAAGATATCAAAATCTCTGGGAGGACTTTGGGGAGTGGGGAAAAAGACCAAGCTGCTTTTGGTAGTGTTCCCCCCTTTCTAATGCCAACCCCTGGGAAACATTGCCTTAAAGCAACTGATAGAATCTAACTAAATTTAATAAATTAACCATTCCTAGTAGGAAAAATGATAAAGGAGGAAAAAGACAATGGCCCCAGTGAGTATAAATAACTAAGATAAGTACTAGTTAACAGATGGATTTTAACTTGGGGAATAATTTATAATTTTTTTGAGAGAGAGAGAAAGAGAACATGCACACATGAGCAGGGGAGAGGGGCTGAGGAGGAGAGAGAGAGAGAGAGAGAGAGAGAGGGAGAGAGAGACTAAAGCAGGCTTCACGCTCAGCATGGAACCCAGTGCAGGACTCAATCCCATGACCTTGGGATTATGACCTGAGCCAAAATCAAGAGTTGGATGCTCAACTTACTGAGCCACCCTGGTTCCCCAGTACAATTAATTTTTTTAAGTATATCCATTTTTACTATAGAGCACAGAATGAATTTTGGTATTATTGGTATGAAAAAATTAATATATTAATTTATTATATATTACAACATTATATTCATAAAATAATAAACTTGACTTGTCTAGGTATTTGGGGATATATCTTCTTGGAGTTGCCATTTTGTTTTTACTGAATTTTGTTCAAGAGGAAGTTGTAAAGCAGGGTAGGGGATTAACATTAATCAGGTCCCATCTCTATGTGTCAGATATCATAAAGGCATTTTAATGTTATTTTATTTCAGGGCTGGCATTCAGCTGGCAAGCACTGGCAAGGCTTGCTGGTAGTTTATGACCAGCATCTGTTCTGATCTATTAGTGCCCAAGTTCAACCATCTACACACTGCTAAATATTTTAGTGTTACCCTTACTTGATTTAATCTTTAAAATAAACCTGCAGAGAGACAGGAATATCGGAAACTGGCTGCAGAGATACTATTCAGGGACCCTTGACCCTGACTTTTCCTGCTCCTCCCCATCTTGCCCAAAGAAGGTTTTGTTGCTTGTGCTAGTTTGGTTCTAGAACTGGGAGAAGTAATATCTGTAAGAATTTTCTTACATGGAAGTACCTAGGGTATAAATTCTTCTAGAATAGTAAGTTTGAGTTTTAAAAATTGTGTTTTTCAACCCTGGCAGGAATGTCTCTGGCAGCTGTGTGGCCCATAGGGAACCAGAGGAAGAAAAAAGCCAAGCCAAGGTATGCTGTGTCTGCATGCACCTGCTTCTGACACAAATGGCCACCTGGATCCAGGTGGAATCCACTTTGGTGTTCTTGGCTAAATATTGGGAGATGGCAGGTGTGCATGTGATACCTTCCTGCCCATCTATAACCAACCTGAAATGCTGCAAATTCTGTGATAAATGAGGAAATTCTGACAAAGGAAAGTTAATTTGTAAAATAAGTATTAGGAGTGTCTTTGAGACTCTAAAGGCTACATATCTTGTTTCAACTTTCTTTTAGCTGAAAAACATTTTTGTCTAGAAACAATCTTGCATAGCTACCCAATATGTTAATAAGAAACAATTACGTATGCTCTGATTAAAGCAAGATGAAAGCCAACCCTCCCAGCTACACCCTCTCTACTTTAAGCAGTGCCCAAAGTACCTTCATGAAACTTAACATAGTGCTCCTAAGAGTCAAGTTGGAAAAACACTGACTTCCAAAATGCTGCTGCCCTCAGACCCACTCTTGTTCACCTTGGTAAATAATTTATTCAACAAACATACTGTGTAGCTATTGAGTGGCAGACTCCAGGAATACAGAGATAAATAAATACTGTCTGCCATCAAGAAGCTCATAGTCTGAGGGAGGAAAAAAATACAGGAAAACTAAATTAAAAAGCAAACAAACAAAAATAACCACTGATATTGAGCGTTTTTGTGTCAATTCTCATATCTTTAAGATATAGGAACATTTAGCTCTTTAACAGATGAGAAAACTAAAAGCAGAGAAGTTAAGAGGCATATTGTCATGCGTCCTCTCAGTGACAGAATAAGGATTATCATCCTGGTCCCAGGGCTGCCAAAACCCAGGCTCTCTCCTCTGTGGGATGCAGCCTGTAATTTGTTGTAAATCTTAAACAAAGTAAGCACATTTCACTACAGATTTAAATTTAAAATGCAAGTCTCTTAAACAAGAAGGGGGGAAAAAGCCCACAGAAACCAACAGATTAAATCATTAAAATCATTCTCATAATACCACTTTACACAACCACTGTCATTACACACCTATTAGCTCCCTCCCTCTCCCAACAGCTCTGTGAGGTCGGAAGGGCAGGTATTATTTGGCCTTCACTGAGGGGAAATGGAAGGTAACCTGGTGGGGTGAAATGTACTGGCCTAAGGGAAAATCACCTTATCTTTCAATCACTATATCTAACTAGCTGTGAGACTGTGGGCAAGTCAATTAACTGTGTTTGGTGACATTTTGCTCCTCAGTAAAAGAGAGTCCAGATCTTCCATACTTCAGGTAAGGACCGTTCAGTTCTGACACCTGCAAGATAGTATATGGCCTGGTCAAGAGTTGACTCTACCCTATATTTCAAAGTCTTCTATAATTTTATGCTACTTTTTAATATTAAGCTGTAGGGAAACTTCCTGGTTTCCTAGGCATGGAATTTGGTCATGGAACAATTTAATTTCTAATCTAATTTATTTTTAATTATAATTAGACCAAGCTAATTAAAAAATAGGTGAATCCTCCTTACTGGTTAGAAGCTGTGAACCTACATGAAAATTCAAGAACCTCTGGGTGGGGAAACACTGGAGAAATATCTAGATGAATATAAAAGAAGAGACACAGAGAAGTGGTAGCACTTTGTGGCCACACTACAGACTTTCTGTACAGAAGGACCACAAAATTATCAGGGCAGCAACATATCTTAGCATTAGGGAGTTCAGTCTCAAAGTATCTGCAGAAACTTCCATTCCTCAGAAAGCAAAACACTGACAGTTTCTTGACCCACCTTGCTGATAATTTCATTTCCCAGACGGCAGAGTAAGCCGTAAGGGGAACTCCTACTCTGGACCCAATTCTGACAGAAACCAGTAGGTAAGATGGAAATGATGGGAACCTTGGGGAAAAGTGGCCATGTGCTCTCGGAGTTTGATTTAAGCAGTGTTCTTTTGCCTAATCAAGCACAAATGATTGTAATGAGTGAGAGAATGGGGAGGAAACTAAAGAAACCAGTGTGCAGCACAGGGATCAACTGACAGGCTCTGAATTTAAAACAGGATGTGCAAAATATGGTAAAGGGGGGCACATAATCAAGCACAAATATATGAAGGTAGCATAGACCTATAAAAATAACATCAGCAAGACTAAAGCACAAAAAGAGCTTGGGCTTGTGAAAGATGCGAAAGAAAACAAAAATGATTTCCTTAGTATGAAATAAGGAAGAAGATTAATACAGGAATAGGCCCATTTTTTTAAGTCCAACACATAACATTTCTTCATGAAAAAGAAAGGAAAGCATTTTTACTCCTTTATGTTTCTTCCCTGTTGGTTCATTCATATCTCTATTCACATGCCATCTCTTCAGGATCCTGACCACTCCTTATAAAATAATTCTCTCTGACGTACTCTGATTCCTAAACTTGTCATTCTTCTAATCACTGACTGCCGTTATTTCTCATACCTAGGTGTTTTTCTTCTCCTGAACTAGAGTGTAAGCTCTATGAGTGCAAGGATTTTGATTTGTTCCAGACCATTAGACATTGGCCAAAAATTGAAAGACAAAGTAGCTAAAGTGTTTCTTTCTTTCTTTATTTTTTTAAATGTTTATTTATTTTTGAAAGAGAGAGAAGACAGAGCCTGAGCAGGGGAGGGGCAGAGAGAGAGAGGGAGACACAGAATCTAAAATGAGCTCCAGGCTCTGAGCTGTCAGCACAGAGCTCGATGTGAGTCTCAAACCCAGAAACCTCGAGATCATGACCTGAGCTGAAGTCGGATGCTTAACCCACTGAGCCACCCAGGCACCCCTAGACTGTTTCTAATGTAAATAGCATTTAATGGTAACCTAGTAGGTTTCATACACTAAGTATTTATTTGCATTTTTTACTCATCCTCACTATAAAATATGCATTATTATCAGACTGAATAATTTGTCCCAGATCATACAACTAGAGAAATGTATAGCTATGATTTGAGCCAAGATCGCTAAGGTCATGGTTTGAGCACCTACACGCTATCCTAGGAGAGCCTCACAGGCCTGGGTGCACGTATGTCTCTGGGACTCTATGAACTATTACTAGAGACCTTCTCAGTAAGATTATGGAGTGCTTAGTTGGTTATCTTTGAGAAACAGAGTGAAGATGATAAGAAAAAAACCACTTTATGTTAAAAAAAAGTCAGCAAATTTCAAATCCATGAAACCAATGTTGCTTGGGAAAGAATAGTCTAGATTATATTTATAAGAGACAATTACAGATCACAATCACCAAAGACAATTTTGTGAGCATTTTTAAAAGGTCATTATTAGGAGAAAGTATACATTCAACAAGAAAGAGCTATTCAGCACAATATTATATATTCTTTCCTATAAAGTTGATAAACCAGTATATGAGAGCAATAGAAATAGACATCTGGATTCTAGCAAATCATTTATTAAGGTTTTCTTTATATCCTGTGGACCAGATAGAGAAATATAGGTTTAGGAATCGTACTATTCTGTGTTTTCATAACTGACTGAATGATTGCACCCAGTCGCAATTTTAAGGCCTCTGTGTCAGCATGGAGAAAGGTTTGTCAAGTGGTATACCACCAGACTTGGCTTTGTCTTTGTTTGATGAAAACATATTTATCAATGACTGACACAAAGCTGTAAGAAGGCATACCTGTCAAAAATTAGTTACATGAGATAGGAAAAGTGAGTAGTAGGTCCATTCGATTATGAGATCAGGATATAAAAGTTCTTAACAACTAAAAAATGGGCAGAACCTAACCATGTATATAATTTGGTTGGAATAATTGTGAGGTTCTGCCTTGGGACAAAACACCAGCTGCCTAAATTCAATTTGCGAGATGTGAGATTTACTAACAGTATTAAGAGGAAAAAAAGAAGAACTTCACTTGGCAAGGAATCAATGATATATATTATGGTTACAGAAGAAGTACAAGGAGGAGGAAATGGAGGGGAAGGAGGAGGACAGGAAGAAGAAGAAGGAGAAGAAGGAGGTGAAGAAACAATAATTTAGATGGTATTAATAAATTTAGGATGTACATAGAACAGTGAAGGGCATAATCTGATTCTGATTCAAATTCTTCAGATCACCAAAGTCAAATCTGAGAGCAACATTTTAAAGAAGATACAAATAGAAAAATTATAAAACCTCTGGTATTTAGCAGCCTACATGGCAAGGGGACTTAAAATCATTTCATATGAGGAAAGGTTAAAAGAATCAAGAAACTTTTAGCCTGGAAATTATTATATTTGATAGCTTATCAGAATAGTATAGACACAAACATAATAATTTTAATAATCATTCAGCATTTGCTTTTTGGCAGATACTATGCTAAATATTCTATGTTAATTAATGCTAGTCACAACCTCAAGAAGTAGATTCAAGTTACGGATTCAAAAACTGGGACTAAGACGGATTAAGTAACATGTTCAAGATAATAAAAGCTAGCAAAAGAATACTTGACTTTGAACCCAGGTCTGGCTGTCTCTCACGTCTGCCCCTTTATCCTCGATGGGAGATACTCCCACTAGATGGGAACTTAGTTATAGTGTGTGTGTATTTACATATGTGATGATAAAATTAGTAAAATGACAGAGAATCAAAATCATCTGCAGTAAAAAGCCTGGAAATAGAATATGAATATTTTAACTGTGGGCATCTTGGGTACTGAGAATATGACTAGTTATTTTATCTATTTTAATTTTCCACATTTTCTTTACTAAACATATTCTAATTTCACAAAATCTCACCACTATTTTTTGAATTAAAAGCATTATTGTGTAGTAGTTGGATTAGCTTTATTCTGAATGTCCCAAAGCTGCTGAATCAAGTTGCTTCAAGGTATAATGAGGTATAATTCAGTTTAAAAACAGAACCAATTGGAGTCAGACTTTTTCAGAGATAGAAGAAAGAGTGATCTTTTTGTTTCTGGAGATGCTATTCCAAGTCCAGAAACATTTCAGTGGTATTGTTCTATGTGGGTAAAATTATAATCTGATGTATCTACCATGTTAGAATATGAGCCAGGAAAAAAAATAAGCTGAGGACTAGGTAGTTGTTAGTATGTCACTTCATACTGATGCTTTTCAGTCTGCTAAGGAGCCCTTGTTTTATAGGTCCTTTAATAAAATATTTGTGTAATGAATTCATGAATGTATACATTTAGAACAGGAAAAGTAGACCATGGATAATATTTAGTTTTTGTGCCAGCCTCTTTCCAAAGTATGTACAGATAGCAAAGACTACGAAAGAGGACTTGCTCATTTGTTTACTCAAGTTCTAAAGTCCTCCTGACTGTTGACATCTGAGTATGGAATAAGTGGTCCCTCCAAGAGGTGTCATTTGGACATGACCTCTACTCACACACTCTCCCTCTCTGCCTCCATTCCAGGCTCCTGTAAGCATCACATTTTTTTTTTAATTGAATTTCTATTAATGAAATGGAAAGTTCCACAAAATCAGGATCCATATCTGTTTTGATATTTCTGTATGATACGACACTTGATATAATAGACATGAAACAAATATTTATTGAATTAATAGTTTGTCAGATGTATTCAGCAAGTTTTCCTTTTGTCACCTAAATATGGTTGTAAAGAGTGCTTTTGATTTTAAGTGTAGACCAGTGCAGAGATTACTCCTAAGGATTGCTGTTATTTGTTATCTTTCTTTTTAGAGTCAATGTTTCCTTATAGGTAGATACAAAGACTCACTGCTTTAGCCTTGAAGCCGTTTTTCCCCCTCTTATTTAAAATAAGAAAAGCAGTATGGTTTCTTTTTTGGGGGGGTATATAGTTGTCAGTTTTTGCCAAATGGTAAGTGTGTAAATTGCATTTATAATATGGAGGACGACATTAGAATTTGAGATCTTACTTCCTCCTCTTCCAAGGTGAACTCTAAACCCACATCACATAGTCTTATGGTCCTTCCACTCATTTTGTGTCAGTGTGCATAGGGCCAGGCCACAGAATAACTACAAGAGAAGTAAATGTTTCTGCTAGCTCTTTATGTACTTGGAGGCAGTAGTGAAGGGGACCACCTGGTGCTAAAACTACTTCTCAGTTTTACAGTAAACAAACTAGACAGGCTTCATTTATTTTTACTATTATACCTATTAAAGTATCTTTCTGACCTCTTTGTAGCTTCTCAGGAGATGGACATATTGTAACCTACAATAGATAGAGACCTTTAAGAAGCAAATTTCTAAAATTGCATGGTTAATGTAAAAAAATCACCAGTTAACTTCAAAAGATGTAATTTGATATACTATTCAAGAAATACTGTGATCACGGAAGGCATAGTACGAAATACATTTCCAAGAAACTGGAGTCAAAAAGTTTTGGAGAAACTGTCATATAATCATTAATAAAAAGAGGCAAATAAATGTAAGAGATTCCATTATTCATAAGATCAACTGAGGAACAATTTAAAAATCCCAATCTGTAGCCCACATGCCCATAGATTTTGAATCAATATAAATTGGCTGGGCTCTGAAAACTTAGAGTCAAAAGAATGCCACCCAAAATTCTGATGCACAGCCTTTGCACCAGAGCAAGAAAAGACTATAGAGCAGATCTTGTTCTCAATAAGAGGGTTTGCTAATATCATTATGAATGTTTAAATTAGGATGATAAGAAGCTGATGGCTGCTGGAATATTTCAAGTAAGAAAAACAAAGCCTAAACTAAGGCAATAATAGTGGAGACAGAGAATAGAGTACACATTTGCAATACATTTTATGAATAGACCTGACAGACAGGGTTGTTTCTTCTGAGATTTCTCTCCCTGTCTTGTAGGTGTTGGGTCTTCACACGGACTTCCTCCTTGTATCTCTGTGTCCTGAGCTCTTCTTGTAAGGACACCAGTCATACTGGTTTAGGACTCACCCCAATGACCTGATTTAACATTAATAACCTCTTTGAAGGTTTAATCTGCAAATACAGCCATATTCTGAGGTACTTGAATTTTGTAATTTTATTAAAGTAACCTGTAACCCCCAACGTGAGACTTGAATTCATGACCCTGAGATCAGGAGTCACATGCTCCACTAACTGAGGCAGCTAGGCATCTCTGGAGTTTTGGATTTCAACACAAGAACTTGGGATGGGGGCACAATTCAGTCCAGAATATGTAACTGGAAAAGAAATTGAAAGGGACCAACAAGGTCCTTAATATAGCATGAAATGCTCAATAACTGTTACATTCTTCCCTTAGATTTCAGTCCCCTCCTTTTCAGGTGATGCAAACTCTCAAATAGAAAAATGGAAAATAATATTACACCCAGGAAGTCTTCTTAATAGAATTCCTCTGGGTATCAGAAATTTTAATTTTCAGAATATAGGGATCCTAAACCTTATTATAAGGAATAATCTTAAGTAATCCTTCTAACTTTGGCCTGCCTTAAGAATAAATCAGAGGGAAGTAGTACATTCTGGTCAAAGCAGGGCTTCAAAAGGACTTACCTCAGACTCTTCTCAGTTCCCTAACCTTGTGGTAGAAAAGGCATTAAAAGTATTATTCATCCATTGCCTTCTATTACTATCAGCATGCAGTGAAACCATCTCAGAATTTCATTTTCTTTATATAAGTGTAGTTATCAGGACCGTTTTGGTTGCAAGTTATGGAAATAACTCAAATAAGCTTCAGCAGAGCAATTTACTGCTTCATAGATCCCCAGATAGTTTAATAACTGGAATTAAGGCTCAAAACCAGCCTCCTTGGGATCCATAAACCCATGTATTCCCCTTTGCCTACAATTTTGCTTTGTATTTCCAGTTTAAAAAATTACAAGGACAGATTATGATTGGCTCAGCTTTGGCAAAGTGGGTACCATAATACCAATCAGGAGTTCAAGGTCAGGAAGACTACAACTCCTTTCAAAACACAAATGTAAAGATATTGGAAAGTGCTTGAGATTTTGGTTGAAAATAATATGCTACATAAGTAAAATATATTATAATGACTTAGAATACACATCATTTTTTGTATTTAGCTAAATAGAATCTGTCTTCAAAAAAAAGTTTGAAAAATAGCCATCAATATATGTTCTGGTATTTTTAGTATAATATACTGTTTACAATCTTACTGGTTTGTTTAAGCTGACCAGAAAAGTACCTATTCTTATTTCTACTCTTTTTTGTTTCATGGAGTTTTTATAGCTTGGTAAATAAATGTGATCAAATTCCATTTCAGTATAACCAGGTTTAGCTTGCAAGTTAAACTGACGATATTATTAATTTATAACACTAGAGAAAGGAAAGTTTATGTGTTATTCATGAGAAAATTAAATGTTAAAAAATATTTTTGAATTTAGTTTTATGTGCAACAACAAATGAGAATAAAAAAAGACAAAAAAGAATGAATGTGGCAATTCCAGTATTTGAAGTCTTTGTGAGTCTGATTCTGCTTTTTATTTTTTTTCACCTAATTCTTGATCATGTGTCTCTCACCCCCACCCTTTTTTTTTTTTAAACTGTGTGATTTCTAACTGTGGGCTTATACTTAATGGGATTCTATCTGTTAAAATTCTTGGAGTGATGGAATAAAGGTGAGGTCTCTAGAGTGGAATTTTTTTTTTTTATTCTGTGAGCCAAAAAGGCACAGCTAGGGACCAGTTTAAATTCTTATCTTAGAGTCTTTATACCACTGCGATTATGTGAAGTTTTGCTGGAATAAAAGTAAGGCTGTTTTATGATTATGATTTTAAAAGGAGAATTTTTTTCTCCTGAGTTATACATTTAAGACTTAAAATTCTTCTTGCAGTTTCCTTATGAGATGGATTTATTTGTAGACCAGGTTAATGATGAGGATATATCCATTTTGGATTCCAGCACAAGCCTTAGGCTTTGCCACTTTTTCTAGTACCACTTTGCCACTTTTCTAGCAAGAACACGAAAAGTAAAATTATTGTTCACCCCATTTAGTAAATGTCCTTAAGGTAAGAGATACTTCAGTGCTTAGCAACCTTTGGTGAGAAAAATCATGTTTTCCTCTAAATTAATATAGAAAAAACATGCTAAAATTTCATATCCATTAAAGATTTTTTTTAAATCAAAGCAAACTAAAAACAAAAAAGGAAAATTTCTTAACTTGATAGAGAATATTTATGAAAACCCTATAAAACCCATACAACCTAAGGATGAAACTTTCATAGAATTTAGTTTTAAAAACAGGAAAGAACAAAGTTGTCTACTATCATCATGTCTGCACAGTACGAGGCTAGAGTAGTCTGCACAAAAATGAAATGGTGTAAAAACTGGAAAGGAAGAAATAAAGATCAAATTACTCACAGAAGAAATCACTGTGCTCATAGGAAATACATGAGAAAATACAGATAAATCATGAGAATTAATAAGAAAGTCGAGAAGGTTTGCTAGATAAAATAAAAATACAAAAATTTTGTATTTCCATGTATCAGAAACAAACATTAGAAACTATCACTTTAAATAAGAAATCATTAAAAGCACATAATTAAAAATTTTTATAAAAGAGTAGAGATATATCTAACAAATGTATGAGAGAAATAAAACTTTTTTGAAAAATATTATATAAAAATATATAACATTTCTAGAATATTGTATAAAATCTAAGATTTATGTAGAAGAAAGAAGGACCTTAGGAGCCAAATTACTCTTGCTAAAGATCATATAGAGGAACTTCCCAGATTTTTAAGTTAGCAGTGAAATATTGGTGAAGGGATAGACAAATTGACAGAAGAAAAAATAGCCAAAAATCAGATCATAAAAATATGGGAAACTTGATTCCTGAAAAAGTCAGCTTTGACGGTCATTTGGGAAAACATAAACCATTCACTACATAGTGTAAAGACTATAATTCCTATTTTTTTTTTTAAATTTAGCTCTACCTCACACCATACACAAAAATTTCAAATGGATTAAAGGCTTAAATGTAAAAAGCAAAATGTTAAAAACACTTAGATCAAGGGAAAGATTTCTTCTGTAGGAAATGTAAGATATAAGCAAAAAAGAAAACTTTAACTGCATTAAGATTCAGAATTCTGTCATAATAGAGCACCTTAATATTGAGTGAAAAGATGGAGAACACCCCAAACACTTTCAGTTTGATGCTGCCCTATTTGAATCCATATTTGGTCAAATACACTTGTTTAAAAAAAGGAAGTAAAAAGGCAACTACAAACTAGAAAAAGACATTTATTATACAAATAAAGAACACTGGATTAGAAAAGATATTGCCTACATTCTTAAACAGTTTTTGAAATACTTTATTTTATTTTATTTTTAAATGTTTTAATGTTTATTTACCTTTGAGATGAGAGAGAGAGAGAGAGTGCAAGTGGGGAAGAGGCAGAAAGCAATCCAAAGCAGGCCCCAGGCTCTGAGCTGTCAGCACAGAGCCCCATGTCAGCACACAGACCCGTAGATAATGACCTGAGCCAAAGTCAGACACTCAACTGACTGAGCAACCCAGACACCCATAGATTTTATTTTATTTTTTTAAGTTTATTTATTTACTATTTTTGAGATGGAGGAGGCAGAGGGGCAGAGAGAGAGTGAGGATGAGAATCCCAACCTTTTCAGCTCAGAGCCCATCACGGAGCTACGTCCCATGAACTGTGAGCTCATGACTTGAGCTGGAATCAGGAGTCCGACACGTAATGGTACTCAGCCACCCAGGTGTCCCTAAAAGATTTTATTTCTAAGTAACCCCTACACCCAACATGGGGCTCAAACTTACAACTCCAAGATCAAGAGTCCTGTGTGTCACTGAGCCAGCCAGGTGCCTCCACAATTCAATTAGGTATATATTTTTTAATCTTTATTTATTTTTGAGAAAGAGAGATAGACAGAGTGTGAGCAGGGGAGGAACAGAGGGAGAGGGAGACACAGAATCTGAAGCAGGCTCCAGGCTGTCAGCACAGAGCCCAACACGACTCTTGAACTCATGAACTATGAAATCATGACTTGAGCCAAAGTTGGACACTTAACCAATTGAGCCATGCAACCGCCCATACAATTCAATTTTTAAAAATTGGTTAAAGATAATCAATACCTCATAGAACAAGAAACCCTAACTGTTAGTCAAATGAGAAAAGATGCATGAGTAATCAGAGAATTGAAGTTTGAAACTCTGAAGAGTTTTTATCTCCTATTCAGAAAAGTGATAAAAATGTTAAGGTATCTGACAACAGTAAATGCTAACAAGGTTGTAGAACTATTGGAACATTTATTTTAACACTTTTGGCAGGAATGTAAAATTGATACATTGTGCAAGTTAGGAATTCTCCAATAAATTTGAAACTTTTTGTGCCCTGTGATTCAGCAATTTGATTTTTATTTTCAAACTCAGCAGAGTTTTACAACCTCACACTATTGGCATTTTAGCCCAGATAATTCTTTGTTATGGGGACTATTTTGTGCATTATAAGTTATTTAGCACATTCCTGGCTTTTATCTATGAGGAACCAGTAGAATCCCGCAAGTTATGACAACCAAAAATGTTTCCACATTGCCAAACACTGCTTGCGGGCAAAATCATTCCTGGTTAAGAACATGCTTTGTACATGTATTTATACATGTTAAGGAATGTTCATAGCAGCACTATGTGAAAAACAAAACCAAAAAACTAGAAGCAACCCTAATACGCATCAATGTTAAAGACAAATAAATTATGTCACACAATCGAATACTATACAACAGGGTAAACTAACGAACTATAGTTACATGCAACAGAAGTTTGTAACTGAAGAACTTAATGTTGAACGGAAAAGTCACAAATACATATATTTCATTTACATATTATTGAAAACATATCAACAAAATAATATGTTTGGGGGTGTAAATACATGAAATAAAATTACAAGGAAAATAAGGGATAGGGAAAATTTAGGATACTGTTTACTTCTGACTGAAAAAGAAGGTTAAGGAATTATAGAAGGGCACAAAGAGAACTTGAAAGGTCACAGGGAACATAGGCATTCGTAATGTATTTCTTACATGTGTATTGGACATTTTATTGTTTAGCTACTAAATATTTATTTTTTTAAAAAGGGAGCAAGTATTTTAACTTTATAAACTGTGAAAAGCAATTCACTAATGCTCCAGAAATGTCTTTTTATGTATTTAATAATTTTGATTTGTATGTGAACTGATATGGTAATAAATCATTTCATAAACCATTTAGGTTATTGCTTAGGTAAGTTCTGAGGCCTAAACAAAATGGATTAACCACCCATCAAGAAAGACATCCTGTCTTCAAAGACAATGGCTATTAATAAATAACATATTCAATCAACTGCTCTAAAGGCAGAGCTTTATTATTATTTTTAAACAGAATAATCTAGTGTCAGTAATCAGTGCGTAGAGTGAACTCTCTCTTATAAAAAGCCCATCAACTGTTTTTTTGCTAATTAAGATGAATATTATTCCTGTGAAATGAACCAAAAAGTTATATGAAACCAGAAATCCCAAAAGAGATCTATAATCTACAAGAATAATTGCATGCAATTTTAATTGAAGGAAAGAGAGAGAACTGTTTTTAATCTTTCCTTTTCTCAAAATCTTAAACTAATCAACCTGTTGGCCAATTAACAATTCTTTACTATTACTACATCTGACCTAAAAACTGACATTTGGTATATTTGAAACTGTTGTGGAATTTTAAAAGATGAGTGGCAAAATGATTATTGGCTTTACTTCAGTATGGAACTTTTGTCTTTCATGAAATAAAGTAACAAAGTTTTATTAATGTTCTCAGAAATAAAATATATTTTATTATTCATTGAAGACTAGATGCTGTGACTTTCACAGAAATATGAATTCAATCTTTGTTCATTAAGTACAGCCAGAATTGGGAATGAGAGGAAAGATCTATTTTGTTGAAGTGCAGATTAATTACACTGAGAAATTTGCTTTATTTAAATAGCTGGCATTTGTCTCTAATCTATTAGAAAAACTTGTTAATGCTGAAGATTTATTCTGTTGGATAGATACACGTGAAACAAAATATTTATTTACATTTCAGTTTAGTTCACACAGTAATTCGGAAATTTAGCGGCTTACTTAAATTTGCACAGTTACAAAACAAAAAGAAATAGTTGGAATGAGCAAATGTTTTAGTTACCCAATAACTTGTCACATTGACCTGATCTTGGTTATGAATGGAAGGTTAATTTTGTTTATTTTCTTTTTTTAAGTTTATTTATTTTTGAGACAGAGAGAGACAGAATGAGAACAAGGGAGGTGCAGAGAAAGAGGGAGACTCAGAATCTGAAACAGGCTCCAGGCTCTGAGCTGTCAGCACAGAGCCCTATGTGGGGCTCGAACTGACGAACTGCGAGATCATGACCTAAGCTGAAGTCAGACACTTAACCGACTGAGCCACCCAGGCAGCCCTGTTTGTCTTTTTTCTAAAGTGTCATGATATGTCAGTTGTCTTAAAGATAGAGTAGATGCAAAACGAGAATTAAGAATTTAAATTTGTGATTCCCCAGTAAATCGGATTAGCATCTTTACAGCATAAACCTATTAGAAACATATACATCCATATACAAATAGGTATGAATTTGGCTTCCCACTCTTTAGAAAAGATGATGCTAGATTTTTCTTTCATACATTATTTAGTGTTACTTAAAGCAAAGTGAGAAATTTCATGATAAATTTTTAGGTACGTTAAAAAAACAGTTATATGAAAAGACTATTATCAACATGCACAATATATAATATCTCATTTACACAATATAATTTGGATGAGACGTTCAATACAAGTGAATTTTGCAAATGAATGAAAATTACCCTTTTAATCATTAAAACCCTTTTAATCATTAAATCCTTTTCATTCTAATAACTCCAAATCTCACAATATTATCTTATGCTCCATATAGTAAGTTTAAGGATACATCATTTTATTATAAAATTCTAGGGCTAAAAAGGAATTCATATATAATGAAAACTCCTCCAGTATAATAAATATTATTAAAAATTTTTAAAAAGTCTTCCAGTGTAACTCTCTGATTTAATAGATCAGAAATTTTAAAACCAAAGTATACTATATAGCTTCTCACTATTAATCATATAGTTAGTCTTTGGTCCCTCAGTTCTTACAACTGATGAAAAGGTGTGAACAGCCTCTGACTTTTCAACTCGTTTGTTTTGCTCCTCTTGGTTTTTATAATATCCTTTGAAATTTGTAAGCTAGAAAATCAGAGAACAAATTCTGTTTTAAATTTATGTAAACTGAGAGCAAGTGGGATGGAAGTGAGAATTTGGGAATTATTAATGTGAACAGGATTAAGATGCCTGCTAGAGCACTTCTTTTTTCTTCCCTAAATTTTTTCTAAAATTAATGGCTTAGGTTCAGATAACTTGCTGGATTTTTGAGATATAACCGCAGTTCAGACATTTATGCTAAGTTTTATTAAAATAAATTACTCTGGAGAAGAATTTTTTAATCTTGAAAATATTCTATTAGTTCTGCTCTTTATTATGTTTACTATTAATAATTTTTAAACATTATTTAGATTTAATACCATTAAATTAAATGTGGTACCATTTTCTATAGTTATCTAGTTGTCTATTATACTTTATTTCTTTCAATCTTGGACCTTAACATAATTTTGCACATTAAACTTGTAAAGATGATTATTGGTTGTAGATGAGTAAATTACACAAATTTTAGATCACAGTTTTGTTATTATTGAGCAGTTTGATTTACTGTCTTAAAGTGTTAGTTTATTTTAAAAGTTTTACTTTTATATTTTAGCCTGTTTCTAGCTAGGCATTTTCTTCTTTTTTAAAAACAATTTATTTGTTTATTTATAAAAGATTTTATTAATTAATCTGTACACCCAATGTGAGGCTTGGACTTACAACCCTGAAATCCAGAGTCACCTGCTCTACTGACTGAGCCAGGCAGGCACCCCTAACCTGGCTTTTCTTCTTCTGAAAAAGTTCGTAAGATATCAAATTCTTATGCACTAAAAGCCATTACGAAACTGCAGATCTTTTAATTTCAGTTTAAAATGTTTTTTCAAACACATATGCCTGAATTCTACGAGTACTTTTGTAAAATTAACAGAAGCAATAGCTGTAACCTCATATTAAATTCTTCATTGTCTTTTTTTTTATCAAATTAAGCATCCATTTATATATTTTTTTTCTTCTGGTCTTAGGTGCAAAGTGTTTTTTTTATTTTGTTTTGTTTTTGTCTTTGCTCCTTTAAAATTGTGTAAGATCATTTTGATTGTGCAATTGGCACAAGACCTATTTCCTCTCTTATATATTCGCCTTTCATTAATAATAAATACACTGTTTTGAATAGCCTAATATTCAAATAATGCTATTGTTCTGATTATAAAAATAATACATATTTATTATAGGAAATTCAGGAAATGAAGATGGAATAAAGTCTATTAAACTACCCATTTTCCACTGTTTTGTGCACCTTTTTTTGAGTTTTTTCTAAGCCTACCATATGTTCTCAATTCTCTTTCCCCTTGATGCACAGCCACACGCATACACAACATATAATGTCTGTATTTTGTGCCTTGCATTTTCACTGTTATTCATAGTACTTTTGATGATTGGTTTATTTCAAAGCGATTTTTTTTTCTACGGTGAGAAATATCTTTTTATAGGGAATATCCAAGACTACTGGGAAAAGAAAACTTCAGAGGAGACAGTAATAACTTGCTGAGAAATATCATTTTGCATTGACCTTTCCCATTCAATAAAATTAATCTTTATTATTATTTGAATTGTAAAGAGGTTATGATTAAGACTAAAACTAAAAATTACCTTTGACATCATAAAAACATAAAGGCAAGAAAACTATATGTTTAAACAAAATCACACAGTAGCTAGCTTGCCTAGGAGAAGTTATGATATATGTTCTTAGAAAACAAATATTTTTAAATTCATAGATGCTGCAAAGCCCTGGTCAAACATAAATTACAATCAATTTTTATGTAACAGTAAAAATTCCAAAGGACTCTTACTCAACCACTCTCAAAATGTATCACAGATATGCTTTTTCTTCATGCTCATAGAATATAAACCACATTTATTTCTATATCTGTGTATACCTTAAAATAAATTACCCCAGAAAACAAAATGTTAACTACACTGTGTGCAAATGCAATATAACAACAACAACAAAACTCTAGAAGTCTTATATTCTGTCTGAAGAGCCTGTAGCATGGTGAGAATTTTGGAATGCTTATAGAATTTGAATGTAGCATCTATTTATTTCAAGCATATAAGCTACCTTATAATTATCAGATCATTGAACATGTTTAGCAGATGCCACTCTACTTTTATTATAATAATTCACTTTTTCTTGTTTGAGTACTATCATATTAGAAAGAGCTCTTTACTTACCATACTGGGAAAGATGAAATTTATCATTATGCCATAAATACCCTGGAAAGCAAAGAAAATATTATTATTTATTATACCTGCATCCACAAGGGTTCTAACTGCCAAATCTAATGCATCGGCAGCAAAACAAAAATGAAGTAAATCTATGGCAGAAAACACAAACCAGAGTTCTAAGAAATCTTGAACATGTATTACATGCTTTTGGACAGAGCTACTTTAGGATTAAGCAATTGCTGTCATTAGGAGTTTCAAAAGTCAGAAAGAAAACATCTTGTTTTCCCCAAACAAATATTATAGGATTAAGAGAATGTAGTCAATGAACTCCTTTCCTTCTCCCCTTTAGCTCAGTTGAAACTTTCTTTGCTACAGATGGGACAGCTATACCCAAAAATCTTTAAGGGAAAATTGAGAGTCATTCTACTTTCTAGAGGCCAACATTAAAAAATTATTTAAAAATCCAAATTTATATATAAGTGAATTTCCTGTTTGGAACCTTGAACTGGAAATCTGATGTAGGCCATGAGAAACAAAATTAGGAGTATAAGCTCTTACTTTTCCACACTAAATAAATGATAATAAAGCATTATTTATTTTACTTTTTTCTGTTGATTAATTGCATCACATGATAAGAATTGGAACAAAATTTTATTAATAAAAGACATTTGTTCTTGAATTTCTTGTGTTCTTTAAAATTTTTTTAATTAAAACTTACTTTCACATTTTTAAATTTTGAGAGTGTGAGCGGGGATGGGGGAGGGGCAGAGAGAGATAGAGGAGGACACAGAATCTGAAACAGGCTCCAGGCTCTGAGCTGTCAGCACAGAGCCCGATGCGGGACTCAAACTCACGAACTGTGAGATCATGACGCGAGCTGAAGTAGACCACCTAACTGACTGAGCCACCCAGGCACCCCTCATATTTAATAATTAGTACAAAATAACCTTTCTTAGTGTCAATAGTTCTGATATAAAGAAACATGTCAGTATGTAAGAAAATATGCTTTCCTCATATCCTGATAGTGTTATTATGTATTGGTCATTTTCCATCCCTTTATTTATTTTTTTAAATATCATAATTTAGAGAAAAACACACTGAGTCATCTCCCTTTACCACTGTTAACAAAACTAGATGCCTAAGGAAATTTTAATAGATAACAGACTCAGAAAATGGTTTTTACTTGAGTTTTTGGATAATGATATTTTAGATCCTTCAAAGTTTTTTTTTTAAGTTTCTTTATTTTGAGAGAGAAAGTGCATGCAAACGAGGGATGGGTAGAGAGAGAGAGTGAGAGAGAGAATCCCAAGGAGGCTGTGGGAGGTCTGCACAGTGCCCAGCGCAGAACTCAGTCTCATAAACCATGAGATCATGATCTAAGCTGAAATCAAAAGTTATTGCTTTAACCCAATGAACTACCCAGGGGCAGTAAGGCTATTTTTGAATAAAATAATTTTGAATAATAATTATCATATCTTAATGTAATTTGAATCATTATTTGCAGTAAAGATAATGTTTCTATAAGTGAAAACTAGCTAAAATTTTAAATCTTATATATATATATATAGTTAAGTAAGCTCGATTCCCAGCATGGGGCTTGAACTCACAACCTTGGGATCCGGAGTCACACCCTCTACCTACTGAGCCAGCCAGCCTGAAATGACAGATATTGATGTTTACAAAATTTACTGACTTTTTTCTGGAGAATAAAATTAAGATTTGAAGTGTGTCCTCCTTAGATTTTGACATAGAGGAACTTATTTTTTAAACATTTTTACTCTTAAAGAAACATTTGGGTAGTAAATGTAGAAGTCTGAAATTCTATAATGATTCAAGCATTTTTCCAATGAGTATAGGAATGGTTTTAAGGAAATTTAAACTAGTGTCTTAAACTTAAGAAATTTTAAAATAGTGACTTTTAAGGAAACCATTTATATACTTAATTATAAATAGTGATAATTTCTTTCAAATTTTCCTATTTGTTGATTTTTAATTAAACATTTTAATGGAAAGAACTTTTAACTTAGAAATAATTTATGGTATGTGGTACTTTATTCCCAAAGAATGATCAACACTATTTTTGATATTATAATTCATACTTATAATTTTTAAACTGCTAAAAAAAAGTAAAATAATTTTAAGCACCAGCTCCTGAAGAGGGCAGCACGTTCTAGATATTATTGAATTCCAAGCTCAAATATGACAGCTTTGGCTTTAGAATACTTTTTTCTCAGAACTTGTGGGAAAAAATTGGATATTTTTTATAGAAGTCTGCTCCCATGATACAATAAACTAGCAGAAATTCTAGGCAGCTGCAGACCAAGGTCAAAACTGTATTTGATTATTAAAAGAGAACATTCAAATTAGACACCTAAAGCAATGTATTTAGAAAGGGAACAACAAAATACTAGTAAGGAGACTTTCCATGAGGAATGTGTTTTATCTTAATACTGTAGATAACTTTTCCTATTGGCAGTGCATTGACTGTCAAAACTACTAAAGGGGTTAGATTTAATTATCTCCCTTCTTGCACATTTCATCTCAATTGCTATGGCAACATTCAGTTACCTCAGCAGCAATGCACACTTTAATCAGATATTTCCTCCTTATTTCTCTATGAGCCAAAACTGTGTAGTCAAATTTACAACCAAGTCCTGATGAATCTGATAACACTTCTTACAATTTAATGGGCAACTTGCCTCCACCCACACATATAAATATTTTCAGAGAGGCTTGTAACTATTGGACAAGTGTAAGACTTGATAAGAATATACATTTGGACTTTCCTGCTTCATTGATTTTTTTTCTCTCTTTCTGCCACCATTCCTTTATAAGAAGTTTTTTTGTTTGTTTGTTTGTTTGTTTTACCAATTTGAAACTCACTCCAGCAAACCACTACTACCATGGGTCATCTAACCTCAGTAAGAGAGCCAATGAGTAAGGGAAACGACCTCTCACATTCAAATACCAGCCTTCCTTAAGAAGCCTATTGAATTATTTGTGTTTTATCTGAATATACTCAGAATTGGCACATCAAAGAGCTTCTTTCTATTTCTTGAAAGCAGGTAATAGAAGGAAGAAAAATAACTGAAGACAGAGCAAAACCTGATATAGAGGAAACCTGTAGAGCATTAGACTTAAGTGGAGGGCCAAGCATGAAGAAAATTTAGCCAAGCTTCAGTAAGAGCAATTTTAATGAGAAGAAAGAGCATGATATATTAAATTGTTGGTGTCCCTTGGGTGAATATTAACCATCTACATTGTTGGACAAGTCATCATTTTAGCATTTTTCAAAAGACTAGAGAAACTGTTTTGAACATATAAGGAATATTCAAACTGTCTTCAGTTCTGACTTAAAGGGTTAGCTTATTATAATTTCATAAAGGCTTAGGATTTTTCAAGTACAACCTATATTTTAATTTGATACTTTTATAATAATTTTTAAACTGTAATTAAGAAGCAAAGTGATCTTAAGTCTTCCCAACAATTTTAGTGCCTGCTAAAATTTGTATTTAGATAACAAACAGTTCATCCTGAAGTTATGATAATACTCTAGTGAAAAATTTTACATCATTAGCTAACAGTAATATTTCAGCATGATTTTTCAATCACCACTTAGTAGTGTCTAGCAAAATTTTCATTAATGGAGGCAACCAAAAAGATGCTTTCTGTAGCTGGGTCTACCAGTCTGACATTTTAATAGCAATTTCTAGATTGTGTCTTAGGTATCTCAGACCACTTAAATACAGCCTTCAATGAAAACTTAACCAATCATAAAAAAAATTACTTAAGGTACAATTTGTATGTATTTTTAACTTTAATTGAGATGAATATTAACAGACTATGTTCAAAATATGGTTATTGAAATTTAGCTTCCCATTAATGATGAAGTTTGGATGCCATGTAACCTACGGAGTAGCTGAAGGAATAGACGTTTAATTAAAAAGCGAAACCTGCAGAGGAAGAGAAGCATAGAAACTATCTTCAAATATTTGAAGGGCTTCTTAGGTAAAGGAGACAGTGAGTATTTTAGAAAATCAAGACAAATGGTAAAAAGTTTCAGAGAAGTGGATTCTAGCTCCCTATTAAGAAACTTAAAAAACAATTAGAATTCCTCAATGGCACAAGCTATGAAGCAATTAGTTCCTTGTCTGGGTATATTTTATAAACTGTTTGCATATGAACTCTTTAATTTCTGTCATTTGAATTCTGGAACAATATTGTAAAAAAACATGGTAGAGTCACTCTATAGATTTAGATCTGGAAATTCAGATCTTAATGAATTTTTCAAGTACCAGTGCTTTATGTCAGTATGGAAACCTAGCAATGATCTGCAAACTGCATATTCAGCAGCAAGTTTGCAAATCCTACTCTGGAGAAATGGTCTAAATGAGAAAAACAAACAGTTCTTAGAGTGAGGAGTTATCCAAAACCTCCAAGGAGACATGTAAATCGGTCCTAATTGGCATTCTTTCAAGAACCTCAGTAGATGCCAGGGAGTGACTAGAGGTGAAGAATGAGTTTCTCTTTCAGTCTTGACTTGGCTCTTCTACCTAAAGCTGGGGTGCTGCCAGACAATGTGTATGCCGCTGACTATGTTAGACTTGTTCTCTGGATGAAAGGAAGGTTTTGGCCCTATCCTCAAACTCTATGTTCACTTAAGAAATAGTAATTGCTCAATTAAGGATCCAGAGCTTTTTTCCTGTACCCAGAGAAATGAAAAGTTCAAGAGAAAATTGCACATGATGTGGGAATGTTCACCTTCACCAAGATTGCTGAATAAGATAAGGGAAAGTTGTAAGAAATTCAAAGATTATAAATATAAGGCAATTTCTGTTTCTTTAGTCCAAGTAAGGGGCACTTATTGTGTAATACCAGATCCTATAGAGTTGTAGTTTATGTTAGTTGGAAGTTGCCTTTTTTCTTAGTTCGGTTTTGAAGTTTCCTTATGTGATCCTGCACTCAAGTCACACTGAAGGCAACAAGGACCTCACAAAAGGTCTTGTACAATAATATCTAACCTTAATATATTCCAGGGCTGCTGTTTGGAGCATGAAATCTTCTGGAGAATGCCTGTCTACCAGAAGCATCTGTTTCTATCCAAAGAGTTAATGAGTAGTTTTGCAATAAGAAAAGCTAACTAATTTTTACCCTCAAAGAATGTGGGATGTTACATGCTTCATTTTTCTCTTTCCTGTCCCTCCAGACTTCTTCAAATCAAGCCTTTATATTAACTTATGTTGTTTAAAATTCTACCTGCTGAGGTTTTGCTGGCAAATGGTCTTGAAACTTGTTTCCAAAATGCTCACCCACAAAAGCTTTTACTAGCCAATTCCATTTGGTTGGCTATACTCCCAAAACAGTCTCTGGTGAACGAAAACATTAGCTATAGAGAAACAGAAACTTCTATGGCACCCTGGAGGAACTTTTTGATCCAAAAGACACCAATAGTAAACCAAAGTGTCATTGCAAATTCAAGAACATTTCCTTATGTGATGAAAAGCAGTAGGAGGAAAGGGCTGCATTTGCACAATGGCTGTTCCATGTGTGTAAACCTAGTCCCCAATGTGAGATCAAAGACTGGCTTCAATCAACAAATATTTATTTAGTGCAAACCATGTTTGAAGCTTAAAGAGTCAGAAAAGGACAAATAGAAACTATTTGAAAATTTCTGGTATTTGCTGAAGGAATGAAGAAAGACATGTTGCTGTCTTATAAAAAGTTAACCATTTATAGGATCATAAAATTAACATGAAACAAAGCACAGTCTCTATCAGTTAAAATGTTTCATCTATTTTATGCCACAGGATGTTTTAATAAATTTCAACATTACTTACTTCATTTAAGTAGTTCTAACAACAAAACCAAATCAGGTTGCTTTACCCAACATGACCCCGCACCTGTACATCTACCCATTTGCAGTTCTTGTCTGTGGAACTTAAGGTATCTCTACTGAACCTTGATTGCTCTCATTGTGAGCTTAATGAAGACAAGGAAAGTCGGCATTTTTGTTTGTTTTTTAACCAGTGCAACAGTGCCTGGTAAACAATAGTAAGCATTCAGAGAATGATTATTTAGTGAATAATGAATGAATAATAAATAAGAGGAATGAAATGGTATTGGCATAAATGCAAGAATCTTTCCGCAAAGATAGTGTGCCTTGAAATGGTGTTCATTTGATGGAAGATAAAGAATTTTTCCACAGGGCCTTCAGAAATGGATGGGATTTAGATAGTAGAGGGGAAGGAAATAAGGTATTTCTAATGGTGTTACAAATATGAGCAAAAGGATTGTTTGGATGCAGAGATATTAATGAAAGGATTTCATTCTTCTTGATGGGACCATGGGCTGTGTTATGGGTTAGTGATTTTGTTTGCTTTAGATTAATGGATATTGTGTAGCAGCGTTTTTCAACCTTTAATTTGCATTCCTGGGGATCTTGCTGAACTGCAGACTCTAATTTAGTAGGTCTGGATTGAGGTGTGAGATTATCTATTTCTAACAGGTTCCCAGGTGATGTTGGTGCTGGTGCTATACTCTGAACTGCAAGACTGTGGAGAATCCTTAAAGCTAGACACAGTCACCTGGGCTTTATACAGCAGAGCAGGCATTCGGGAACAAACACTGTGTAGCATGATGAAAACCGCATTTAAGAAGATTAGTGTGTCAGCCTTATGAAAAGTATGCTAAAGACAGAAATGGATATAGGAAAACCAGCTGGGAAGCTGACTTACACTTTATCTGTATATTTCACAGATTTGATTTTCAATTACCTGTTGATTGATTAGTTTGTGTGGACACGGTCAATTCAAAAGTACTTTCTCAGTGGAATAACTGTGGTCCCACTGATTTTTTGAAAACAAGTCAAGTTTAGGTAAAACCCATGGGGAATTCATGAATGCTCTTCCCTCCCTCTCCATCTGGAAAAACTGCATTCCTTCTCAAAAATAATTGAAATTTAGCTCTTCTGTTCTTATCATACTATAAAATTATAATTATGCCCTTACATGTATGTCTCAGACTCTGATCTTATTATATCAGAAAGATAATAATAATAATAATTAGCAACGGTAGTACAACTAGTGTTTTTTGAGTGCTTATTAGTAGTGGCAGGCAAATTACTAAGTTTTATAATTAAGTCCTTATAACAATGTTGTGAGGAATACTGCTATTATCATCGCCATTTCTACAGATGGAAAAAAAAGAGTACTTGCATGCCTTAATATGGTGTTAGCTACTTGGCAATAAATATATTTATTCAGAGAATGATCAGTCAAGATGTCTTCTAAGAAATCACTGACTTCTTAGTGTCGCTTCCATTGTTGCTTGATATCTTTGTCTTTATTCCTTGATCTCAAATAATTATAATAACAGACAGGAATTAATGAGTGTTTCCTATGTCCTAGGTACTACTTGAAGCAATTTACATGTGTTATCTCATTTAATGCTCATAATAATCCTATTATTTAAGTGTTATTATTACCCCCATTTTACATATGAAGAAAATGAAGCACAAAGAGTTTAAATTGTTTGTCTTAAGTTTTCATATTTGTAAAGCAGAATTTTGGTTTGAACCCACTACACCGTGTTCACTAATCTTAGCCTAACTTGTCCTCAGAAACATGGAATTCTGAGTGTTTTCTTAAGTCAACACCATAAATTTCTTCAAATCATATTTGTGAAAAGTTAATTTTTCACAAGAGAGAGTCCATGAAATGTAAGAAGGCTTATTGTTATATTTTTGCTTCTTTTAGCACTTTGCAATGCCTGGCCAGGAGGAACTCCCTGAGGCTGGCAGATATTTAGATATGGGATTTTTTTTTTTCAGTGAAAAGACAGCAAATCTCAGATAACCTGGGGCCCCGATACACCATCTCTTCAGTCATACACCAAAACCGTCATACCCACAATTCAATTCCACAAAAGAATAGAGTATTCTCCAAAAGGGAAATGATTATTTAAAAGGTAGTATCTTTTAGACTATTTTTTTGCCTTAGGGAAAGATAGTCGACCTCTGTGATCTCTTGTTGTTGACAGGATTAATAGTGATAATCTTTCACACATTTTAAATGCCAGATATGATAAAAATTATTACTTGATTGACCAACTAAACTAGCATTCAAATACAAGTAGAATATTTTATTGTACATGAGCTTAATATTCTAATCTAAAATTTTAATAGATTTAAATTCCAAATTGACAAATTTGATCATCATCATGTCATAACTTCTGAAAATATGCACTTTCGTGTATTATTGTAAAGAAAATTATCCCATTTTCCCAAGCACACCAATATATTTTTGAGTGTATCCATTTTTGATAGGACATTCAACTTCCACTTAATAAATTTACTTGCTTTTCTAAATTTGGCTGTGCCTCTTGTACCCCCAAACACTGATAACATTAAATAGATGTAGGGGCTCCTGGGTGGCTCAGTTGGTTAAGCATCTGATTTCAGCTCAGGTCATGATCTCACAGTTTCTGAGTTCAAGCCCCACATTGGGCTCTACACTGATGGTGTGGAGTCTGCTTGGGATTCTCTCTCTCTCTCCCTCTCTCTGCCCTTGCCTGCTCACTCTCTCTCTCAAAATAAAGTTAAAACAAACAAACAAATCGATGCAGTGATATTCTCCATCTTAGTCTTCTCTTAATCCATGACCTACATGGCCAGTTCTTGCTAGAATTCATTTTAAGTTCATGCAGGAAGGGAACATTGTAATCTATTATTTGACATGTTGTTTTTAAGAAATTGTTTTATAGTAATGTAAGTAAATATAAAAATGTTATCTGTCCATATATTCCTACTAAGTTTTCTGCCCCTCAGAAAGAGTCACAATTTTCCATTTAGCTAATATTCATTAATATTTTAATACCTATCATAGAGATTTGACTTCTTCTTACTAAAATATATAGAGGCATTTAATATTTAAGCAAAAGAAAACAGAAAGCCATCACTACAACCATTAGTACCAAACATTTGAGAGGTCTTAATTGTTTTCTCTGGAACTCCTACAAAGCATAATTGTTCTTTTTCATTATTATTCCACTTTATATTTGAAGGAGGTGAAGAGACCCCTCTGCATTTTTACCTCAGATTGTATTATGCAAATTCATGAAATATAAAAGACTTTTCTATAACCAGAAAACTATTTTAGGACTGTGACAAAATTTCATGAAAGATGTTGAATTTGAATTTTTTAAAAGTTATTTTCTTAGTTTGAAACAAATTCAAATCACAAAAATATTGCAACTGCAGTACAAATAACATCTTTCCTGAATTATCTGTGACTAATGACAACTCATTACTCCTGAATACTTGAACATATTTTTCCCCAGAAACAAGGACATTCTCCTTTATAAATGAAATATAAGCACCAACATCAGAATTGATCCATCACTACCATGCAACCCTCAGACTGCATTTAAGTTTTGCTACTTGTTTCAACAATGCTCTTTTTAGCAAAAGGATCCAGTCCAGAATCAGGCAGTGCATTTAGTTATTATGCCTCTGTAGTTTTTTTTAATCTAGAAGATTTCCTCAATTTTCCCATTATTTTCATGGGTTTGACATTTTAGTTTTTAATTTTTATTAAAATTTTTTTAACATTTATTTATTTTTGAGAGACAGAGAGACAGATCATGAGCAAGGGAGGGGCAGAGAGAGAGGGAGACACAGAATTGGAAACAGGCTCCAGGCTCCACGAATTGCGATACAGGGCTCAAACCCATGAACCATGAGATCATGACCTGAGCCGAAGTTGGACGCTCAGCTGACTGAGCCACCCAGGGGCCCCTGGGTTTAACATTTTAAAAAGTTACAACTTATTATTTTGTAAGATGCTCCTCATTTTAGGTTTATCTTCTGTTTTATTATTATTGGGTTTAGATTATCTGTCTTTGCAGAATCATGAAAGTGAGGCTGGACTGATCTCATAGTATTCTATCAGTTGGCACATCAATTGTGATGTTATTATTGATCTCATGATTAAGGTGATCATTATAAGATTGTTTTTTGTTTCTGTTTTTTTGTAACTATATTGTGGAGAAGTACATTAAGTGTCAACCTACTTATTTACTTATATCAGTATGAACTCATGGATACCCATTTTATCCAATAGGTTATAATCTGCTATTATAATTATTCAATTTGATCTTCAAATAGTCTCAGATATGTGTAGTGTGATCCCCTTTAGTCTGACTTCTTCTTTAACATGTCCCTGGCATTGTTTTGAGTACTTCCATATGTATTTTTAAATGTTTATTTTTGAGAGAGAGAGAGCATGAACAGGGGAGGGGCAGCAAGAGAGGGAGAGGATTTGAAGTGGGCTCCGCACTGACAGCAAGGCTGGAACTTATGAACTCATGAACCATGAGATCATAACCTGAGCCAATATCAGACACTCAACTGACTGAGCCATCCAGACATCCTGAGTACTTCCATATTTTGGATACAATAGGATACTTTTTACTTTTTTTTTGTCTTTTTTATGGCCCAGGTTTGCAAACACCTGTTTCTTTAAGAAGACATAGTTTCTTTGATTCAAAAATGGTATTTAGAAACTAAGGTTTGAAAGGCAGGCGTTCCCATTGTTTTGAGTGTGTCATTGTTCTTAGGAACTGGAACTAAGGAAATACATGTAAGATAAAAATTATCTATCTTTCTATCTATCATCTATTTGTTCACATATACACACATTAATGTATATCTGTATCTACATCTATATCCATACGTTAGGAGTACACACTGATAGCCTCATCTTTATTTTATTTAAATTCTAGTTAGTGAATATACAATGTAATATTGATTTTAAGAGTAGAATTCAGTGATTCATCACTTACATACGACACCCAGAGCTCATCAAAACAAGTGTCCTCCTTAATACCCATCGCCCATCTAGCCTATCCCCCACTCACCTCCCTCCATCAATCCTCAATTTGTTCTTTGTTGTTGAGTCTCTTATGGTTTGTTTCCTTCCCCTCTCCCCGCCTTTTCCATATGTTCATCTGTTTTGTTTCTTCTATTTCTCATATAAGTGAACTCACATGGTATTTATCTTTCTCTGACTGACTTATTTTGCTTAGCATAATATACTCTAGCTCCATCCATGTCATTGCAAGTGGCAAGATTTCATTCTTTCTGATGGCTCCATTATAGTCCATTTTATAAGCACTGATACCTCGATTTCTAAACCAATAGCATGCGATCTAACATAGTTGCTCTTATTTCATAGTTGTAACTGCTTTCTTCAACAATGAAAACCCTACCTCCCAATTATCCTTAATATACTTATTTATCTGGTCAATTTCCTCACATGTAACCCATATCTTCTTGTTGTTAAACATCCCAGTCCCCACTCTATATCCCAAATGCCCTTCTCATCCTTCCTGAGCTCCAACACTGCTCCGAAGGCTGCTAAGGCTCTCCCATCCACTCCCTATGGAAGCCAACCTAACTTGTCCCCATCTAAAGAGTTTAGGGCCAAATGGTTGAGGAAAGAAGCAAAAGAAAGAAAAGGGAAGAGGAAAAGGAAGGTGAAAAAGAAAAGAATGAGAAGAACTTTCAATACTCTTTAATTGTTGTCTGCTATGTGGTTTCTAGTATTGTTGCATATTATGTATTTAATTGAAGAGTTATCTTTTTATTAAGAAACTAAAAACAAATAACAAGTCTACCTTAACTAACTAGGCTTCACATATTTGACACATACTTATTGAGTACCTACTACTCCTTGCGAGTATAAATAAATTTTAGTAAAATCCCAATTAACTGCCCTTCTCAATTAATCAATATATTTTATTTACTTGCCTTTCAGGGAAATTGGCCAATTATAAGAAATCACATCCAAACTGAAGATTTATTCAAAACAGCGTCAGTCATAAAATGAGTATGGATTTTACTGTAACTCCAATGACTTGTATATGATACTATATAAGAAGTGATTTTCAGAATTGTGACCCTAAAAAGGAATAGGAAACTCTATCACAATCTAAATTCTGCCATGTTCACTACAGACATTTTAGAAATATTTTCAAAAAATATAGTTTTATTCAGTTAACCATAAAACTGTATTCCCCAAACAGCCAATTCCTAGTTTATTTATTCATTCAACAAATATTTAAGAAACATCTATATGTGTCAGACTCTATTTAGAAAATAAAAATCTATTGAAGTTCCTGTTCTGATGGAGTTTAGCATCTAGTGAGGGGGGAAAAGACAATAAACAGGCAATATGTGCTATTCTAGGTTATTATCAGTGCTAAGAAGAAAAATAAAGAAAGCTAGGGAAGCCGCCTTAGGCAGATGGTTAGTTTAGTTTTTTCCTGCCATCAGTTTGTCATTTATCCACTGACATTCTTTTTCTCAGGATGAGAATTATATTATTCTCTTATTTGTTTGCTGGTTTTCTTTAATATGTTTGGGTCAAATTTATAATGAACTTTTAGTTGGATCTAAGTCATTTTTGCACAGATTGGACTGATATCAATCAAGATGGTAATTTGGGGGCGCCAGGGTGGTTCAGTTGGTTATAAACGTCTGGCTTGGGCTCAGGTCATTATCTCACGGTTTGTGGGTTTGAACCCTGAATCTGGCTCTGTGCTAACAGCTCATAGCCTGGAGCCTGCTTCTGATTCTGTGTCTCCCTCTCTTTCTGCCCCTTCCCTGCTCACACTCTGTCTGTCTCTCTCAAAATTTAATAAACATTAAAAAAAAAAAACATGGTAAATTGGGGAAGGTAAAAGGGAAAGAAAGGGTTAATTGTGGAAGCAGCTTGAGTGGATTTTTAAATTAAAGAACTTTCTCATATTGCTTGGGTTTTCTACATGAGTTACATTTTCTTCATAATGTTTAAAAGCCATTTTGTTAAAAAGTATTTTCACAGTAGCTGAATTCTACTTCAAACAGTATGCTGAGAGAACTTATGTATCCTTGAACAAGAATGAATGGGAAATGAAATGACTGAGATAGACAAATATCTGTAAATTTTTCTATTGTTCATTGGCCACTTTTCAGATATATATATCTTATTAACTCCCACAAATGGTGAGTCTATTTTAATAATTTAAATTATGGATATGGCTTCAAAGACTTCTATGATTCTCAAACAATATTTGGTATCTTATTCCTTTGCTCAATAGATATCTGTCTACTCTAATGGTACGGTTACAAATTTAAAGAATTGATAGTATATCAGTTTAAAAGAAAGAAAAATTAAAAAATGAAAATGGTTAATTTTTAGGATAGGTTAGTCCATCAAAGTCATTAGCATCTAAATGAACAAGACAGGAATTTTCAGACCTGATCTGAACTCTTCCTAAATCACGTTAGATGACTTTGGGCAAATAACTCTTACTTTCTTATCTCCAGCCTTCTCTTTGGCAAAATGAAGATGATGCTAGTTTGTGTCTAAAGTCACCATTTAGAAACAAGATCTTAGGATCAAAACAAAGAGACAAATTCAATAAAACAATACCAATGCTGTGTGTTTTTACACACACACTCTCTCACTACACACACACACACATACAGCATTAAAGGAAAAATTATTTTTTAGTCAAATAAGAGAATATGTTGAATACTCAATTATTAAAATTCTTATTCACTAAGATTATTGTTCTGTTCATTTCAATCCTTTCAAAAATTACAATAATCCTCTCAAATGATTATATTTGAGAAAAAAGAAGGATAGGAGAAATAGTTACATTATATTTCTCTTTTGATCTTTATTTTTGATAGAGTTCACAAAATATGCCTACATCTTAATCATTTAGATACTGCATAGGTGCAAAAATACATTTTATGAAAAAAATCCTGTTACAGTCTACATTATTTTTCAAATAAATAATAATAATGTACAAATTTGAATTAGTTTACTCATTCTCAGAGAGAAGAGGACCCAAAATAACCATTATCCTATTTAAATTATTGGAAAAATCCATAATATAAGTTTTGTTACCAATAATAATACCTTGACTTTTACGTAGTGTACTTACTCACAGTAGAGTACTATACAAAATATCCATGTAACTTTTCTAGTTCATTCTCAAAAGCATATTATAAAATATAAATAATTTTAATTTACTTCTTTTGCCTCTGTAATATTTAGCATGCTACATTCAATTTTAATAAATTATTCTTTTTTAATACATACCAAGTTATTACATATGTTATACATATATTTGCAGAGACAAAATGCTCTTTGCCAAAGAGTTTATCATTGGTATCTTAGAAATCAAAATCAAAATGAAAAACTTTCCACAAAATAATCAGAATATACAAACAAAACCTCTGAACATTGATTGTATTCATGACTATGCCTTATAATATTATATAAGTTCCTCTGTTTTTATAACCCTGTCTAAGTTGATGAGCATGGGAATATTATTTTTTTGGCATTAAGCCATTTTATAAGGTAAATAAAGTCACATGAGTATCTGTTAAAGCCTCAGAACTAATGAGCCATCCAGTGGATGGTAAATTTGGATGGGAGAGAAAAGCAGTTTAGGGACCTTGTTAGCTGGCTGATAGAATACACAAACATTGGGCAGCCCAGAAAGCATAGGAAAAGGGGGTTTACTACAAAAGTATTCATTGTAAAGTTACATTCCTCCACCCTTGTAAATTCATATATGCTTTTTACATTTTTTCACATAAATTTATACTCAAAGATGGTACCCAATTATCTGTCCCAGGACTATTATATGGATGAACTGAGATCGTATTTATAAAATTAACACTGAGTTTGTACTAAGACTTAGGCTCTGGTTTTGTATTCATCCTCACAACAATACCACTAAATATGAGGTTGAACTACATGAAACTGCCATTTTGTAGGTGAAAAACAGTTGAATATCAGCAAAATTATATTTTGACTTAATACTATTGTTTCATGTTACAAATGAAAAAACCTGAGAAACAGAGGGGTTAAGTAACTTGCCTAAGGAGAATCATTGCTTTTCCCATCTTACGATCGAGGAAGCTGATGATTAAGAAAGGATAGGCAACTTTTCCAAGGATACACAGCCATCTGCCTTTTAAGGAGTTAGATCAAGAGAGATGATACCTGCTTATGCATTTTATAAATTTCATATTGCTAAAATGTTTTTTTAATGTTTGTTTATTTATTTATTTTTGAGAGAGAGAGAGAGAGAGAGAGAGAGAGAGAGAGAGAGAGAATACAAGCAGGGGAGGGACAGAGAGAGAGGGAGTCACAGCATCCAAAACAGGCTCCAGGCTCTGAGCTGTTAGCACAGAACCTGACACAGGGCTTGAACTCATGAACCGTGAGATCATGACCTGAGCTCGGACGCTCAACCGACTGAGCCACCCAGGTGCCCCTACTAAAACTGTTAATATAAAAGCTGCTTATACAAAATGCTGGTAGTATAAAATATTCTCTTCTTACTCTCATCCTGGGTCTTTCATTCTCCAAAAACCAAGGATTACCAGGAAATGAGGCCTTTAGTTATCAAGATAAAAAGACTTCCATATTTACTATTTTCTGAGGTGCTTCCCCCCCAAACTGACAGGGTGACTGCAGTCATTCATCCCTGGCCTTTCCTGTGACCAACTCAATGCTAAATGATTAAGGTGCTAAAGTTCTTTGGTTTGTTCTTAAATTATTTTCTGTGATGTCCTTGGGACAAATGAGGTGCAAGGGCTATCAGAGATAACATAAAAAAAAATCCATGAAATGCTATCATTTCTCAGGCGGCACACAAAATAAATCTCAAACATATTTTGTGTGTTTTAATTTGGGCTGGAAGAAGGGACATTTTAGAAAGTATACACAGCAGAAGAAAGAAAACCCCAAGAAGGAGCATCTGGTTGTTCTTTTTGTTTGTTTGTTTGTTTTTTCTATTCTGCTCAATTTTCATCAATGCTTCAGACACCCCCTTGTAATAAGTTAGGCACTTTGAGAAATTAACTTTGAACAGCATTTGGTGCACTGCAATAAAGCTAGGAGAGACCATCTTCAGCCTGGGCATAGAGAACATGAAAATTTTTCTTAGCTGCTTGTGCTAGGTATGCTACTCCAATGAATCACTTAAACAACAGTGCTGGTGTCCTTATAAAAATTGCAGCTGCAACAGTAACAGTTTATCTTTCTGGTTCTCCTGGACACAGAAGATACTGTAGTTTTACCAGTACCTGACTCAGGAGTCAGCCTGTGTATGAAACCAGACTTAGCCTGTATTTGAATCTCTGCCACTTAACAACCTGTATGACTTTGGGCAAGCTTCTTCGTATCTCTATACATCAGTTTCTCATTTGTAAAATGAGGATTATATTAGTTCCTACCTGTGCAGCTTAGAAATATTTTAAATGGAATCATGTTCGTAGTGTTAGAACATTGCTAAGCATGCTCTGTATTTTAGTATTGATTTCTTATGAAATTTTGAGATCTTAATTTTACATTTAGAAACACAAATGCTTTCATGTGTTCAGAGAATGCTTAACCTCCATCAGGAATTTAGGTTAATTTCCTTAAGAAATGATTCATCACACTCCTTGCATTTATCTTATTCTCATTTTATTTCCTAGATTTATCTTTAATATATCTTTTCCCATTTCCCAACATTTATATAACCATCTCAGTTTTCCCAGAATAAATACACTTCATCACCAGTTACATCTATCTTAGTTCTTTCCTTTCCTTCAGTGTTATAACGCATTTCATTGTTTCTTCTGATCACTTACTGATAACTGCTGTACTACCAAAATAGACATCAGTTGCTAACACAGAGTAGCTATGCTGCATGCTATTCAAAGCACAGAGAAATTTTTTCCCTAAAAGTAAAGTTGATGAACTAGAGGAACATAAAAATCAAATTAAGATCCACTCAGTATTACATATATCAGGTTACAACAAACTATTGCATGGGGCTATTATACATGGGAACAGAGACCTTGTACTAGGAGAAAAAAAAGTAGAATGTGAGTTATAAATCACAGTAGGTTAATAGAAGACTGTTAGCTCTGATTTTCCTTTTTTCTTATAGAACCTTTTAATTACTGCATTTCTAATGCACTTACATTTGCCAGTAGTTCTCTTTTTTATTCTTCTAATAATAGTTCCTAAGGTACATCCTATAAATTACACCTTTCCTTTTCCTCTCCCTCTTCACTTTAAACAATTCTGAGAAAGAGAGAGAGGAAAAAAGAGCAAACTGTAATTTTAAATAACTCCTTTGGATTAGTTCATGTGCTCCTTTAAAAACAAAAATCTCTAACTGTCATTAGCACTGTGCTTTCCTGTCCCCATTCTTATACGTGCCAATTTATCAGTTGCCGCATTGCTGTTGGCCTGGCGGTTTTCTATTAAGGCACCAACTCTAGACAAACAAGCCCTCTCCATTCACTCCTCACATTCTTTACTTTTTTAACTCGTTCTAATTCCAGGTTTCCTCTAAGGACCCTCAATTTCAAAACCCTTCATTAGGCTGGCCGAAAGTACTTCTGTTTCCTTTTACTCTATAAAAGGCTAGCTTTCTCCCCAAACTCATTTGTTCAGTTTTGTCTCTTAACCTCCTTACCTCTTACATCACTCTTTGCAAGGACAGTGCCTTTTTTTTTTTTGTAAAGTTCTGTAAGCATTGTTCCTCTATCTTTAAGATGCGTCTGGAAATCTCACTTCTACAATAGGTAGAAGAATAAGTGTTACCACTGAACTTGCCAAACAATTTAAGGGATGACTATAGGTCCTACATTTGATAAAATGGGAACAAATCCTAATTTAAAATCCTGGAAAAAGCAATTACTTGGGGACAGAGAAAAATTTGTGGTAAGAATGAGTCCATGGTAAATAATTAGGTATAAGAATATAAATTATTTTTTTTTCCTGCAAAGATAGAGACATTCATTCATATAATAAATATCCCGGATCCTCTACTGTGCTAGAGCTTGGAATGATAATAACAATCCTGGCAGTAAAATATCTACTTTCTGGAATATTCATTTATGGAATAAGTCATTTTCTGTTGCATTCTTTGCTTCCATTCTTCACTCTTCACATGATGCCGTTCAGTGTCAAAAGGTATCAAACATAAGGCATCAAACACTTGTTTCTAAGTATTGAAATCAGTGTCATTTCCCTCAAAAGCTTCAATTAGAATAGTTTAAATTATGATAACAAAATGATAGATTTGAAAAGTCCTTTTCTACTTTTTCTACTAGTAGAAGAAAAGGCCAAGAGTGTGACAATTTGAAGAAAAGACAGAAGGCCATATATTGGATAACAAATGTTTAGTGAGTGAAGTTGTGGGGAGCCTGGGTGGCTTAGCCCTTAAGCACCTGACTTCAGCTCAGGTCATGATCTCGCAGTTCATGGGTTCGAGCCCCAAATCAGGCTCTGTACTGACAGCTCAGAGCCTGGAGCCTGCTTCGGATTCTGTGTCTCCCTTTCTCTCTGCCCCATCCCCACTTGCATTCTCTCTCTCCCTCAAAAATAAATTAACATTACAAGAAAAAAAATTAAAAAAGTATGATACCTTCTCCAAAAATCCTTAAAAAAAAGAAAGTGAAATTGTTTATGACCCCTAAGGAAATTACACTTGAATAATGAAATTATGTTTCATATGTTTTTACAGATTTGGTTTAAAACTACCTTTCCATGTTCAGCAAACTAGGTAGGGAACATATTATTCCCACTCTGAAAGAGAAAAGAGAAAAAAGTTGTATGTCAACTATATTTCAATAAAAATTTTTTAAAAAGATGTTTGTTCTTCACAGAAAAACAAAAAGAAAAGTTAAACAAGTGGCATAGCTAGTAGACAAAAGCTGGATTGAGACTAAAATGTAGGTTTTCCAAATCTTGGTTCAATTCTGTTTTTATTATAAGACATACGTCTGCCTTTTGGAAATGCACATGCTGATGTAAACCAGCAGTCTTTTGTCATACAAATAGTAAGATCTACACCACATTCACAGTTAGCCTCTGTTTTATATATTTCAAAGAAAAGAAAATATTTGAAAACAAATTAAATTTTTATCAAAATCCTTGGTGAAGTTTGCATTTTCCTTTTGTGTGTTCAATTTTTTGATAAAATTTTAATATATATATTTTATAGTATGGTAGGAGAAACACATGTATATTTGATTTCAAAGTGAAAAAAATTTTGAAATTCTGAGGCATGGCTCTGACATCAAAGATATTCAAATAATCACCACACTGATAACATTAACTTGATTGAATATTGCAGTCCTCTTGGTCAGTTGTATTTAAAAGTTGTCTTCAATTTCTCTTGTTTAGAAAATGCAGCTTCTAAGGAGAATTCAGTCAGCGGCATTAGTGTGTTAGTTATCAGAGAAAATATGATTAGGTTTGTGTGGAATTCACATGCACCTTTACATTTTAAGTGCAGGGGTGCTTGGGTGGCTCAGTCAGTTGAGCATCCGACTCGATTTCAGCTCAGGTCATGATTCCAGGGTCATGGGATCAAGCTTTGTGTCAGGCTCCTTGCCGAAAGTGGAGTCTGCTTAAGATTCTCTCTACCCCTTGCCCCTTCCTGGCTTGCACTCTAAATAAGTAAATTAATTAAAAATAAATAAAAATAAAATAAAAATAAATTTTAAGTGTAAAGGATCCCATGTCTTGTGAGATGTAAAGTTAATACTCGATGAAATTTAATTGAATATATGTAATTATCATGTTCTGGATATGATCATTCCTACGTTAAAGTTCTTTGAAGGATATGGATCTTGAGACATAAAGACTACATCTCCTTGAACAAAGTTTTAGTATCTCAATGGTCAGCACTCAAAATGCTAACATTTACAGCCCAAAAGATCTGTTTTCTGAAAATAGGATGACACTGAATTCAAAAGAAAGCATAAAGTTATTTTTGTGAGCTTTTCTTTTCATTATAATATACTTCTGTTTATCACTACTTCCTCTTTTCCTATTTCCTATATCTATTTTGGCCTCACTCTCCAGCTCATTTCACTCTAATTTTCTTTACCCTTATTCTATTACTTATCACTTTTCTTAGAATTCCCTTGTTTCATCTTCACCTGAGATTAGCCTCTAGCCTGTAATACACAAAAGGGGTGTAAGAGCGTTCCATGGACTGAAAACATAACACTCCAGTTTATACTATATATATTTTTTTCTATTTGAAACCTTTCTTTCTGTGGTAATAGAAACCTTTAACCGTGTCTTTCTTCATTCTGTTCTATAATCCATCACTCTGCTTTTCCACACTCAACTTGTAGATTTTGACCCTCCTTCTCTATTACTCTCTTTACGATCTGAAACTCTTTCATCCCTTTTGCTATGTTGCATGCCTGTCTCCTCTCAAAAGCTCCCTCCTTCTGTTCATGGCAGCTGATCCTCTAGACATCTCATCCAGGGAGAGGATGTAGAGGAGAAAGCCCACCAAGTGATTTCACTTTCAAATACTCCAGCCACTTGCTGGAGCGCCAAGTGGCAAGTCCATGCTGTATAAGCAGTAAGCGCTACGGGGACTAAAAACTTTTGAATTATTTCCCTGTGTATGTCTGGACTCCATATCCATGTCTGAATAATCATGTGCTTGTCTCAACTTTGTTAGGACTAATCAGTGCAGTCGTTGAGACCAAAAGGCATTACTTTTGTAACAGAAATACTGCCAAGCCAAAGAGTTTGAGTTAGGTTCACAAAATAACAGAAAGTAAAATAAATAAGTAAATAAATAAATAAATAGGTTTTTAAGCTCTATTTTGTGAATGGCAAATATTTAGAGCTCAAAAATAAGATGCCGTTTCAAATACGGCTCTAAAATAGACCAGAAACCATGTTCAAGGATGCCAGAAGCTCATTATGCTTTGCTCTGATTCAAATAACCCTTTTAAAGTGGATACATATCCAATGGTGCTATGTAGTAAGTAGGCATTTAATAAACCCTTGTTTCAATTGATGGAAACTACATAATAAGAATTTTGTCAGAGAGTTATTTGGAAGAAAAACACTTGAACCACACTATTTTCTTTAAAGTGACCTCACCCCAGGAGTTCCTCTGACAAGGGGAAGTGTCATGGAGATTTGTTTGGCATGCAAGGTGGGTAAGTCTCAACTTGATATATGTTGGGCCTCTGCTAAGGTGAGTATCAATCTCTCACTCCACTTGCCTGCTTTCTTTATCAATCAATATTTATCATCCATTATGAACAGGTTAAGCTCTTTTCTCAGCCCATAGGGCTGGGCTGGGATAGAAAGAAATTAGTTTACATTGTGTCCTTATATAAACAGTTAACAAGACCTTATCTTACCCTGGCTCCTTCTCAGTGCTCCAGGCCAGGACATTTTCTGGAGAGAGCTGATGGCTTTGTGTCTAAGATAGAGGAAATGGGTTGACGGACTTTATCAAACCACTAATAACTTATTGAGCACTAACTATGTACCACCACTTTTGAAGATGTTTACATAAATGATTTCATTTTTAGCCTCCCAACACATCTATCCACTTTTCACAGATGGAGAAACTGAGGCACTAATAAGGTAAAAAATGTGTCTAAAGTTATGCAGCAGGTGTGGAGCCAGGGCTGGAACCCTGCACTTTGAGTTGAGAGACAGCACTCTCAACAAGTAAGGTTGCCCTAGGACAACTGGGTTAATTAATTCCACTCTTGTTGTGTGAGATTGTGGTTTTGTTTTGTTTTGTTTTCTGTCTGCCAGGCTTGCTTCACTGGGTTGGATCATGCTGAATAGATTCCCTTGTCTATAGTTGGCAGCACAAAAGGTTTTGTTGTTGTTTGGGCTTTTGTTTTGTTTGGTTGTTGTTATTGTGGTTTTGTTTTGTTTTGTTTTTTGGGGAGAGGTGAAGCTCTTTCTCTCGACCTGATTATTCTAAAAGCAGACACCAGCATTATCAGGAGGACCCTAGGCCACTGGTCCCTGGGCAAGCAGGTATAGTGAAGCACCCCGTGGAATGAGTGACACAAATAGCCCACCTCCTGCTGGCTACACCCTATAATCAGGTTAATTATTGTGAAGATAAAATCTAGAGAAACAATCACTTGGGTCCTAGGTAAAGGACAGAGTTCAGGGCCTAAGGGAAGGCTAAGTGAGCACAAGGAAAATGACCTCAGAAACACAGGTGTTAGAATACCATACTGTGTCAGGGAAGGCAGGCGCAGAAAAATCACATCACAGCTATGACTCACTATGTAGGATGGGGAAAGGTCACACTGCCAGATCACAGAACAAGCATAGCCCACTGCCCTTGGTGGGGTCTCTTCTGCATCTGTAGCTATTCTAGCACTTGCTTTGTGCCTAGGCTGTCTACTTTTTCTGTAAAATTCTGATGGTGAACACCATGAGCTTGATCTCTCACTTTTAGTTCTAGGTTCCTAAACTGGTGGAGCTCTGTCTAGGAGTGTATGGAAATGTTTCATTTCCCACTCTGCTTTTCTTTTGCTTTCCTTGTGTGGGGCTGTCCCTTCTGATGGAGAATCAGACAGAGACTGAGGAGTTTCTTCAACAGTTGCTGACTATCATGCTAGAGACTATCATGAAGGAATAAGGGCTAGCTCAGAGATGCTGTCATTCCAGCTAGGGCCTTGGATAAAGGAGATACTGGTTGGTATATTGCTTATAAGTTATCTCAGCATTCAATGTTGACCTAAATCCAGATCCTGCTATCAAGTAGATGTGGTTATCTATACAATGGAATACTACATGGCAATAAGAAAGAACAAAATCTGGCCATTCATAGCAATGGGGATGGACCTCAAGGGTGTCATGCTAAGTGAAATAAGTCAAGCAGAGGACAGATACTGTATGTTTTCACGCATAAGTGGAACAGGAGAAACTTAACAGAGGACCATGAAGGAGGGGAAGGGGGAAAAATAGTTGGGGAGAGGAAGGGAGGCAAACCATAAGAGACTCTTGAATACTGAAAACTGAGGGCTGATGGGGGGAGGAGGAGAGAGGAAGGGTGGTGATGGGCATGGAGGAGGCACTTGTGGGGATGAGTGCTGGGTGTTACATGGAAACCAACTTGACAATAAACTATAAAAGAATCCTGCTAAACTACATGGCACCCTAAAGACATACTTAGGCAACATTGATCCATGTGCTGCATTGCAGGGCACACAAAGTTTATTTATGACACAGTTATTTATTTAAATCTAGTTCTGAGGCCACCGTGATCCATCTTACCAGACAGCTTCAAATTTTGAATTATAACCTGGGTTTCAGTTTCTTTTCAAGTCTTTATTTTTATCCAGTGAATCAAAGGATAGTTTGGTAACTTCAACAATAACATTTTGTGGGTAAATATATAGGGGGTTATGAAATTTGCTCATCTTCTAGTTTTGCAACTATAAATACAGACAGATATACATCTTTTTTATTTTAAAGGCCAGAACTGAAAGCTTCCACTTGCCAGAATGACTCTAGAAACATCATGGCCAGTATCCTGCTCATTGTTTAGTCAACCTCTGTTGGTGCATTCAGATCATGCTGACAGTATCATGGGCTTTTGAAAATAGAAATAGAAAATAAATATATTCCATGAATTCAAAGTATATAAATATAAGAAAATATCTGAGCCACAGAAATATTTCCTCTTTTATGGTTCAGACTTTTTTTTTTTTTTTAATTTTAGAGAGAGGGAGAGAGAGCTCACGAGTAGGGGAGAGGGGCAGAGGGAGAGAGAGAATCTTTTTTTAAGTTTTATTTATTTTGAGATAGAGAGAGCAAGTGAGAGTAGGAGCAGGGGAGGGACAGATAGAGAAGGAGAGAGAGAGAATTCCAAGCAGGCTCCACATTGTCAGTGCAGAGCCAAATGGGAGCTCTTGAACTGTGAGATCGTAACCTGAGCTGAAGTCAGATGCTCAACCGACTGAGCCAACCAGGCATCTCAGAGAAAGAGAATCTTAAGCAGTCTCCACACTCAGTGTGGAGCTGGATATGGGACTGGATCCCTCAACTCTGTATCCCATAATCCTGGGATTATGACCTAAGCCAAAATTAAGAGTTAGACGCTCAACTGACTGAGCCACTTAGGCACCCCTCAGACTTATAAGTTAGAAAAACTGGGCTCCATCAGCATACCAGAAGTGACCTAAATCCAGATCTTGCTATCAAGAAGATGTAGTTTATCTATACAATGAAATACTACATGGCAATGAGAAAGAACACAATCTGGCCATTTATAGCAATGTGGATGGAACTCAAGCGTGTCATGCTAAGTGAAATAAGTCAGGCAGAGAAGGATAGATACCATATGTTTTCACTCATAAGAGGAACAGGAGAAACCTGGAGCCTGGTGAGGGGTTGACACTGAGGGAGTCTTCCCAGAGCTATCAATGGAGAGAACAAAATCTTATAAATGGATGGGGCAAGAATGCTCACATAAAACTGCTTCTATCTCATTTTTTATTCCTGATTAACTTGTCCTCAGTGACTGCCTTTACTCTGTCGGTGATCTGCAGAGTCCAGAGCACTGAAAAAGAAACCAGGAATCAGATAGAGGTTCCTAGGCACAGAGATCTGGGTCCAAGAGAAAGCCAAGATTGCAAACTGAATTTGGCCTCTTAGACCCACGTCAAGAAAGAGCACATTGCTGCCCAACAATGAACTGTAGGTGATACTGAGTTCAGCAGAGCCTTGAGGGAGGAAATAAAGCACAGGAACCCCAACTGATATAGCATGGTTGGAAGATAAGGTGGCCTCTTTCCCTGCCTTAGGTTTGGGATGATGCTGAGGCAACGCATCCCCTACAATATTCCCTATCAGTATCAATTTACTACGTTCCTCTTCTACCTGTCTCTTGCCCTTCTCTATAACTGCCTGCATGGGTCACTGCCTAAACTCAATAAGTTGAGACCTTTCAGCACAAAATCTTTAATTCATTATAGTCTCAAGATACCCTTTTTGTCAGTTTGATGCAGCATAGTGGAATGACCACAACATGGAGTCAAACTGATATCAGTTTGAATTCTGGCTTCGACTTTTACTATCTGTGCCTCCCTGGGAAGTTTACCTATACCTCTTTATGTCTGAATGTCTTCATTTTAAAATGGGCAAAATGATAGCCACCTCACATAGATGATTAGATGATTTAAGAGATAATATATCCATAGTATAGGGCCTTGCATATGGAAGTCATCAGTATATGGTAGTTTTGTTTATTATTTCTGTATGAGTTTCAATATCTGTATTAGTTTCTTGTGGCTGCCACAAGAAATCATCACAAGTTGAGTGGTTTAAAACAATAGAAATTTATTTTTTCAGAGTTCTGGAGGTAAAAAATCCAAAATTAAGCTGTCAGCATGGTTGGTTTCTTCTGGAGACTCTGAGGGAGAATCCATTCCATGTTTTTCTCCTAGCTCCTCTGGCTGCTGGCCGTCATTGACTTGGAGACATATCACTCCAATCTCTGCCTCTGTTTTCATGTGACCTTACTTTCTGTGTCTCTGTGTGTCTTCTCCTTTTCTGTTACTTATAAGGACATATGTCATTGGATTTGGAGCCCACCCTGATTCAGAAAAATCTCATTTGGAGATCTTTACCTTAATTACATCTGCAAAATCCTTGGTCCAAATAAGGTCACATTCAGAAGTTCCAAGTGGACATGTGTACTGAAGGAACCTTCTTCACCCCACTGCAAAACATGTGATTGGCTGAATTGTATCCCTTCAAGATTGTACATTGAATCCCTAACCCCTAATATCTCAGAATGTGACTATTTGGTAGATAGGGCTCTAAAGAGGTAATCAAGTTAAAATGAGGTCATTAATGTGAGCCCTAATCTAGTCTGACTTGTGTTTTTATAACAAGAGGAACAAAGAGAGACACCAGAAATGCACATGCACAGAGGAAAGCACACTCTGTGTGAGGACACTGTAAAAAGTGGCCATCTGTAAGTCAAGGAAAAAACCCTCAGCAGACCAAACCTGCTGACACCTTGAGCTTGTACTTGCAGCCTCCAGAACTGTGGGAGATAAAGTTCTGTTGACTAAGCCACTTAGTCTGCGGTATTATGTTATGGCAGCCCCAGCAAACTAACACAATATATAAATGATTGACCTGCTTTCTTTAGTTTCTTTAGGGGTGTAAGAGTTTGCACATAGAATCTGACTTCTTACAGGGTGCTCATGAGCCTGCTGTTTGCCGTAACCTTACCGTGTGAGGAAGCTCACTTCCCTCCTGCTCAGATACTATGTAATGCACTAGGCAATGCCACTCAACTGAAATTCTGTTTGATTTTGTAGCTGAATTGAATGAATATACTGAATATAGTTCAGTGCTTGATAATGAAAATTCTATAGTGTCATGGACCATCATAATGAATATTATGGTAATTGTGAAATCTCCAAGGTATAGAAGGTATAGAGGATTTAGATTAAGGAGGGCTAGAAGTTTCTAGTCCTTTCTAGAGGGAGTAGAGGTTGATATTTTACCTCATTTTAACTTAAGAGCCATTATTTGTATATAAAGTTACCAATTCTACCATCCTCCATTAACAAATTCTAAAAATAGCCTTCATGAGGATGAAACTTTGCATCTTTTAATTTATGGACTTGAAAAAAACCCTAAACTCCTAAGTGTTATCTTTTTTAACTAGCTTATGATTAGTGCAGCTGTTATTTTAGTTCATTGTTTTATTGCTTTTGTAAAGAGCTCTGGGATTTTTATGAAGGTGCTAAGCTTATAGTGTATTTTTAATCACCAATTCAGTTATCATTATCTTTGCCATTAAAAACAGCACATCTATAAGCTTATGCTGGCATTCAAATAACATACAGAAGCGATTAACAGTAAATATTAATAATGGTATCATCAACTTCTAAGACAGAAAGATAGAGTTAAAGAAGCATATATAGTTCTCTCAAGCTTTTCTCTGACAAGTATGATTTCAGATATAGTTATTGTCGAGATATTTTTCTGACATATTACTTATGACTGGCATACCTAGAGGTTTTAGGGCAGTACATCAACCAGTGTTCTGGGAGTGGATTTCACATTGTACTCTTTTAACAATAGTTGGCAGTAGATAGCATTCCTTTCCTCTTTGTCTATTCTGACCTGCTCCAAGGTCAAGACAATGAATATGTGATCCACCACTCAGTTCCCTTTGTAATACATGGATTTCTCACAGTTACTATAATCTACATGTTTCTTCACTGCGTTAACATCAATAAATAGGTTACTGAGAAAAGCAAGGGAGACAGGACTACTGATACTCTAGTTTCTAGCTAACATGTGGGATTTGGAATGATTCTGGAAGGCATCATGATTCAAGTGCTTTGAGCAGACTTCTTGATGTAGACTGTAAGCTCTACTTAATTGTTTCTCTCTTCTGTCATTGTTTCCCAAGTGCTTAGCACAGTGCCAGGCACCCAGGAGGTGATCAATAAATAATCGTTAATGGGTAGATTACTGAATGAGCAAACTACAAAATTATCACCACTGTTTATTAGGAAAAATATTATTAGTTGCTTAGTCAACAGTGATAAATGGTACTGAACTCCATCTGGTAAAATTAAAACAAAAAACATAAAACACATAGGCCATGCTGCCTCAGGCTCAAGCAAAGCATTATCAGGATGCAGAGAGAGGAGCAAACACAGGCACACATCTGTGAAATAAGGAAGTAACAGCAATTGCATATACATCACAATCCAACAGGTAGTTCAAACAGAATATGTAAACATGGTATCTGTGCTGTGACCTTCCAAGCCCCCCAAATGATAGGACATTTGAAATCTTAAGAAGTTTCTAAAGGAAATGCAAAATCAAATGCAGTATACTGTGAAAAGTCCTTGGAGGAAACAAGTTTCCAGTCTCAGTTTGAAGAAGGTGTGAGCTCTTGTTTGGTAAGAAGTACAAAATTGATAAATTAGGAAGCCACTGTAGGAACTTGAAAAGGGACAGAATAATGTGGGCAAAATTTTTAATCAACTCATACAACATAGAAACAGGAAAACTTGATATAGTATATGTACAAATGTTCTAAGAATGTATTACACATAATACAATGGTTCATTTCTGTAAATAATATCCTTGGGCCCTAGCAGGAAAGAGGCTGGCTTAGATAATGGCTTCCTGAAGTCAAATTGTTGTACTTGCCTACACAAGCCCAGTTAATAATCTTTCAAAATCTAACCACCTGTGAGTGAGACTATTGAGGAAGTAGTAATAAATAAACTATTTTACTGCACCTTAGGGAAACACACTCATAATTTTACCCTACCTGAATCATGGGAGAGTGATTGTGATACCTCAGACATGGTTTTCTATAAAATCACAGGCTTTGGCTGTATACATTAGGTGAAGTAGAGAATCAAGTCAAACAATAATGTTAAGGAAAAATAAAATGACAAAACAAAACTTCTCCCTCAATTACCTGAATCATTAAGGTAAGAGTGGGTTTTGTAAAGAATACATTTTCTAGATCAGTGGTTCTCTTCGTGTTTAAAATAAGATAAGCACTCTCTGTTGACTGAAAAAACACCATGTTTCACACTTTTTTTGGAGTAGGAATACATGTTATGATACTTGGAAAATCAAAATTTCATTTACAAATATTTCTGACTTCAAACATAGCACAGAGTACTACCTCTAGATGTGAGGGATTGCTCCTCAGAGAAGAGGGGCTGGTTAAGACAGTACAAAACGTCTCAAAAGGTGTTTGTTAACAATGTGTCTGGTATGAGCCATTGTTTGCTTTTTTAAACAAAACTAAAAGTGACATTCTTCAATAACATTTTCTAGTATAATGCATCCTTCTAACTGGAAAAGGTTAGGGACCATTGAGCTAGACAATTGCTTGGATCTGTGCTGGCAGTTGTGGCTTTCTAGGATCACAGGATTAAAGAGCATCTCCGCAGATTTGACATCTTTGGCTGTCCTCATGATTGATGCTCGTCACAGTGGCCAGAACCATGATGAGATTTTTCCCATCAGTCATTAAGGAAGCCTGTCATTTCACGCATCTTGCCATAATTTGAGGACATGTCTGAGTAGTGGAAGCAATGAAACTGCAACATGGCCAGTCCCGTGAATTCAGCCATTTATCACATACTACAAGATCTAGAGTCTATGGCCAGGGTGATGAATATTCATGATGGAGATGGCTTGATTTAAATAGTTTATTGTCCATAGGTATAACATAAGTATAATTTATTTTCCCTTTCCTCAAAATAACCATGGTGAAGACTGGAAAGAGTAACTGTCAGAAATCACTTAAATAAGAAAGAAAAAGTGATTTACTTTATCCATAACAGATTTAAAGTACATCAGAATTGAAGGAGGAAAATACAAAAATCATGAGATGCAAAGAAAATGAAAATATGGAAGAAATACACACATCATCAAGTCACTAGTTCAGATGAATCACTTTGCTTAGTATAGAGAGCACAGTTAATAATGGATTATCTCCAAAAATGCTTGAAATGTGACATTGCAAAAGGTAGTTCTGTTCATTTTTTTAATTTTTGCAAAGTTAAATAATTTTAAGAAAAACAGTACTGCAGAAAGTACCAAAGTTGCTAGACACAGCATCCCAGTTAAAAATAACTACAAATAGGAAGCTATCCTTGGTAGAACAAAAAATAAACTTAAAAAAAACCCAAGTTTTGTTTCTAGGGAATCAGAGATCTCTAGCAGGGACAAATGACAAAATACTTAAGTTGAAAAATAAATGTAAAGAAGCTTGGGCATAGAATTGAAACTAGACTGAAAACAAAACAAAATCCTGATTACCATAAATGATTTTTTAAATGGTGAGGTTGGATTTTAAAATTATATGTTTAGGATACCTGGGTGGTTCAATTGGTTAAGCGTTTGACTCTTGGTTTCAGCTCAGGTCATGATCTGAGGGTCCTGGGTGGAGCCCTGTGTTACATTCTGCACTGAAATTCTCTCTCTCTCTCTCTCTCTCTCACACCCACACTCTCCCTCCCTTTGCCCCTTTCCCCAGTTCATGCTCTTTCTCTCTCATTCAAAAAAAGTATTTAAAAAATTAAAAATAAATATTCAATTTAGAGTAGTGAATTATTACATAATAGGGGCTACTTTCCATCTACATTTATAATCCCAGCATTTAATAAGTAAAGGCACAATGTGATGTATACCTTTTAAGATGTTTACCAGTCCTAATCCTCTTTGAAAACTAATCCCATTTCTATAGTGGATTCTAGGTCCTGTCTTTGAACTAGGTGATTCCTCCCTGTCATCATAGCAGATAGGACTAAGGACAGATCTGCCCTGAGATGGGTAGGTCTGATTTACTCTCTCGAGAATTTGGAACTGGAGCACAGTTAATTAAGTGCTGGAATAGAAAAGGGATATGAAGCTAGTGCAGGGCCATGTTTGGGCTTGTGCATGTGCTGAAGCAGTGAAAATCACTTGAGAGAAAGGGAGGAAGAGAGAAGGAGATGCAGAAAGACAGCCTGAGGGCTGTGGGTATGCACAAGAGAAAACCAGATGCTCAGTAAGAGACAGCCCTCATGAAACTTTCTTCTTCTATATGGTTATGGCTTCACATGAGGTTTGACTGGAGCCCCCAACCTTGGTTTGTGCAAGTCTTCCCTACAGTTTTTATAATAAACCTCAGTTGTGCTTCAGCACTAGGCTATGAGTTAAATTTAGGGCATGGAGAAGAGGTAAGGATTCAGAAGTTAGGAGGAGAGGTAAATATGAGGCAGAGTCATCACATTTATTTTGATTTTCTCTGGTAATTTGGTAATTTATTAAACACAATACCTGCATTTATAGGCTTATATATGTTAACACATAATACTGGAATGAGTATGCTTAGTAACTACTCTGAGTCATATGGTTTTTTTAGTGGACTAGACTATGATTTCCAAACACATAATCCTCCTATTAGATTTTGCTTAGTCAAAACTTGAACCGTTAGCAAAAATTAGGCTGCAAGTTTCTTACTCTTTATAGTGTGTCTTTGCCTAAGTAAGCACGATTTAACATAATTTGTACTTCTGGTAGAAATGCAGAAGTTAGAACAAACACTGTAATAAGATGTCATCTGTCTATGAAATGGAAAGAAAGAACCTAGAGTTGGTGAGGATTTAGGGAGATGGGCCATCTCAATCCTGGCTATTTGGATTGTAATAGGAAATATACCAATACTCATTCATTCAACAAATATTTATGTAATTCAGTCTTTTAAAAAGTTTTTAATGTTTATTCTTTTTGAGAGAAAGAGACAGAGTGTGAGCAGGAGAGGGACAGTGAAAGAGGGAGACACATGCCCCAGGCTCCGAGCTGTCAGCACAGAGCCTGATGCTGGGCTCAAACTCATGAGCTGTGAGATCATGACCTGAGCTGAAGTCAGAAGCTTAACCAACTGAGCCACCCAGGTGCTCCGGTGGAATTCATTCTTGAGGCCACTGTTCTAGGCACTGAAATTCATCAGTGAACAACTCAGACAAAAATATGCCTGTGTGGAACTTATATTTTTCAAAAAGTTTAAAACTGTACATGCCCTTTTAACCTAAAAGTTGCACTTTTGGATACATGTACATTTATTTTTTCATACATTGAAATACTGTGTTGTCATTAAACACATGTTTTTAAAGAATATAGTCTTAGTGTGAATATTAAGTTAAAAAAGGAGTAATTATAGTAGGTTCTCATCCTTATAAAAAATAGTTCAAATAGTTTAGTGAGATAAGTACTCACACCTGTATACTTTTTTAATTCAAAAGAAATATATACTGAAACATTAATGGTAGTTGCCGCTGTATGATGAGGTTATAGATCATTTTCATTTTGCTCTTATGTCTCCATGTTTCTAAGTTTTCTGTAATAAACCTGCACTAATTTGATATCTTTTGCCTCAAATGTAAGGTGCATGGTGTTTCACATTGTCCTAAATTTAAAATTGAGAATTATGAGCTCAGTGTGGGCAGGAGCCTGTCTTGGAAACTTATTTGAATCAATGAATGTGTTAGTGTTAAAAAGAAAATGTCCATACTTTAGGCAAAGGAGTACATTGTAGTACAATTGTCACCGCATGTTTGACATTAACGATGCCTATAGCTGATTAATACTTTTCTCACTCCAGTTGAGCTATGTCTCTAAAATGCTACATGAATTTTAACTTGTGTGGATCCACATATATTGCTTAAAATATCCTTTGAAAAGATGAGCACAGGGGCGTCTGGGTGGCTCAGTTGGTTAAGCATCCAGCTTCAGCTCAGGTCATGATCTCATGGTTTGTGGTTTGAGCTCTGCGGGCTCTGTGCTGCCAGCTCAGAGCCAGGAGTCTGCTTCGGATTCTGTGTCTCCCCCTCTCTCTGACCCTCCCTGCCTGTGCTGTCTCTCTCTGTCTCTCAAAAATAAATTTAAAAAAACATTTTAAAAATTTAAAAATTTTAAAAAAGAAAAGATGATCACAGGGTACCTAAAAGACAATTTAATTACAGGTAGTGGATCCCTAACAATAGCTTCTTATTCAAGCCCGAAGAGTTCTGTGTCCAAAGTTCCCACTGTATGCATTTTAGTTAAGAAAAGCAAACAAAACAATAGAAAATACAAAAACAGCGAGTAATACAATACAAACCATATAATATGAAATTAAACAGTCCGTCCAAAAGTTGTTAATAAAAAGTTCAAGTTTTAGGGTACAGTATCATGAACAGAATCTGTCGTTTTTACCTCTTGGCATCTGTATTTCCTACTCTGGAAAATGGGGAGGGCCTGCTCTCTACAAAAACCCTTCCTTTGGGGAACCCCTTCTCAGCTCACGTAATCTACCTAGGTTTGACGCACACACCAAACTCTAAAGCTGTGCTGTTCAACGTAGTCGTGGCTATTAATTTAAATATAAATTGCTTAAAATAAAACTTAAAACTTTGTTCCTCAATTGCAACAGGCACATTTCAAGTAATCGTTAGCCACACATGACAAGTGTCTACCATGCTGGACAGTGTAGAAGACAGACATTTCTGTCATCACAGGAAGCTGTCTTGAATCGCGCCGTGGAATTAAGTAACTCAGGAAATCCCATGTGACCGGCCATAGTGACGAGTTCAGAGGACACATGACCCAATCAGGTTAGTGAGAGTCAGGCCCAGGGCTTTTGCAAGGGTTGAAAGAGAGAGGCTCTCATGACATTCCTAGAATAAAGGAGGATATGAAATTGGAGCTAATGCAGTTCCTACAACGGACAACCTGCTGAGTGTGGAGACTTCGCGGGAAAGAGAAACAGGATGTTTTTTGAGTCTATGAACCAACAGTGCCTGAACCCTATCTGCAGGTTTTAAAGTTGTAAAGGCAATAATTTTTCATTTTGCTCAAAAGCATTTGGGCTACTTGGTTGTTTAGGTATAGAACTGAGGGAGTACTGACCAAGCTATATAATCAAAGGTGAATTAACTGAAAACTGTCATGGTTGTCTCTGTGATGCCACCATCAAGGCTCAAAGGTGACTCCAAGGATATAAAAAAGACTCTGGATCAAACTTTGTAATTCAAATGCAAGAGTGATATGTAATTATATAGATATATGTATTTGGTTGCCATTTAGCAAACAGAACTCTTGTGTGTAAATTTTGTTTCATTTATTTTCTGAAAAGCTATTACCAAATCAGTGGGAGTAGGCTCTTATAATTGATAGCCTCTTGGAATCTATGAATATGATATATATTTATGTTTATATAGAGACTTTAAGACAATAATTTTTTTCATATTCTTCAGCTCATACCTTCTCCAGGTTTGCTTTCCTGATGCATAGGTGTTTATCATCTTTCGTACACTGCTCACAGGGGCTTGGGATTCATTTTGGTGTGGCCTGCTTCTAATCAACAACTGGATATATAGTCTTTTCAAAGTTAGTCATAGTTACTAAGATATAGAAAGAAGTTTGTATAATTTATTGCTGAAATTTTGGTGTGTCATATTTCACTTTAGATTTCTTTTTTTCTTCTTTCTCTCCCATTTATACCTACTACCACTGATTTTGAAGGTTGGAAAGTAGTTAAAAATGAGTTGCAAAAAATAGGTGAAGAAAATGTAAAGACCCAGCTTTTTATCATTAAATGAAGAATGCTTTAGTTTCAGTGCAGGCCTTTTCAACTACTTTTTTGTTTTGTTTTATCTTTTAAACATCTGTAATACAGCCAGGTGACTCATTATGCCCCAAGTCGAGCTGAGTTCTCCACTTTTGCTCTGATGGCCCTATCTGCAATTGGCTTGCGTAGGCTTCCATTTCATTTTCATAATGAAGTATAGTTACCAAAAATGAAAATGCCAAGAAAATGGATGTGTTCTGAAAATGGCAGGGGATTGGGTGGGATGACAGGACACGTCTTCTAACAGCTTACAAAATGATGTCTTCTCTCATTTCCTTTCCCTTAAATAGACTGACCAGCTAGAAGACAGACCATTTTCAGAAAGGGGTCCCTTGGGAATCAGCGGAAATGTTCAAAAAACACCCTGATTCAACACACTGACAGCGATCAGGAAAGAAAAGAACAAACTCCACAAACTTCACCAGCGTTTGGGCTGTCTCCAAGCACCATCGCAACCCAGGCTTAGGGATGTGATATGATGCAGCTGGAAAAGTGCATTCAGCTTGGATAAACTCAGTTCCAGAAATAAGGAGAAGATTGGAGAGAGTTAAGAGGAAAAACAATGATGAAGTGACTGGAGGTGAGGTTGGGAGGGGGCTTGGGCGGAAAGATTAAAGCAACTGACTAAGTGACTAAGTAACTTTTAAGATTTGACATGATTAGAGCCAACAAATATTTTAAAATAGCAAATACTATCGAGACAGAAAAATTATTTGGAATGGCCAAAGGGCCACACAAAAAAATAAGCAGTACTGAGAAATCCAAAATTCTGGCCATGTGTAGGGGAAAATGAGAAACAAGCAAACAAAGCCATTTCTAGAATATTTTCTTAAGGAGAACATAGGAAGCTTAACTCATGGCAAATTCACTAACAACAAAGATAGCCATGGTGTTAAAGCTGATTGTGGGGGAAGGGCGGTGGGCCATCTGACTGGGACGTTCTTTCCTACTTAGGACTTCTACAAATCTATTATAATATGTAAATTCAAACCTATATTGAACAAGGGTATATTCTTGCCACGCAGCGAGATTTAAACCAAACTTTTAAAGAACCCATTATTACACAGTTTGCCCTGGGATCTCTGACTAACATAGGGGAGAAAACTGTTTTTAATCTGCAGTTTTCAAAAAACAATTCAATTAAAAATAATAAAAAATCTGAAATGCTGCCCACAAGGGTTAATAACTACAGAGGTGTCCAACAGATATTCAATCACAAAAATTTAAATGCTCTTTTCATTAAGCCTCTTGTGTCTTTTTCCAAAGCTAAACCACGATAATTGTTTTGGGGCTAATTTCTGAGGCTATTTAATAACACCTCCTGCTAGACTTCTTATGTAAACTCAGCAAGAAGAAGCATCCAGAGTAATAGAAAAATAGTTGTGCTCATTTTACAGCTCAAATTCATACTTTTCTTTATAAAAGAGATCCTGCTGTTTGAGTTTGGCAACTGCCTTACCAACTGCATTGGGGAAGATTGGATTAGAAGGCAGAGCTGACTATGCAGTAAAGTCCCCACTCTCTAGCAGGATTTTTATGTAAATTCCATTACAGTTCATACTTTTGCAGATAATGAAATGGATACAAAACACTTCAGGGTTTCTAAGTCAGCAAAATAATGAACAGGATAGCCTGTAAACTGCTTTAATACATTTTTGACATTTGGTCACTCATAAAACTGGGCTTTGTATTTCTTCTTTCATATAGGTTTTCTTTTTTAATGCTGCAGTCTAACAGCTTGTAGCTCTACAGGTTATTGCTAATGTGTGAACATGAACTACAAAGAGTTCGTCATGCTTTAAATTTCAGCAAGTGGCAAATTTTGCATTATGATTCTATAAGAAAATATAGACAATGTTTTTTCTCCAAAATGTCATTTCTTTAGATTGAAGAAAAAAACACACATACCTTATAGACTAATGGCAGTGCCAGAGGGATATGCTTTTGTAATTAACTAACACAAAATTAAAATTATGTAGATTGATATATAGTTATTCTTTTATATAATTTGTGATGACATGTATGGGTAAAAGTGTGTTTTCAAACGGCTACCCCCTGGAGACCATATGTTTTCAGATTTCCAAATGGGTCTTTTTTAGCAATAGTCAATGACTATAACAGAAAAGAGTCAAGAAAAATATTATGTAGCACAATGTATAAAATGTATTCTTTGCCTTCTGCTATTGTCATTTTAGTTCCATATACTGTCCCTGCTTGAAGGTGAAATTTCCATTAGTGTCGATGGAGAATCCAGGCACGGGGTAAAGGAAATTCAAGACTTTGGCAACAATGACACAATTTTCCAAGTGAAGTAAGAATGTGAACAAAGTACGCGTTTCAAATATAAAGTATTCTGGTGATCCATTATCCCATTAGTGTAGCTGAACTTTTCAGGAAAGTATACTCATCTTTATTCTGGGATAACTAACACACGTGCAGTATTCCCTTTGGTATATTCAATAATTTCAGTCAAAATAGGAAGCCGATTGACATTTCACCTCATTGCCAAATCAAACAAGATTAGTCATATGAACTGAGTCTCACTGATAGACGAATTTTGATGGTGAAATGTCAAAACATGATGCATGACCTTGGGCTTGTAGGCAGCCTTTTGGGAGCCATCCAGTAACTTTGTCCAAGGAAGAGAAGCCCAACCTTAGATTCCTGTGGACCTAGGCAGAGAATCATATCATGATTCACATTTTAGAATGCTTCACTCTCCCGGAGCTCTCAAATGCACTCAAGTGTTCTGGAAGTAAATAGTCCAGGACTATGTTTTGGAAAGTCGAGATGACTTAAAGAAACAGACAGATGAAAAAATGGAGACAATATAACTAACCAATGCTAAACAGAGGCAAGAGTTCCATAAACACTAATAACAATATTGAGCACCTCCTTAGGCTTATACTGACTGCTTTACATGCATTATCACATATAAACCTCACAACGATCCTGTAACATGGGTTTATTATTGTCCTTCTCTTATAGATGAGAAGATTGAGGATAAAAACCATATAGTACTCTATTTTTCTGAAGATCAAATGCTATGTAGTGGAAATGGATTTTAAGCATTCTTAACCACTTTAAATACTGTCTTTGCCATTAATCCTCATCACAACCACCACCAGTAGCAACAACAACAAAAAAGTTAATTTGTCCACTATACATACTTCTTGGGATATGCATTGTTTTTTTGTGGCTGCGTTCTTTTATGCTGCTCTTGATAGCTTTTAGCCTGGTTTAATTTAGGTCTTAGATTACAATTTTGTTGTTCATAGTGGTAGTATGCATCTCTTTGTATGACCATAGCCAATTACAGTTATTTCTGCTCTTATTTGCCTCTAAGAGCTTTTTCTTTAAAATTTCTGACCATATCTGAAAGAGAAATAGGGATTCCTCTGTTATTGGTCTATATGATTCTGACAGTAACAAAATGTGGTTTCTGAGGAAATAATTATATTTTAAATGACAGTAACAATAGCCAATGAATGTGTGCACACTGGTATCAGGCCCTATGCTGGATGCTTTGGATATAGAAACCCATTCACACTCAGAGCAACACTGTGGAGTAATTATTATTGCAACCATTTTACAGATAATGAAACGGAGCTCAAACGCTTTAAGGAACTTGCTGGAGGTTATGAAAAGTGTACAAAAGAACTGATCCAACACAGATCTTTCTGCCTCCATGGACCTTGTGCTTTCCTTTACCACATTGCCTGCCATATCTGGGAATATTAACTGTTCCAAGCTACTTTCTTTTAAGCTAGATATAAACTTTTAAGATCTGACAAAGGCAAAGAGTGAAGATTATTAACATAAGATATGACGGCATAAATGCTTTTCTTTCCTCCCTCCTTATCACTTTCATCTCCCTTCTGTCTACTCTTTCTCATTTTTATGTGAAATGACATTATAGATTTCAGTGCTTTTTGGATGTCTGGCAGCGGTTGCCATAGGTGATGGGAAGAAACAAACCATCCCTAAGTCTAGAATTGCTGAGCTTAACGGCATCTGTGGAAACAGAACTCCTTGCCGACCTTGATCTAGTTGGCCTCAATACCTCAGTTTTTAATTGTAATACCAGGTTCTACTAATGTGTACATGGGACCTAAGAATTCTGCTTCCTTTGACTTCTGTTCCTCATTACATTCTGAGCCCTTGGTCTCCTGAAGAATCAAAGATAGAGAAAGCAGGGGGGATAAAAGATATTTCCCCTAGCACTTGGCAATCTGACATGTACGCAGATCTGTATTTATCTCTGTCTCATCCTTTTGAAGGTAAGCTTGTGGGGAGTACCATGCATGTCATGTTGCATTAAGTACTCAGCACACTCTTACTCAACACTTAACATAATAATTCTCGTATTCATTCAAGAGAAAAGCCTTCTTTTCTTATGTTCAACCAACTGAAAAGATTCATAAAGATGATTTAAAAAGATTGAAAAGGCTACTCTGAGCACAAAAATTTACAAGATACATGTGCGCGCACACATCCCCCCCTGTCCCCCCCCAGCGAAATCTCTCAGTGGTAAAATATAGGGTTTGACTTGTTGCCCTTTCTCTTTTCTAAGACCTAATTAATGTCTGGATAAAATGTTTGTTCAAAGCCGGTACATATTGTATCATTCAATAATATATGCATGTCTCTTCAGAATTAAAAAAAGAAAAAAGAAAAACTGCCTGCTTTTGGATGAATCTGTACTTTTGAGTGGCCTGTTTGGTTGATAGTACTTATTTTACAAAAAAAAAAAAAAGATTTTACTAAATTAGCTTCTTCTAGAAAATAAATCATATATGAACAGGAACATATCAGGAACATAGCAGGAACAGCCAAAACAAGAAGCAGTAAAATCCAAAAATAATACTATAAACAGCTTAAGTCACTTAACTTTATGTAAATCTACTGAAAAGAGGGAAAAAAATGAGAGCAGAAAAAAAGAAACTGAACAAAGCAGGTTAAAAACTGGGAGGAGAGAACTCTTAGATCAAAGAAAAAGAAACAAAAGAAATTATAAGCTATTCTTTTACTGGAAAGAAATTAAGACTTGCATCTATGATACATCAGAGTGGAAGCAACTATAAAAGAAAAAAACAAAACAAAACATGCCCAAACCTGTATTTGGATCAAGGTGGAGTAGCTACCTGCCAAAATTACATAAAACCATCTCAAGTTATTGTTACAGGATTATTTCTGAAATAGGAAAACACTCAAGTATGCAACATCCTTCCCAGAATTTTCTCCCCTCAATCAGTGAGTTATAACATTTCAGAACACAGCAAGTGCCACATTCATTAACTTCTAATACTGAATTAGAGTTTTCTAAATCTTCTTTATCCCCTTTAGAGTTTTATGCCTGACTTCTGTTTTGTTGTGTAAAAAACGTATCAAAAATTATGCATATTTTTTACTCTCTTGTCTTTTTTTAAATTGCTAGGTAATAATTATTTCTCAGATATCAAGCATACACAAAAGTGTTTTCTCCTAAGTTTCAAAAATTTGCTTAGGTAAAATGATTAGTAAGTATTTTAAAACAAAGGAATATCCAAATGCTTTTATTTTTAAGAAGTTTGCTACCATATAGCCCCTATGTTTGCCTAATAATAAGGTAACAATTTATCCCCCATCTGGACAATTCCCATTGATGTCTCTTGCTCTGACACAATTATTAATAGCATCCCTTTTATTCTCAAAGGCATCCAAGTTTAGATAAAAATTATATCGTTACCTGTACCTAGTATCAAGGCAGCATGGCATGAAAAGATCTGAAGCTTTGGAGACAAGCCCACGGGGGTCTGTGCATATTTCCATCATTTACTTATTGTGTATACTCCGGCAATTACTTATCTGCTCTGAGACCAATTTTGTCGGCAGCACCATATGGATAATAATAGCTCATAGACTTGTTGGGATAACAGGAATGCAATAGTATTATGTCTGGGTACATACACAAATGGGGATAATAAGATCACCTTATAAGATTGTTGTGCATTTAACTTAAGATGATAAATTTATGCATAGTGCTTGGCACATGGTAGACACACCAAATACAGTTTTCGTCACACTCGTTCTCATGATCATCATTATCATCTGCCATTAGTGGCTGTTTGTAAATATTAGAGTTAATTGCTTCTTTCTTAACGTCATCTTTTCTAGTACTCATGTCACATCTGTGGACGATGGTTAGATATTGGCCTTGTACCATAACAGCCAGAACTATGAGCTCTTTCCTAGCACTTTAGACTGTGATTGTGTTGAATGCAGCCTGGGCAGTATTTGGTCAGTTACTAGGGAAAGCACATCAGGTCATTTGATACAAGAATGAATTTCTCAGGGTCGATCTCAAAAGTCCCCTTAATGAGGAGGAGTATGAACTCTGACTTTGGATACGATCCTGGATTCTCCCCTCCTGAGATAAAATTTCTGAGAAGTCTCCATTTGATCCTTGATAATTCAAGTGGTTTTCACTTTATTTCATTACATATCTGTTTTTGTTTTGAATTTTAAAATGTTTTAATAATTTGCTACCAATGCAACTTTATGTGTTCCGAGGCTTATCTTCCTCCTGATACACTTCTGTCTGCTTCCACGTTACCTGTACACCCGTTTGAAAAAGAGCAGAGACTCCCTAGTTGGGTACAACTGGCTTGTAAACCAGTTCTACATTTTATGCACCTTGCGGCCTTTGGCATACTACTTAATTTCTATGAACCTCAATCTCTTGTTGTTAAAAATGGGAATACTATAAATACCTATCAATACCTATTTAAATATGTGTGTAACTCACATAATAGGAATTCAATCTATGTCAGTTATTTTACATTCTTTTTTTTGTTAGTTAAAATGGTTAGTGATATCTAGCTAGGTCACATTGATGAGGACCAGTTGGAATTTACTTCTGTTGGGACACAAAGCCCAAAAGCACATAAAATAGTTGACATCTGGCTTACCACATAAAAATGTCTGTGCAGTTCAACGCAGAGTCTCATACAACTATCCAGGTTCTCTCTTCCAAATTCCCATAGTAACTCAACCTTGAGTGGTAATGGCTTATTAATGACCTTACTTGACTAGGCATGCATGATTTTAGGAATCCAGTTGCCATATAGGAACCATATGGTTGAGATCTCTTTAGACTTTACAAAGCGCATTAGTAAAATGAAAACAGAAATAATATTGTGAAGCACAGGATTCAGTCAGCTAAAGACTTCATTCTTTACCTAGCTGACACTTAGATGTCCTTCAGGATCCCAGTCAGACACCCTCTCTTTTGGGAAATGTTCCTCAAAGACCCTGTGCTTTCCTCTATCGTTGTACTTACTACAAACCACAGAAAATTCATGTTCATTTATCTATCTGCTCCCTTAATCTTTCAATCTCTAGAGTAACAGTTCTTAAAGTAAAATCAGCAGACACCTCAAGGTCCCAGAGACCCTTTTAGGAGGGTTTGCAAAGTCAAATCTATTTTCAAAATAATATTAAGACGTTACTTGTCTTTTTCACTCTATTGACAGATGCACTGATGCCGGCAAAGCATTGGTGTATAAAAATGCTAACACTCTGAATTAAGGCCAGTAGCACCAGACTAGCTGCTGCACAATTTGTACATCAAACTGTAGTATCATAGTCATTATATTCTTATTCACCTAACACTTGCAATGACACAAAAACAAAACAGGACGAAACAAAGAACAAACAAAAAACATACCAATTTTAATTAAGAATGCCCTTTAAAAAACAATGAAAATTAATATTCATTTTATAAAGTCCAAATGCTTGGATACATATCTTTAATATGCTGTGTGACAAAATGGGGTGTGTATAAAAAGCACTCCCACTGTAACTGAAGGATGATGGTTGTCAAGTACTTGTGAGATAAATGTTTGGGTTGCAAGCTGAAATAGCTTCCCTTTTCATGGTTTTTACTTTAAAAAGCAACTGACAGACAAACCATGGTTATTCAGAGTCGGGTACTTCACAGATATTTTTCAAAAGATGAATGAAAGCAAGCAAGTCAATTCAAGGGAAACAACCAATGATATTTATTGCCAATGACAAAATTCAAACATTCAAGCAGAAATTATAATCTAAAGAATAATTTGTATCTGCCACTGTGCGCTTGACAACTTCCCAATGCTTAAAGACTTTTCTGATAAGCTTGGTGGTAATATTAACAGCGGCAATTAAAAAAAATAAGTTTTATGACATATGTCGACTTTTGGGAGCTCTGCATAATTCAGTAAAACAGTATTTTCCATCATGTTATAAAACCATGCAAGTAATGCATGGGTGAAAAATCTATTCACAGGGTGACATAAACCAGGGGTGCCTGGCTAGCTCAGTTGGAGAAGCATGTGACTCTTGATCTTGAGGTTGTGAGTTCAAGCCCCCCATCAGGCATAGAGATTACTTTAAAAAATGTAAGACAAACTAATGTACTTTAACGCAACAGATTTTAAAATGTTCTTTGATATGGTATCAGATTCCACTTTGCAACTAACCTTTAATGAACTACTATTTGTTAAAGTTTAGTTTAGTATCAAAGAATAATATCACACTTATCTGAAAAGGCTATTAAAATATTCATCTTCATTTCAACTAATATCTGGGTAAGGTTGATTTGTTCATAGGCTTCAAACAAAACAATACATTGCAATAGATTGAAATATGAATAGATGTGAGAAATTGGCTGTCTTCTTTTAATACATATATTAAAATTTTTTCAAAAACTATAAATAATGTCAATTTTTAGATGATTTTTTCAAAAATAGTTATTTTTCTGTGTTTTTTGCTAATATGCAGTATGTTTATTATTGCTACTTATAACTGAATATTAACTTGTTTCCATAATCTATCACATTCTAATGTGATAAATATCGAGAGCTATCACCTATTAAAAAAGCATTTGGGATCCTTAATAATTTTTGAGAATGGAAGAGGTGCTGAGACCAAAAAATGTAAAAATCACTGCTATAGAGGGCACAGCATTCATCTTTCTATCCAAAATGCCTGTTAGTCACTCGGTGGTTTATACAGGTTTATGTAATGGATGGATGGTTGATAAAGTAACTGAATATTATGTATGTAATGCCAGAAAAATCATACACTATAATCAAAAATATCTCTATATGCAATATGTAAGGAATCAATTAAAATGCAATTTATTATTAGTATTATTTGTCTACCATTGTTTCTTGCCTCATAGTGCCTATCTCCAAAGTTGAGATATGAGAAAAGACTCTTTGATAATAATTTATCATTGAATTAAATCACTCAAGAAATATCTGCTGGGAAAATACTATTTGCCTGGATCTAGGTGAGATATTGGTGGTGATAAGAGGGAGAGCAAAATAGTTTCCTTTTCTTAAAGTTTATTATTTGACAGCCAAATCAAAGAATTTACTTGTTTAATTATCAGTTTACATATTTTACAACAAATGTTTTTGGGATAAGCTAATCTTAACACCTTTTGAAGATTTTAACACGATTTGGTTGACTGTATTTTATATTACTTTATCATTGTGCTCTAAGGAATATTTAGTACCTTCCTCTTCTCCAGTTTCCTGTAATAGAAGCGTGAGTGGCTGTTAGTCCTAGACTGCTCTGGAGGGGGAGTTTTGATGGGCAGAAAAACAGAAACCTAAGGGGACAAAGTGAGTGCAAACACAGTCTCAAATAGATTAATTTACAGACTGAAGTCTCACAGAAATATGAATCAAGTCAGAACTTTTTCAAAAATTCTAAACCTTAAAGTGTTTTTTTCTTCTTTTGTATTACTATTTTGCCTTGTTCAAGTCAGTCAACTCTGTTCTCACAAAAAGAGAGAGAGAAAGAAAGACAGAAGAAAGAAGAAAGAAAGAAAGAAAGAAAGAAAGAAAGAAAGAAAGAAAGAAAGAAAGAAAAAGAAAGAAAGAAAGAAAAGGAAAAAGTAAATATGTAAGGGGATGGATGTGTTAATTAACTCAGTGGGAGAGATCTTTTCACAATGCAGACATGTATTAAATCATCACATTGTCCACTTTACATTGCTTACAATTATACCTCAATACAGCTGAAAAAAAGACAAAGTCAATTCTCTTAAAAGAGAGAACATCGTCTTGATAACTCTATGAATGAGGAAGAGTAAAAACAGTTTGGAAAACACAGTATATATTTTTAGTTCCACTGAATGAAGGTGATAATAAATCTTCTCTTGCCAGGAAAGGAACACCTACGAGTTGTGCTGATGTAGTTAATAAACTACATCCAAGATCTAAAGTTCCGTAATTATTCCAAATATGCTATTTTTTCCATTATGAGATGCATTTCCCCCCTCCTCTTAACATTCCTGAAATTGGGACAAGGCTACACAATTAATGATATACCATAGTTTCATTGGCAGAGTTTTAAATTTTCTTTGTAGAATGTAAATTATTGGTGTGTCTTACTATTGATAGCATTTGAAATTTAATGAAATAGAGTATCCCAGAAAATCTGAATACAACTTGATTCTAGAGTTATACGGCAGCACCATAATCAGAATAGTGGACCTTAATGTTTTGACTTGAATTGATTCTATCTCCCTTTCCTGTCTCATTGGAAAATGCCATTATTTTCTCATCTAATGAGCAAGTAAGCTGATTTGTTTCAAAGCAAGGTAAGCAAATTTGAATGACACTGTTTGATCCGTGAGAACTTCAGAGTTTGGTATAAAGTTTGCACAAGCCCAAAGGGGGAAAAAATCCAGATGTTTATAGCTAATGTATGAATTAGATATGATCACCAGACAGAGATTTCTATATGAAGAGTGTAACCTAATTTTTGTGCTTCAAAATATTAAACATACCCTCAGCTTGCAATAGACTATATGTATTTATTTAATGCAAACAACAGCATATGTAACTTTCCTTTGCATTACCCTTCCCTTCTGAAGTGCCAAAGAAAATAAATGTGTGCAAAAACATTTATAGCCACGTCACTATCTGTACATTGGTTAAACAACCAAAAGTACTTCTGCAGATGCACATATGAAAGTTAAGAGCATTCCTACTTCCTCAGTCAAGACAGTCATGCTGTTCTGGCTGCACATACGCATAATGGAAACAAAATTGCTTTAAATAATCAAAATACACAAAGGCACATTTTTCTGAGTGATTGGAAATAACCCTGACAAATGCTCGCATTTAGTAAATTATGAGCTAGCCAAGGTACGTTTGCATAAATATAATGAAAAACATTTTTTAAAAATTTAGTAAGCACATAAAGCAAGGCATTCTCTTGGTAATGAATTTCTTTGACAGATAAACCAACAACCATGCAGGGCAAGTTTATGAAGGTGCCTCCCTGAGTGCTTGACAGAGTGTGTTTGTGTGTATGTGCACGTGTGCGCGCATGCACACGCGTGTGAGTGTGTGTGTGTGTGTGTATGTATATATATGAAGAAAAATCCTGCGGATTTATATGATATGGAGATCTTCCTGAAACTAAAAATAAATATAGAAAAAACCTAGACAAATCACATAGCTACTTGTATTTTGAAAAGAACACAAACTGTGTGCAATGGAACACTATGATGATACAGCATACAAATAATTTGTATTTCCCATATGTAACTCTTTAGGTTACACAAAGATGACTTTTTTGGAAAACACATGATTATGTTTTCTTCTAGGTACCACACCTCAGCTGCACATTTAGGCACCAGTCTATGGTTGAGAGGATTTGTCAGTGTCTCATAAAAAAAGTGTTTGAATAGGGTAAGAAATAATTTTCTACTCACAGGTAATATAACACTATTTGTTATCAGATTGCTTTGTGTGGTGCTTGGTCTGTGGATACATATAAGTAAAAGCCAAAGAAAGATGTAGATTCCCTTAGGATTTTCTAGTTTAGCCTATTTCTTATTCTCCTCCTCCTCCTCCTCCTCCTCCTCCTCCTCTTTCTCTTCCTTCTTCTTCTTTTTAATTTTTATTTATGAGAAAGAGAACCCAAGTGGGAGAGGGGCAGAGAGAGAGAGGGAGACACAGAATCTGAAGCAGGCTCCAGGCTCTGAGCTCTCAACACAAAGCCCATCGCAGGACTTGAACTCAAGAAATGTGAGATCCTGACCTGAGCCAAAGTCTGATGTTTCATCTACTGAGCCACCTAGATGTATCTAGTTTAGCCCCTTCTTTTCCCCCTTCCTTCCTTCCTTCCTTCCTTCCTTCCTTCCTTCCTTCCTTCCTTCCTTCCTTTCTTTCTTTCTTTCGTTTATTCATTTTAGAGAAGGATAGAGACAGGGCATTAGTAGGGAAGGGGCAGAGAGAGAGGGAGACACAGAATCCAAAGCAGGATCTAGGCTTTGAGCTGTCAACACAGAGACTGACGTGGGGCTTGAACTCATGAACCAGGAGATCATGACCTGAGCCAAAGTCTGAGGCTTAACTGACTGAGTCATCCAGGCACTGCTAGTTTAGCCTTTTTCTTAAACTAAGTATAATAAGATGGGGAGACTTAACCACTGAATTTACTACTTGGAGAGCCAAACTATTCTAAGAATTCTGTAGCCTTTAGAAATCACTATAGCTGAAGAACACACCTTTAAATGAAAGGGATGTTATCAAAGTCTTTTCAAATGGTCTTGCCACAAAAGATAAGCGCACACATCTATGAGGGTAGACTTTGCTCAAAAAGATAAACCAAGGACAAGTGGGTGGAGTAGAGCTGATTTTCTTGTGTATGTGTTGTGCACAGGCAGGCACTGGGTTGGGGTGGTGGTGGTGGTGGTGGATTCTTTTAATTCCCAAGCATGAATTGTAGGAAAAGCCTGATTGTTTTACAGCCTTAGTCATCTTTGAACATCATCAACTTTTCCCCATTAAATGCCACCCACCTACACCTGACAACAGGAAGTAAGAGCTTGGGAGAAACCAGAATTACAAAAGGCCTCTGGTTGGGTAAAATGGTGCAGAGGACCAAGTCGGACTGGTGTCATTTGCCTGGCTCTTTGAGGTAGCTCTTATCTTTATTTCTTCTTCCACTCAAGAGCAAACTCCTAGAAAGCTTAGTGCTTTGCTTTAGTTTCAATATTCAGATACACTGAAGATATTTGGTAAGAATTTATCACTTAGCAATAGGATTTCTCTTCCCATAACTTCAATGAAACCTCTCTCCTGTTGGTCATCAATGACTAACTCATTGTGACATCCAGCATTCTCATATTTCATCTTCCTTGTCATGTCTCCTCGTTTTCTCTTGACCATTCCCTTCTTTTAAAAAACTCTCCACCCTTTCTTTCTATGGACATCCCATTTTTTTTTGGACTTTTTTCCCCAACTGTGTGGCTGAAAATTTTGTCTCCATCTTTAGACTTTCAAATGCGTGATTTAAAAGTTTGCTTCTCCGCCCTCTTCTCTCCTATTTTTTCTCTTTCCTAACAATCTCATCTACCAGTTGAGCCTTGACTGAAGGTGACCACCCCCCCATAGCTCTGTCATATCCTCAGAGTGCTGGGCACAGGTGTCCACCTGTTCACTTCTCTTCTGTACAAAGATAGGCTCTGGCACCTCGAAAACTCATTACATCCAAAGTGACCTTAGTATCTTCCCTCTCACATTCCCATCTCCTCCTCATGTCTCCTTTTTTTTTTTTTTTAAGTTTTTATTTATTTATTTTGAGAGTAGAGAGAGAGGGATTGAGAGACTGTGTACATGAGCAGGGGAGGGACAGAGAGAGAGAGAGAGAGAGAGAGAGACTCCCAAGCAGGCTCCACACTGTCAGCACAGAGACTCACAGAGGTTCATGGGGGGCTTGAACCCATGAACCATGAGATCATGACCTGAGCCAAAACCAAGAATTGGATGCCTGACCAATTGAGCCACCCAGGTGCCCCCCATGTTTCCTTTTTTAAAATGTCATCACCAATATTTGAAATCTCAAAGTCAAGTATGACAACCTTCCTCTTTATTTCCACGATAATTTGCAAAACCCTATCAGTACTTCCCTTGAGATATTGCTGACATTTCTACCTTTTTTCCCATTCATTCAACAGAGTATCCTGATAGCCTCATAAATGCTCGTTAGGCTCTTCTATATGCAAACCACTTTGTATGTTGCTGCCATAAAAATCTCTTTATAACAGAAGTTTTTTCCTGTTTATATACATTTCCTTACCTAAGTGCATTTGCTTCAGTTCACTTTGCTAATATTTTTCTTTTCCTGCAGAAGAAATCTCTCTTGTTGGTGCCTCTATATCATTAAGTATTCCAGTCAAACAGGTTTGTCTTCTCATTTGCTAGTGAGCTCTGTAAGTAAAGGGCCTGTTAGGTCTATCTCCAAATCTCCTCCATACATTGCAGTGACTGACAGAAAGTAGACCCTGAGGAAGTATTTGATTGGAGGGTTGGGTTTAGTGTCATTATTTTATTTAAAAGCCTTCAACATTCCCTTTGTTATGTGCTACAAACTCTTTTCCCTGGCCTCAAGACCTTTAGATTTGGGATCTGAGAAAGCTGGGCAAAAGGATAGCAGAAGGCCGGGAAAGAGGCCCAAACAGAAAGGAATTGGAGACAAGTGGCTAGTGGCTGGCTGGAAGCATTCTGAGACAGTGTTTGTATTGTTCCGTTGCCTACTGAGTGCTACCTGGTTGTTGGGGGCCCAAACATCCACCTACCACAACCACCAATCTCTCCAGGAATCTTAGAATGCTCCATGCCCCTGTTATGCCACACCCAGGGCTGCCAGTCCCAGAAGATGCCCTGTGTCCATTGGCAGCCGCTCAATGACCGATGGGCTGTGCTCCTGTCTTTTGGCAGGAAAACTGGAATAGCCAGCTAAGCCTAAGAATGCACTTGTCCTGAAATGTTAATGGTAATTCCAGACTATCAAACGGAGAGTTAGACCATTGCGGCCCTCTCTCTCTTTGCCGCATGATACCTGAGTACTGTATTAAACATGGGTTTTCAGAAGATGTTGCCCTACTTTTGATGCCTGAACAAGGGGAGGATGAGCCAACAGGAATGTGGGTTATGTAGGTAAAAAGTGCTATGATGAAGGGAGACCTAGGCAGACCCACACAGCCTTTTTCTCCTCTGCTAAATAAATACATTGTCACCAGCAGGGATGCAGGAGGGCAGAGGGAGAGGGAAGCCCCAGAGAGATGGTACATTTCTCCCCAAAGATTAAGCTCTTTTGCACATAAATTGTCTCCTCTATGTGCAGATAGCTTGCCCAAAGTTCCCCTCTCATTGCGGAATACAAGAGTGCTACACTGTAAACAGCCCTTTTTAAGTGTACTGATATTGGAGAATGTAAACTTATAGATTGGTAGGTAATCACAAGTCTTGTCCTAATACTCACTTTAGCTTGGAATGAGTTAATGTCTAAGTGAAGCTTTTACAATGACCCATTCCCATTTCTCCATTGTCTCTCATTTCCTCCCCTAATTTCATAGTCAATTATTTTGCTCTACTTTTTTTTTTTTTAAGTAAAGTCATTGTCATGTCCATCCTTTCATATGCCTTCCCAGGGGATGATCTCACCAATGTCTTCCCTAGGATCAGAGGCACTTGTCACATCGTTTCCCAACTTCCCTCACCTCCACCATCTGTCACCATTTTCTTTTCCTCTTTTTCTCTTGGAGTGAGATTACTATTATTTTTTTTAAATCTCTAGAGCTAGCAAAGAACCTGAACTCCCCCCAGTTCCTGCCCTGCTAAGGACACACTTCCCCTTGTACTTTCAATGTCTCCTGCTCCACCAGCTCTTTTTCCCAACAAGTATGGTCACATCTCCACTTACTAAAAAAATGTTCTTGCCTCACTTCTTCCCTTTCACTATTTGAAAGGATACTCTAATTCTAGTTATTATCACCTTCATTCTTCTCATGCCCTTGCAGTATATATTCTGCACCCATGAATCTGTGGAAACAGTTCTTGTTAACCTTACCATTGCTGAATCGTTAGCAGCTGTCAGCCCACCCATGGTTCTCACTGTGTAATAACCAGCAAAGTAGACCATTCTGAATCACCTTGGTGTTGTGTTTCTGTCCCAGGTTACCAGCTTCCTTGATGAGTGTGACAAACTAGAGCTTCCTCATATTTCCTGAACCCTTCCATCTCCGTAGTAAGTCTTTTTTCTTCTCTACACATTTGTTCTCTTTCCTTCCTACCCCATAACTGTTGCTGAAATTACATACATCACCCATGAATATAGGTCTTTTCATATATTATCACAACCCTACACTAGAAGTCATTTTCTGCAGTAAAACCTTGGATTGCAAGTAACTTGTTCTGTGAGTGTTCTGCAAGATGAGCAAACATTTCTCACAATTTTTAACTTGACAAATGAGTGATGTCTTGCAATGTGAGTAGTACATGATGCCAAACATCATATGACCACAGCTGAGCCAGCAGTTCTTGAAATTCACTTTGATATATGAATTTTTTGGATTATAAGCATGTTTCCAGAACAAATTATGCTCACAAACCAAGGTTTTGCCATGTATTTATTATTTTGGTGCCAGCAGATAGAATTTTCTTAATGCATACATATTTTGGAAATTTATTTTTGGCTTTTATTTTCCTTCTGATTGTGGGTATCTGATCATGATGGAGTTTTGAGGAGAAGTTGTTTGAGCTCAGGGTATTTGGAATTCAGTTAGTCCTTGAAAACTGCTATTTCCAAACTACCTTGTATACATCACGGAGATACCCTTGAATTCTTGCACTTCTGGATTTTCTCCTTTCCTTGCATATTTTTTATGTGTAGAATGAGAGGTGTTATGATCCCTCGGAAAGTGAAGTGGGGGCCTCAGTGGTGTGTATGAATATTTTTACTGTCATCTTTTTTCATTATATATATCTGTAGGAACTCTTTGGCGGTGGGATATTTGAACAGACTTTTTAGGAAGGGAAGAAGGGCCATACTGGTGAACACTCTAGTCGGTGTTCCCGAGCATGTCACAGACTGAGTTGACTAAGAACACAGGTAGATGACTGCTAACTTTTGTTCAGACCAAATGGTGTGAAGTGTTCCATATCCATTCATGCACTGTGTCCAACTTTCTTCCTTGAGAAAGGACTATTCTCACAGATGTAGACTTTCAGAAAAGGATATTGACAGCCTTCCTCTTCAATCTATTCTTATACAGATAGACTTTCGGACTTGCATATCCTTCTTGGTGTCCATTCAGCCCTGGGGGCAGAGGCACTCCCTTTATCTTACACAATAGGGTCAAAGAAAAGTCAGAGAGGGAGTTAGTCTCCCAGAAAGGCCATGAGAACTGTGTTTATGGAAAGCCATTGACTCAAGTTTCAGCAATGTGATTTCCTCCAAGGTAATAATTGCTAATAGCATATATTTCCCAGGGAAACTGAGTTAGGTTCCTTTGTACAACTCCTGAGAGGAGATGGCAAATGCAGTAACTATCTTGCTTGTCTATCTTGCTTACTATTGTATATCCTCTGCTTCATGTCTGACAGAAAGAGGTGCTCCATAAATATCTGTAGAATTGAAATGCATGAAATATTGCCAAGGAAATAGGTAGCATCGGTAGTAGTACTAGGCTTTTGGAACTTTGGCAAATTTCTTATTTTCTTACACTATTTTTCTTTTTTCTTTTTTCTTTTTAACGTTTATTCATTTTTGAGAGAGAGAGAGAGAGAGTGCAAGATGGGGAGGGGCAGAGGGCTAGGCAGACACAGACTCTGAAGCAGCTCCAGGCTCTGAGCTGTCAGCACAGAGCCAGATGAGGGACTCCAATCCATGAACCTCAAGATCATGACCTGAAATGAAGTTGAGTGCTTAATTGATGGCGCCACCCAGGCTCCCCTCTTACACAATTTTTTTGAAGAAAGTATCGCATATTCCTGAGGTTGTGATTTAAGAGGATTTTTCCCTGAGGCATTGTTAGGGAAGTTGGGAATTTAGTTGAAACTGATCTCTGCTAAGAAATTCAGTGGTCAGATTGGAAAATCTCACCTCAGTACATTTTAGGGTGAGCTGCTTTCCTAAGGAAAGTGGTCCTTGACTTGAAGCCCCTAGCCCTAGCGGAAGCTGGCCAGAAGATACTAGATTTGACATACAAGTAGAGAATTCAGCTGTGACCATTGTCTTATTCCTTCTGGGATTTAATTATAAATTTACCTGTTTTGAGTATAGCTTCACCAATTATGAAAAATGTCCATTTTGGATAATTACATAAATGTCAAATATAACTTATAACTGGTCTAAATGTTACTGACATCAAATAGTTATGAATCGGCATTCTAGCAATGTTTAGTGTACCCTCAACAGTTTTTTCAAAAACCCAAAACATTTTATTTTAATCAAGAAGAAAACAAGGTATGTCACAGATGAAAATGACGCACATATTTTTGTGCTTATTATTTAAAGAATGGAGAAACATCTGAAATCTGTTTGCTAACTACAGTATAATACAAATTAGCCTGCAGGCACCGTGTGCGCTGTACCCTGTCTGCTTGCCAGCCCCGCTTAGTCCCAACGTATTAATGAGCAAGTGCAAGTATTTGAACAATCAGCATTTCCGCATTTGCATGCAAACTCTCATGCTGTGTAATTATACACAGAGCTGGCACTCAAATTAATTAAAGCTGATTTCTCTGTGACTGCAAACTGGTCAGATCCTCAGCTTTGCCTTCCTATGAAGTCATCACTCCACATTCAACGTGACACTTCTGTCCCCGGCATTCTTAGTAATGCTAATGTTCGACAATTGTGAATCCGGCAATATTTCAGATTGCAGCTGACAATGGCTGGGTGTTCTTGTGCTTTTCCTCTCCTCCCTATTTTTCTCCCTTCTGGTATAAAGATAAAGAACAGCTTTTGAACGCTTGCTTTGTAATTATCTCAAATAATAACGCAAACAAATTACATATATTGTTTCAGTTGGTTCCCTCCCCTCTTTTATGACTCCGCCCACTTGATTAGTGCTTACAAACAATTCATCAAACTTAAAAAATGTGTTTGTTTGATACTAGCACACAATTAGTTTCGATGGTTTTTGTCTTAATTTTGAAAAGGCTTTAACAAATGGTGTTTTATTTTAATAGATAAGGATCTCATAATTCAGGATTAGGAAGATTAGAAGAGAAAGAAGCAGGAATGACTGCTAGATTTGATTAAGACTTTTTGAATCCTCATCAAACACAGCAGTATTGCAACGGAGACTATTATTTGCCAAAGAGATCCATAAACGTTAACGTCTAGGGCACAGGCTTTCCTCAGCTCTGAGCCATCACCCTCTGGTTCCTCATTTCCTCTGAAGGAACTATTTCTGTGACAATTCCTTTGAAAAGACATCCTTAGAACAATTAAGATATCATGATGATTCTCTTTTCATAAACTCACATCTCTGAATACAGGTGGCTACTAAAAAACAGAGTCATGTAGGGCCCCAGGAGATGAGTTGCTTTGAAATCACTCCTTAGCACTCAACCACTGCTCACGATCGTCCTCATTTCTCTGTATCCCATTAGCCAGAAACTACACAGTTAACTATAGCAGGGCCTGGATGTCTCTTTTTAGAGCAGGCACCAAACAGTTTTATCCCTCAAGTTCAAGACCCTGAAATACACTGCCAAGAAGATTGCCCTAGTAATCTACATTTGAAAGGGAAGATCGAGCAGGGAAACCCTTTATAATCAATCTCTAGTGATCAAACCAAGAGATAATTGCCCTTACCTTATCAGTAGTACTTCTGGGTCTACACAGAACATCAGTTAGCAAGCTCCCTTCAAATTCCAGGTGGCATACAAGTGAGGAAGGAGTGAGTTTTTCCCGGAGAGGCTTCTGGGGAGATCAGAGTCACTATTATTGTGATCTGAAGCCTGCCCTTCTGTCTCGTCATGAATTTCCTACACAGACAGGTGTCATATTGGCACGAATTTCGTTGCCAAGTGCAGTTTAAGAGATGGGCGTGGCTGTGATCATGTAGCCAGTTCCACCTGTCCCTAAACCCTCATAACCTCCATTGCTTTCAAAATTTCGCTCAGGTACCCAGTGACTTCATGAGTTACCCACGCACCGGGTTCGACTAACAGAGGTGTGGGAACAGTATCGAGTTAAGCAGCACTGTCATTGTAGTACACAATGCTCATTGCTACTGGCAAATACCTATTTGCTGAATCAGGATTGGCCTGCACTGAGCAGGACCAGGCAGTTCTACCACTTTCTGTTTGTGTCCTTTTTAGAAACCATCCTCTTCTCATTAACCATTTAACAAAAATAGATTCTTTTTGATGTTCACTCCCTAAAAACATAGCTTTTAGAAGATAGAGAATTACTATATTTTAACTTTTTTTAAAAATAAAAACAAAAGGCAAAGAAAACTGGAGTTCCTCAAACATTTAAAATAAACACAGCTGCATGGGTTGTAACCTTTTGCTCTTAAACTTTCTGATAGCAAATCAAATACATCTGGTAGTTATGATTCTTTTAGCTCTTCTTAGGGGAAACTGATAATAGGAGAAATGTTCTGTAAACTTCTTAAGAAAAGGGGATCTTTCACACCTTAAAGAATAGTAGACAGCTGGTACTCAATTTTTTTTAACTTAATGGTAGGAGTTTGAAAAGTTGATTGGCTACATATCTCTTTATAGGTATATGTATTAAGTGTAATTCAGGCTCACAAGTGGTAAGATAAGATTTTAGAAACCTGACAAATTATTTGTTTCATTAATCATTTTAAGTATAATAACATGAACATGGAGCTCAACACATGTAAATGGCCTGTCTTTGACTTACATTTTCTATTTTATCAGTATACTCTGGAAGTGGTGGGATATTTATTTTTTAGATTCCTTATTTCTTCACTGACATTTATATCAAGTAAACTCTTCTTTTTTGAGGAGGAGGGAGTTAATGTAAATTCAAATAACAATGTTTGGCCAAATAGCCTATCCAAAGTAAAAATTCCTTATATAATATTGCCTTTTCCTCAACTTGCTCAACAGCTAGCACAAAATTGACATGTACATAATAATACTCAATAGATTTTTGCTGGAGTGCCTGGGTGGCTCAGCTAGTTGAGGGTCTGACTTCAGCTCAGGTCTTGATCTCATGGTTTGTGGGTTCGAGCCCCACATCTGGCTCTGTGCTGACAGCTCAGAGCCTGGACCCTGCTTTGGATGCTGCGTCTCATTCTCTCTCTGCCCATCCCCCACTTGTGCTCTGTCTCACTCTGTCTTTCAAAAATAAATAAATGTAATACAATTTTTAATAGATTTTTGCTAAGTTAATGTGTATATGGGCACTGTAAGTGATATAAGTGATCTGCAGATTACTTGAAGTCTTCCTTCCTGTACAGGGCTTATACAAGGTTTGCATATAAATGTGAATGGTAATCATTTTGTGAGTACGTTGAAATTAAATAACTTTGAAGAGAATGTTTTACTAAGTCTAAGACGATCCATTCTGATTTTAGATAGAGATCTTCCTCATTTTAGACCAATATCTCCCTGAATTGTCTATTCTTTGGTATGAATTTTTTTCTGAAGCTTCATGAAGCTTTGAGGATAAATTTAATCCCTATTCCACATGAAAGTTATTCAACTATTTGAAAAATGGCTATCATTTTCCCCTAAGTCTACTCTTTTTTCAGTCTGAACATTCCTTTAATCATTCTAATACGAGATGGCTTTTAAGGTTTCTCACCATATTGGATAGATTTCAGTTTGTCCATGTCTCTTATAAATGTGGCATCATAACTGAATGCATTACTTGAGAAGTGGTCTAATTATGCAAAGTACGTGGGTACTGATGCCTGCCTTGTTCTGTACTCTATTTCTAATAATTTAGAGTTTTATGAAGGCAGGAAATGCACTCTGAGGAGAGGTTGGTATCAGCATATTGTTAGTTACTGAACAAAACTAAAATGTCTAAATATTTTTCTCACCAAATTCTGTCTAGTCCAATCTCTTGCAATGTGTTCTTTGCATCGAAATAGTGGATTTTATATCCATTGATACTAGAGCTCAGTTTTGGTACTGGCCCATTGTTGTAATTATTTGTGGCATTTTTGAATCCTGATTTTGCTATCCAATGTCTTCGTTATCATATTTTATTTTGTGTCATTCTTGGAAAGATATGTGTGTGGCTATTATGGCTCAGGAACCATGTCAGGCAATGAGCCATGGTCGCTTTCCTGAAAAAGCTCACAGCATAGCAAGGGGAGTGTCAATATAATTATTATGCTTTCCATGTTTTCTGTCAAATCACCAGCCAAAATAAATAAATAAATAAATAAATAATAAATAAATAAATAAATAAATAAAACAGTGATAGTACAATTCTCAGAGATCTCTTTTCAGATTGATAATAATCACCCTTAGCTAATGGGAATAAAATATAATACCTATCATTTTTATTGAGCACTTATTAAGGATAGGTAAAAAGTATTACATATGTTATATCATTTAAGAAACACATCATATTTATGACACAGATCGTTTTAATCCCTCATTACAGTTGAAGATGTTAAGGTTCAGGAAGTTTATGCAACTTGCACAAGTTTACATAGCTGATAAATTTCAGGGCTTCAATTTGAACCACCAAAGCTCTGACTCCAAAATTCATTCCTAATTGCTCTGAAAGAGTTAATTCTGCCATTTTTTAGAAACTTTTCAACTATACTGTAAAGTAGATCCAACTTATCTTCTAGGAATATATGAGTATTTTGATTAAAAGGCTTGCCAAAATTAGGTTACATGCTTTTTTTTTTCAAGAGTAAAAGTAATTTAGTTTACCTAGGGCTACTTTGTTCTTAGTGAACTCATAATGATCCTTAACAGTAGCTAGCAATTTCTCAAAATGTTCATTCTTACTTTAACAATTTTGTCCAAATTTTGCTAGGGACTGATGTCAAAATCATTAGTTTGCAGTTCTTAGGATCTTTCTTTCCTCCAAAATAAAATCAGATTCGCATGCACTCATCTTCAGTTTTCTTTTGTTTATTTTTATTTATTTTTAATAATTTATATATTGTTTCTTTTAAGTTTATTTATTTTGAGAGAGACAGAGAGCATGAGTGTGAGCAGGGAAGGGGTGGAGAGAGAGAATCCTGAGAAGACTCTGCACTGTGAAGGTAGAGCCCAATGTGGGGCTTGATCCCACAAACTGTGAGATCATGACCAGAGCCAAAATCAAGAGTTGCACGGTTACCTGACTTAGACACCTAGACTTTTTTTTTTTTTTAATGTTTATTTATTTATTTTTAGAGAGAATGAGAGTGTGTGCATGTGTGCATGGGCAGGAGCAGGGAGAGGTCAGAGAGAGAGGGAGAGAAAGAATCCCAAGCAGGCTCAGTGCTGTCAGTGCAGAGGCCTCCTCTGGACTTGACCTCATCATGACCTGAGCTGAAATCAAGAGTCTGCCATTTAACTGACTGAGCCACCCAGGCGCCCCCTCATCATCAGTTTTCTTGATTCCACCCCATTCTACAGATACCTCAGAAATAATTGACAGAGAGTCCATGAACACATGTGATATTCTTTCTTTCCTGAGGACACCAAAACATATGTATGTAGCTATCTGCTTCAGCTTCCTGGGATTCATTTCCTGTAATGTGAGTTATTGAAAGTAAAGATTGAATTGTTCTGCACCAAGTTTTACATATAGAACATACTGTTTAATATTTTTTGAAAAAGATCAACATAGTGGAGAGGAAAAGAAGCCCTACAATCTTGTTTTATAAAAAAGAAAGAAGACCACTATTATTTGCCCTTTGGGGAGGGGCAACACTTCTATCACGCATGAATGGTTCTTTTGTTAAGAAAAAAAACCAACTATATAAATCTGGATGAGATGCTCAAGTTGAGAAAGTCAAGGTCCTTCTGGGCATAGCCTGATGGGCAACACTTGGATAAAGGGAAGGCTGAATTTCTCTATAATAAATAATGAACAATTTGTCAGTCTGGGACCTAAGACTTGGACATGAGAAGAAGAGAAAGATATGAAAAGGGAAATGGTGTGAGGTGCACCCCAAGAGCATGGCAGAGAGCCCAGAACACAGCGGAGGAACACAGAGAGGGAGCAATTCCGAAGCGGCTCACACACACATCCTCCAACTTCCCTGTGCTAGCCCCGGAGGTGATGTGGAAACCATCATACAGGGCAGGGGGCTTCCAGATGATCTTAATTTTGTAAAATAAGTAATGTCTTTAAAAAAGGAAAGAGCTTCTATTTGGTAATATTTGTTATTCCAGTTTGAGTGGATATTAGAAAATAATAAAGCCCTTATCTTCTTGTAGTTTTCTACCAATATAATTCTCACTAATTGTACTTTTAGTGAACTGTATTTTTTAATGTTTATTTATTCTTGAGAGAGAGAGTACACACACACTAGCAAGGGAGGGGCAGAGATAGTAAGAGAGAGAAGATCTGAAGCAGGCTCTGCACTGATAGCAGAGAGCCAGAGAGCCAGATGTGGGGCTCAAACTCATCAACCATAAGATCATGACCTGAGCTGAAGTAGGTCACTTAACCAACTGAGCCACTGATGTGTCCCATTACGCTATGCTTTTTAAAAGCTGAATTAATTCTTTCATAGAATAGTATATATTTTTTATTACCTACAACAGCCTAAGATTATTTCTTGTAGGTAAGCACAGAAAAGAAAGGAAAGTGTGTTATCAAGAGAATGTAGTTGGGACGCCTGGGTGGCTCCGTCGGTTCAGCTTCTAACTCTTGATTTTGGCTCAGGTCATGATCTCATGGCTCCTGCGATCCAGCCCCACATCAGGCTCTGTGCTGACAGTGCAGAGCCTGCTTGGGATTCTCTCTCTCCTTTCTCTGCCCCTCCCTTGCTTGTGTGCACGTACTTTATCTCTCTCTCTCTCCCTCTCAAAATAACTAAATACAAATAAATAAGCCTAACAAAGAAAATGTAGAGCCTTCCAATGTGAAAATTTTTTAAATGTCATTTTACTCTATCTAGAAAAGACTAAAGCCTCAGTTTAATCTGAATTAAATGGGAATAACCAAGGAATGGGAGGAAATAAAACCTTTTTAAGACAGTTTTTTTTTTCTGCAGAACAGTGTGTGTGTGTGTACACATGTGTTACTTTAATATTCCTAAAATATTCTTAATAAAATAAATATGTTTAATAAAAATAAATCTGATGGGGAGTATAAAATAATTTATATATTATATTAGTAAAAAAGATGTGTAAATATATATGTGGGTATGTAACAAAAAAAAAAGACTCGCGATTTCTAAGCAGTTTGAAAGTAAAAATTTGTTGCCGAGAATGTTTCTCTTCGGTAACCGGGCTGTAGAGGAAGGATCAGCACGGTAGTGTTATGCTAATGCAGGACAGCTGGAAGATGAGCCTCGCTGAAAAATTCAAGAAACTGAATACTGAACAGTTAGTTGCAGAAGGGCAATTATGAGACCTGGTCTGGTTTCATTATCTAAGATGAGTGAGAATAAAATGTAAAACTGAAACATAAATGATGCAAGGCATATTAGGGATTAGATTTCTTTTTTGTTTTAATTATCTAAGTTTTCATTAATAAGAGCTTTGAAATATATGATCCTTTCTCGGATGCTGGCTATTTCAAAGCGGCATATTATATAGGCTTCTACTACATTATATAATAATTCTAATAGCTAACTTTTTATTACCACGTGCCAGGCATTGTGCTAAACATTTCACATATGTTATCTCATTTATTGCCATGATTTATAAAGTAGGGAACATTATCATCTCCTTTTAAAAGAGGGAACAACTGGAGCACAGACAAGTTAAGCAACTTGTCCAAGATCACATTTTTAGCAAATAACTGAACGAGGCCTGAAACTCTAGAAGATTGTGGAGACTGTATACTCTACATTTATTTATACATCTACTGTATGCTTTCTTTATGTACCCACTATGTTCTTAAGTATTTTTCATACGCTCCATACCTTCCTGAAGGAAGAGTCCATCTTCCTAATTATTTTATAATGCTAACCAGTCTTTAATATCCTTTTCAAAGTGAATGCAAATCATACTTTATCTGTTAGGGTGCAGCTCAAGATCACCCAACCTATTTATGGATTTTGTTGATTTCATTGACTGCTGTCTCCTTTGTATGCGTTGTACCTTGTCCAGATGCCTGTATACACCCGGAAGATCCACAGCTCTTATTTACTTACATATCTGCTTATCTCAGGGCCTAGCTTGGTGTTGAAACACCATTAAAAAATGCCTGTGTAATGAATCAATAACTGGGACTAGACCTTATCTCTTCTGCATTACTTTTCGGCACATAAGTTTCCCTGCCAGGCACCAGTTTGTTTCCTGCTGGGGAAAAGCAGAGTACTGCCTTCTGTATACTTTGAATTAATGTTTTCCCTGTTTACTAAAGTGGTAAGGAAACACGAGTTACTCTGCTCAAGCAAGAGTTCTTGATAAATATATTAAAAATACGGAATCGACAAACTTTACGTTGGCCTACCTCAAAGAGTAGTTGCCCAAAATTTGATCGCAGTGCCTATGATAGATGTGGCTCAATATCATTCTTCCCCAAAGTCTTTATTATTAAGTAAACTGACCTGTAGTTTATTTTAAAACAAAAATTTTTAATGTTTTTATTTATAATTCTGACAGAGAGACACAGAGCATGAGTGGGGGAGGGGCAGAGAGAGACTGAGACACAGAATTTGAAGCAGGCTCCAGACTCTGAGCTAGCTGTCAGCACAGAGCCAAATGCGGAGCTCAAATCCACAAACCATGAGATCATGACCTGAGCCGAAGTCGCCCACTTAACTGCCTGAGCCACCCAGGTGCCCCACTGACCTGTAGTTTAAACATAGAAGGGAATTGCAAAGTTTTCACTGTGACATAGACCTGGGAAGAAGAGAAAGTCAGGTGTGGACTAGTGCATTGACATAATACTGCTCTTTCCTTTCTTAACCCACTCATCGGATATTTATTGAATAAATGAGAGGCTGAATAAATAATAACTTGGAGAGAGGTGGGAAGCTGCATGTGGGGTCTGAAATGGCTGCAGAGAGCAGGAGATCTTTAAGTGGAATGCTAGAATAAAATTATGAGAGGGAGAGTGGCCAGGAGGCAGTGTGAGAAACGTAAGAGGAGCACCCATCACATGGGGCCACGTGAGAAGTCCAGTGGAGTGGTTCTTGGAGAAGAGGAGAGAAGGCTGTGTTAGCCACACAGTCCCATGTGAACACTGTATGAGTTAAGACATGCAGCAGGAGAACTGCCCTTGGGCCTACCTCCATCATGACTTCAAGACATGGCCTTATAAAAGTCTTTTTGCGTTATGGGTACAAAATTCATATGCCTAAAAAGGGCTAGTGGGTAAAGATGAATGAGTAAGGAGACTGGAAATAAGGCAACAAGAAATAGTGTCCTGTGTTACCCTGGGGCACGTGGACCCAGTATTATTCAGTGGTAGCAGAACTTTCAACTATCCTACATAAGTCAGATAGATATCCTGCTTTTTATGTGAAATTTCCAATGTTGGAAGTATGGATGACTAATTTGATGTTTTATTAAGTATTATACTGGCAAAAACAATGCCTGTTACCACTCTACAACCCCTGATTTAAATTTTATATTCTATGAAATGAGTTAATAATACTTGCCTATATTCCTCCAAAGAGTATTAGGAAGATCAAATCACCTTACAAATAAATACTTAGAAAATTATAATGTGCAATTAAAATATCACTTATTATTATGCCACCAATTCTCATTAAAATTTTTTTTTAGCATTTATTTATTTTTGAGAGACAGAGAGACAGAGTGTGAGTGGGGGGAAGGGGAGAGAGAGGAGACATTGAGTCCGAAGCAGGCTCCACGCTCTGAGCTGTTAGCACAGTGCCTGATGCGGGGCTTAAACTCATGAACTGTGAGATCATGACCAGAGCTGAAGTTGGCTGCCCAACCAACTGAGCCACCCAGGTGCTCCCCAATTCTCATTTTTTAAGAAGTCAATTTGTGTCTCACTTACTCTTCCCCATCTTTATTTTAATCTAACAGTAATCCAAAAGGGGGCATGGCACACCAGAACACCATAGTCTGACATCAAAGGAAGGGATCCAACATTATGGACTGCTGGCTGAATCTGAATCATGTGTTATCCCACCTGATTCAAATTAGTGGAGTATCAGCCCTTCCTTTGGCAGTAGGGTGGGTGGAAACACTTTTAAAATATGTCCTAGGGTGCCCGGGTGGTTCAATCAGTTAAGCATCTGACTTTGGTTTGGGTCATGATTTCATGGTTCCTGAGTTTGAGCCCCGCATTGGGCTCTATGTTGTCAGCACAGAGTTCTCTTTGGATCCTCTCTCTCTCTCTCTCTCTCTCTGCCCCTCCCCCACTGGCCCACGTGCATACTCTCTCCCTCTCTCTAAAAAGTAAACATTAAAAATTTTTAAAAATAAAATATGTCCTTTAATTTGATTACAATACATACATGCAAGCCATTTTGTCTCAGCCTATATATCTCTGGATAATCAAAACTCTAAAAAAAGAAAACTAAGAGTAGACATTACCCAAACATATTGGTATGAGCTATCAAAATATTCTCTATTTTTAATTATTTCTTTTCTACAAAGTAGAGATTCTCATGTACTTACTGAATTTTTGGCCAAAGTTTTGTTTATCCTTACCCAATTTGTAGGCTGGGAAAAAAAAAAAAAAACAAGCAGAGCTGATACCAACAAATGCTAAAGACGGATCCTAGAACTGAAGATAACAGATATTGGCAGGGCTCCCCAGTTGAAGTTACAGAGTCGCTTTCTTTCATTTTAAGTCTTTAAACAGGATTTATCTCATTTGTCTGCAATGATTTGAGTGTGGTCCTGCCAGACAGTGACCTCTCCAATTTTCTGTGCATGTCCTTGTGCTGGTTGAGAGGTCTGTACAATTTTCATTGAATATATTCGGATTCTCTGTGGCATGTGCACCCTTTTAAGGAACCAAAAATCTCATAAGCATCCCATAAATTTTGCCCTGCCGCCGATCGGAACTTCTTCAGAAGCAGCTCGAGAACAACCAGGTCTCCTTTAAGTGTTTCTATAAAGACTTTATTTCAGCAGCTGTGGCTGAGGTGTCCACTGCAGGCAACACAGTAAGGTTTAGATTAAAAAACGGGAAATAACCCTCTTGAAGTAGAAGTCTGAATGTACCTACCAGCAAGAGTGAAATGAATCACATGTTTCCTGTAGGTGACATTTTACTCTATGACTTAAGGAATCTCAGCAGGAAAAGTGTAGGTTTGCCTCCACAGAGGAGTGGAGGAAAAATTTACAAAGAAATGAAAAATCTAGAAATGAGGAAGGCAGCTTGCCGATTCTATGATTTTTAACTAGGAATGTTCAAAAACCGAGCCTTCTGTACAGATAGCCCAAACAACCTTTTATAGCTTTTGGAAATAGGGCTGCAACTCCATTTCACCCTCTCCAAGATAGTCCTGGATTTCATGGTAAACAGAAGCTGGGTGCTGAATTTTACACTGGAAATGAGGCTAAAAGCAAATGGAATATTGAGACGATCAAATCCATGGCATTTGGTACTGGTAGTTGGGGTCGTAGTGAGAGAGAATTAGAAGAACTCCATGCCTCTCCCTATCAACTCATTTCCCATTTTCTTTGTCTTCCTACTCCTGTGAATCAGTTGGAATCTAATAAAAAGTTGCGACAGAGTAAGAAGAGTCTCAGATGTCAGGGAATGGAAGAAACAGTAACAGCTAGATCTCATCCAAAGATTGGGTCTTATCGGGAAAATGGAAGAGCACTCTGCCTGCGGTCTCCAGTGGGACTACCATCAAGAGAGTTGTAAAATCACATTCTGATGGAGCTTTAGGGAATCTGTAAGATCCAATCAGTCAAACATAGTGCCTTAGCCTGAATCTCAAACAGTCTGGTTCCTTCTTGCCTTTTGATGACCCTTCCTCCCATCCCACTCACGGGAGCCACATCTAAAGTTCCATCCCTCCATTCCGACACCCACGCACACCCCTCTCCAGCCAAATCTGCAAGTGGGTGGAATGCGGTGGCAGAACAAACAGGTTTGGGTGTGGTATGGTTCTTGTCAAAGGGTCATAGTCACTTGTTTTTAGCCTTGGCATTTATATCTCAAAAGGAGGGTGTACAACATATTTTGAAAATCTGAAGCCTCATATAATGTCTTCCCCTTTTACAAACAGATCAGTTGCTTGAATTTCTCTTCCTAGTATATTGTCTTTGCCAGAGGCCCAGGAACTTTTTTTAAAATTTATTTTGAGAGAGAGAGTTTTTAAAATTTATTTTGAGAGAGAGCGAGAGCACAAGCTGGGGAGGGTCAGTGAGAGAGAGAGAGAGAGAGAGAGAGAGAGAGAGAGAGAGAGAGAGAGAATCCTAAGTGGGCTCCACACTGTCAGAGTGGAGTTTGAACCCATGAACCCTGAGATCATGAACTGAGCTGTAACCAAGAGTGTGAGCTGAAACCAGGCACTGCCCCCCACCTTCCAGGAACTTCTTAAAGAGGGAGACTGTTGGATAGTTCTGAAATCTAGAAGTACCTTAAATTTAAAGGCACTTAACAAATATATGCTGAATAAAGAAGCACATCTTAAAATTTTAATAGCCTCTTAGATGCTCATTTAGCAGAGTTACAGGTTAAAGATAAAGAATGATGATATCCCAGGGAAAAGAACTAGGCAGACTTACAGTGTGAGCTTAGTTCTGATTCAGACTGAGATTCATTATATGAGGAGGGCTGACAAGTACTATATTTTCGTTAAAGTCATTAGCCCAAATAAACTACTGTATTTCCTTTATATTAAATAAATATTTCTATCTATTTGAAAGCATTCTATATAAGGCGATAGTTCTTAGGATTTGGGGGGTTATAAGTTCTTTTTGGGAATCCAAACAAAAGCTATGGACTATCTCTCGAGACAAAAATGCACATTCAAAAAGGTCTACTAAAGAAAAAAAACACAAGAAACTCTGTTCATGATTACTCTGAAGCTTATTCACAGACAAACCTGTATCCCAGGTTAAAAACTTTTACAAAGGCAAAGCCCTTGAATGGTGACCTTCAGGGTCCAGAAGAAGGCTTTCAAGGAGAAAAAAAGGTTTATTTTAAGGTTCAGAACAATAGACTTCTAAACAACATAATCACAAATTCCATCCGTTCCAAGAGACTGAATTGAAAGAAACAAATAAGCACGTGGAGCTGCCCCCTCTCTGTGGAGGTAATGGAATTTTCATGCAACCCCACAGGGCAGAAGAATTCAAAGACGCTTGTTTAAGCCAGAGGCCAGGAGGCAGCAGTATTATAGCCATACCGCATTGTCCTAACATCCAAACAGGCACACACAGTAGGTTCACTGTGCTCACACACATAAAACAAAGCAAAGGTATGGGGACCTGTGCCTTGGAAGTCTAACATAAAGCTTAAGATATTTCCTAAACAAATTAAAGAGAAATTACTGTCATTAATCACCCTCTGATTCTTTATGATGTTTCTACCTCGGACCTAAAATTTAAGCTGATTATCAGTCCTTCCCTGAGATTCAAAGGCAGGCGGAGGGGGAACCTTGCCACAGAAAACAATCCGAATCTCAGTTGTCCTTTCTGACCCCACATCTCCCCTCTTTGCAGCAACTGCTTCCTTCCCCTAATAGTTTCCTCCTCGCAATGGCAGTGAAAAAAAAATTTGAACTTTCTCACTGAGCTAACTTCAAATTGCCAAACTAAAATCTGGAAGGTTGCTTTATGAAATGCTTTTGTAGCCAAACAGATGTATTTCTAAATTTTACTTCACTTCATTCACTGGCTTCTCCTCCACTATATTTAGGATTCAGTGCTCATTTTCTTACCATTTTCCATTTCATTGCTTTTGTTTCACATTTGAGTAACTATAGGTCAAATGTACTCCAGACTATTCTGTTAAAGACATGTTAAAATCAAATAGAAACTGTATGATTAAAGACATGAATCATCTGTTTTTTAAAAACAGGAAAGTAAACAAGTGCTTGGTGCAGCCCCACCTGCTTTGCTGCTGTTGTGGTGGGGAGCCTGTCATGAGGAAAACAATTCCCCCTTCTCAAGGCTGAACTAAAATTAGGCTCCACCTGCAAGATGTTAATGAAAACTTACACAGCTGCATTCCAGAAACAAGTTACCCAGATTGCTTTTGGAAAGCTCTGTGTAAAAGCAAACTTGTTAGCTCTTTGCCTAATTCCCAAAATGTAGTATTAATTTTAATGGCAATTATTAGCACAATAACCAACTGATAAGTAATCTCAAAATAGATCCAATATTATCAAATAGGAAATATACTGTAATTTTACCACACATCCTGCTGGGTTTAACCCCTTACTCACAAATGCATACATCCCGTCTCTTTTTTGGCACTTGTGCTCAAACGGAAGACATGAGAAACAGTGAAGTCACTGGAATGGTCTGCAAACACTTCCAGTGTGCACGGGGCTCCCCAATCCACAAGCTGCTTAATGGGAAAGAGAATGGGAAACACGTGCTTCCTTTGCCCTTGATTCGTTTTGCAGATTCTCAAGCTTTCTTTGGAAGAGAAGCCTCACATCGAAACCAAATCACACCAGACTCACAGTCGCCCTTTTCTTGCAGATTTAGGATACAGTGGCAGTTCATACATTCCCATCACAGAAGGTGATCTCCCCGTTTCATTTCCAGGTCAGGACTTCAGGACTCTGCTCTGTAGGCCAAAGAGCTCAGTTTTGATCCCCATTACTCTTCCAGATCATACTCTGGTGCTTTCCCTCAGAGAGAGAGATAATGTTAGAGTTTAATTATTTACTAAATTGTGCGTGTCAAAAATTAAGGAAGCCGTCATTTGGGGATGGAGAGTCTCTGCCTTTTAAAATTCCCAGCTTGGAAAGAAAATTCCTCTTCATCATTTACTTGACTTGCAATTTAGTCTTATCAAAGGAGCAGGAAATGCCTACATTTGCTCTGATTTGATCCATGTTCTTGATGTTGTATGTGTCCTATAGATTCTTAATATTGTTACAATTATATACCTTCATAAGGTCTCTTTGGAACAATTTTTAAAAAATTGTTTTGAAGTCAAATAGGCTCAATTAGACCTGGAGCAGCAAATTCAGTTTCTGTTAAGGATTAAATAATGAAGAAAATAGCAATGCTAACAAGTAGGAGGCTGCCTTTCATACTCTATCTGATTTCATTAGCCTAATTCACGCTTATTAATTATTGGTTGGATGAGATCATCAATGTAAGTATGCCAGCCTCATGATGGTTGCATTTGGGGAATAGTCAGTCTTTTTCAAGACTTCTACATGGTCCTCAGATGCTATTCCCATTTCATTTCCATTTCAGGCTGCTGCCCTATTCGATAAATGTATCTGAACCACCTATGAAAGCAACACTGCCAGAATAAACATTTTGTTTACTATACAGCCCCGCTTGCAACTGTCAACAAAGAAATATAAAAGGAGATTTAAGTTTTCATTCCTAGATAGTGAACTCCTGTGTGTTTCTACAATGCAGGTCATTACAGACTCGGCTGCCCCCTGAGATGGAGCAATTCTCTTGCACATTGTAACAAAGGGCTGCGGGTCTGGCAGCGTGGGAGTGGACTGGGCCACTTAGATAAGTTTCATTCACTGTAGGAGCCCAAGGGAACAGTGCATCAAGGCAGCTGCACCGCCTCAGTTCATGGTGTAACTTTACACTATTTTCCCTTTAAGTCGCTACTAATCCCTTGGGTTTACATGTTTTTGGGGCTGCATCAGAGAAAAGCAGTGTGAAATTGCCTGAAAGCCTCCTTATAAATAAGACTTACGATATAGACCAGCTCTGTTGATGAAAAGACTGAGAGAAATGCCCTTGAGGGCCCCAAGAGCCATTTTACAAGGCTCCCACTGTGATTTTTTTTGGTCTCTATCTGACTGCTAAAAAGAAATTACTAACTAGGTTAAAAATCTCACTGGCCCAAAATTCAGTTAGAAATGAAGCCTCTGCATTAACATAAATCCCGTCTACATATTTACTAACCAGTATTGCCTGTTTAAATTTGATCTTCTTTACTAAAAGATATCTTACCCCTTTTGACAAACAGGAGAAAGAAAGAAAGGGAAAAAAAGGAGGAAACTGGGACGTCAGAGATTAGAACACTAGCCTAAATTTCCAGGAGCTCTGGATTTGGTTCCTAAAGGATGTACAAGGTGCCAGTGTGGGCCATTTACATGCTTCATTTTCTTAGGTCAATTCTTTGAAGTATTATTGTTCCATTTTGAAGATGAGGAAACTGAGGCTAGTAAATGACAAAACCATTCATTTAGCATGGGAGTGTCTTACTTTCAAATAATCATGCTTCTTCTCTTACTGCTGATCCGAGAAGCTAGAGGAAGTGCCCCTACTAGCAAAAAGGACACGGAGAGACGGATAGAAAACCCTCTCCCCTCCTGTTGTCTTGGGTTTTTCGATATCACCAGTGGGTCTCTCCTGTTCACTCTTATGCTTCTGGAAATTGGTCTGACTTCCTACCCTGTTCATTTTATGAAAACACTAACTCCTCTTACTCCTCCCATTTCCTAACACTCCCTCCTGCCCACCCCACCCTGCCTCCCTTTGGTTTTCCTACTGTCTAAATCCTCCTACAAATAGCCATTTGGAAACAATTTCGAGGTCCACCTACTTTCCTGTGCATCTGTCTTTTGTAATTTAGAGGTTAGGAACTGTGTGTTTTCTCCTTGTCATGTTTATGCCTCATGCTCTGTGGGTATCTAATAAATACTGAATAATAGCAGCTTTAAGACAGTGCAGAACCGGAAACACAGGTTCGTATGTTTAGCATTTCATCACCAGCAAGGAACATTTATTCACTGTCAGCACTATGCTAGGCACCAAATGAGGTTAATTACTGAAGCTGGATTCCTCTTGTTGTACACGATGACATTTTGCTTTTCTCTCTTATTTTCTTGACAAAAGAAAGGAAGGAAGAAAGAAAGAGAGGGAGAGAGGGGGAGGAAGGAAAGAAGCAAGGAGGGAAGAAAAAGAAGGAAAAAAGGAAGGGGGGAGCGAGGAAGGGAGAGAGAAAGAAATAGAGAGGAAAGAAGAAGGAGAGGAAAGAAAGAAAGAAAGAAAGAAAGAAAGAAAGAAAGAAAGAAAGAAAGAAGGAAAGAAAGAAAGAAAAATTGCCATTGCATCTTATTAAAATCCACAATATCCTAAAGGTAGAGGTACTTTTTTTTTTTTTTTAAGATTATCCTTTTTGCAGTATTGGTTTACGGTAATTGCATGGAGAATTCAATTTGGGGAAGAAGTAAGTTTCCAGCTTAAAGAACTCAGACCCTCACTCCACAGAACAAAACTATACAATATTAAAAAGTACAGAAGCTCCCTGTCCAGAAGGGACACTAGAAAACTCATGAGTTTAATGACACCAACAGTGCGGATCCTAGAAAAGGTTTGTCAGACATATTTGTTGTCTCCATTGTTGATAAGGATGATTTTTCTGAATCTCAGCACGAGGTAAGCATTGTTTCCATACCAACTGTTGAAGCCTAGACTTTCAGTCCAAATCAATGGTGGCCACTGGTCCTTGGAACTCTGAATTCCGCCCATGCTGCAGAATGACCGACTGTTCTCCGGGAAAATAGCCTCCACTTGGGCTGAGCTGCTGCCACCACCAGCTTTAAAACCCCACACTGTGATCTCCATCCTTCAGCACATCACCATTCAAAACCTCAAGGCAGGCTAGTGCCCATCATCTGAATACCAGCTGCTGGGGAGTGTGGTCACACACTGGTAACCCTTCACTAATTTGCAACCTGAGTGAACAGAGAAATTAAGGGTCACTGTTCGGACCCACCTAACTCAGGGCAGAGGTATTTTTTTGTGCATGTGTAGAAGGGGAAACCAGGGTGCAAAGTGTGCTGAATGAGAATTCTCTGAGACTCTGCGATGAAGCCATATGGAAACGTTAGTTTGCTGCTGCATGCACGTCCTACTTTGTGTCTGCACGCAAAGGCAAAGAATAGTCTATCTAAAATTTGTATTTTATAAGAAAAACAATAATACTTCTGTGTTCATGCTGTGTCGAAACAAGCAGAGTAAATTGAGACATTTAAACTTGAGACAATTTAGGCCAAAGATACGTTTGCTTGTAATATCAATATAATTGACTCAAAAGGGTTTTTTTTGGTTTTTTTAGACTTCCTTAAATAATGATCTCAATTCCATTTCTTTTGCTCCCTTGTGTGGACAGAAGCTACAAATATGCACTTGCTACAAATAAAAAGGCACTTGCAAATTTGGGACTTTAATTCATGGGCAGACCTATTGTAATATCATCAATTTTTTTAAATTATTGTCCTCAATCATTAATTCAGTTAATATTTATCAAATACTATCTACCACTTTCTTAGCTCTGTGCTCTGCGGTGGAGCTCATAGTCTAGTGTAGAGACAGACATGTAAATAAGCAATTAATAAAGTATGGTGTGGTATAATGGAAATAAGTCCTACAGGGATGATGAATTCTTCCTATGTGCTCTGGAAGGCGACATGTGGGAGATGACATTTCAGCTGTGTCTTAAAGATGAATAGTTGCCCACTGTCAGAGGGTGGGAAATACATCACAGGTAGAGGGAATAGTGAGTGCAAAGATAGAAGTCCACGGAAAAGGATAGCATAGTGGCCTTATTACACAGAGTATATGATAAATAGAAGACGGAGTTGAACTACCTAATTGTAAATGCCTTTTTTAAATCACTCTAGGGAAATTAAATTCTATTTCATGGGCATCAGGAAGTCATAAGGAGTTTTAAGCAAAAATAATATATGTATTCTTCTAGGAGGAATTCTGCATAAAGAATGGGTTGGCAGGAGTTGAGTCAGCAGGTAAGAGTGAATTACAAGGTCGTTATTTTAGTCAAGGCATAAGGAAATGAGGAATGAGGGGATTTGCTTGGGAAGTGGAAGAGAAGATGAAAAAGAGATGTAATCAAGAGATATTTAGGGGTAGAAATGAAGGCCTTGATAACTAATACAATTAATACAACATGTGGGAGAGGAAGGTCAAGCTGAACAGTTGGTTGTCTAGATGGTGGTGTTCTTATGGGGACAGGGTCGTCTTTCAAGTATTTCAGGAACTGTAATGCGTTATTTCCATATGTTAGTTTATTCAAATCTCACAGTAACGATGGAACATAAACAATAAGGAGTTTTATCATTATTTTTTATGGAACTCAGGAAGGGTGAGACAGTTGTCTAGTATCACAACTAGAACACAATCGAGTCAGGACTGGAGTCGGAGTCTTGTAAAAGCCAGTGTATTCTCCACACATTTCTGTAATCTTTTAAGTAGCATTAATGAAATTTCCCTGTGAAAACCCTGAAATGAATTTGGAATCAAAGTAAATCACACATTTGACTGAGTGTTAAGACAAATTTAAGCCTTTCATTTTGAGTGAAATCATTTCTTTTTTCTAAAGCTGGACTATTTTATTTTTTTAATTTTTAAAAATTTTAGATTTTTTTTTTTTTGCTTCTAAACAACAGCATAACAGAAAATAAATTGAAACTCCTACTAACTGATTTGTAGTAAAAAAACAAAAGTGGACATCTCCTTGCTAAGGTAAGTTTTTTTTGTTTTTTTGGTTTTTTTTGGCCATTAAGGGGTCTGTTATAGAGATGAAGCCTAATACTTGGGCAGAATCATAGGTTTTCAAATAGCTAATCACTTGATTTCAACTCATTGGAGATTTGTCTTTCAGTATTTCCATATTACTGATTCAAAAAAGCTTAGGAAAATACATTATCAAATAAAAATATTTATATGGTTAGTGGAGCAAAAGTTTCTTTTTTCCTAACAAGCACAGTGGGCTTTTACTTGTTACATGATAGGTTATTAGATGGAAAAAAAATAAGCTGTAATTTTTCAGCTGAATTTTCCCTGATGGTTTCTATTTCTCAGTTAGGTTATTTCATTTTAAATATGGAGGATGCTGTATTTTCCAGTATCTTCTTTTGCTTTTATAGTGATTGGGAAGGTATTCTTTTGCATGAGCTACTCACACCTGGCCCGAAATCTGTGAAAGAGAATAGGATGAAAAAAATGACATGGCCTCCAGCACTTTCTTCTTTCTTTCCTTTTTATTTTATTTTATTATTTTATTTTATTTTTCATATGAAACATTTTCCCGCCAGGATCTTCTATATACAGTTGGAGGATGCTTTTGATATGTAGATCAAGCAAAATGGTAAATACATAGCTCTCTCTTTTCAAACATTCCCTTATTCTACAATGTGCCTATAGTGTCACTGTCTTTGATTTCCATGAGGCTTGCCCTTGGGTTTGTATTGTAACTCCGTATCTTTCCATTGTCCCTTTCCACAAGAAATTCCTTTTAAGAAACTGAATTCAGATTGTAATCCATCAAGCTTTAGCTCCTCTTTCTCCTTCCTCCTGGAAGATTTAGTGACTAAGTCTTTGATTTTCTTTCTCTGACTTTGAGGGTTCTCACTTTCTCTTCTAATTGCTACAATCTGGTATCCCCTTTTGCTTGGAGTAAACAAAAACAGAAACACTTGGTGAGGAGACAAACAGGCTCACAAGCTCACGTGCCTGACTAGCTGATGGATGGCAAGGTCTGGCTCTCAGGAAGAGATCTTTCCACCGCACCATGCAGTGTCAGTTTCAGGGTGGGCTGTCGGCCAGGCACAGTGGTAAGTGCTTTCCATGGACTAGAATCCTCCAACCGGCCTAAGGCCTTGTGATCATCTCCATTGTTCCGAGTTAAGGAACTGAATCTCAAGGAGATGAAATATCTTTCTCAAGGTCATTCAAGTAGCAAGTGATAGAACTGGTTGGTAAACCCAAGTTTTTTTCACTTCAGTGCCTGAATTTAAATGACTAATTTATATAGTTTTTCATCTGAAATCCTCTTACTGCCACCATAAAGGGGTTCTCTGAATTGGAGGAGTAGATTGTCATTATATCAGTTCTTGAGTTCTAATACTCCAGAGAGTATATTTTCTCTGATGCCTGTGGGCTTGCTAACAATCTTCTAAAAATAGCGAAAATGGAAAAGTTGCCAAGGTCACCCACTAAAATAAAAAGGAAAGCAGAAAAGAAAATATATAAACCTATATATTTTATTGCAATAAATGAAAAGTTAAAATGTGAGCCAGGGGTGAAGCATTAATGTTGGCTCTCTTCTCTATTGGCCTGTCTTATTTAGTTTCCTGCAATAGTGAACAGTATACAGTATATACAATCACTGGATGTGTTGTTTATTTATGTGTTAGTTTGAGTAGCCCACTATTTTGAATACAAATGGAGTATCTTGAAATAACAGCAATGGAAATCCTATGAGCTATACATTATGTATACATGATTTAATTTATTTTTAAGACAAGAAGGATAAATGCTCCCTGAGTTTTTAAAAATAAGAAAAAAATTAAGAATTTAAAAATTGCATATAAAAGAGATTCATTAGATACCAAACATATTTTTAAATGTGATTTTATTTTATCCAAATTGTATTCAAATGTTAAATTTTGACATATTGCCAGGGCTCTAATACTATATAATAATCATTTACCATAGATTAGTTCTTAAAAAGTCAATATGATGATTTGGTGATCTTGATTCATCCACAATGCACTCATCTACAGCCACTGACAATCAGAAAGTTTCAATTCAAGCATTATACACGAAATCTTTATTACGAGAAAGCACTGGGTTATGCTTTTTTGGAAAAATAACAATAAAAATACATTTTAAAATGTATTACACTTAAATTTAAATTAATTAAATATATTAAATAAAAAATAAGTAATGAATAATGATTTCTGTTTCCCAGCAGTTCATCTTCTAGTACCAAACATATCCAGTTGCACTCACTAAAGGTTATGTAAAGGGCTTATTATTAAATGTGCATAATTTTGCTGCCAGAGTGTAGGTGAGTGAGAGAGTAATTCTGACTAGAGGAATACAGATTTCCTGGAAGAGAAGGGATTTTCTTGGTCTCCCAAAATGGATAGGATTTTGAGAGGTAAGTTTGACTCCGAGGAAAAATATTGGTTACTTTAAGATCAGGTAGAATTCCTCTGTTTAAGCATGTTTTGTCTCATTGAAAAACAAAACAGATGAGTTTCTTGAAAAAGATAGGTATTTGTGTCTTGAAATGACATTTTAAATTGGATATCTTTTGTTTAAATGCCAGAAATAAGATATTTATTTTTTTCTTTCTCATTATGTGAAATAAATAAGGGTAAAAGCTGGAAAATTATAAAAGTCACTTGATTAAATGAGGCAAGCAAATAAATGCTTTCTAAAGGTCTCAACTCAGTGTGCTCTTTCCCTGAGGCTAGTTGGAACTAATCCACAGTCACAATTGCTCCATCATATGGGTGGCCAGTCAATGTGGTGCCAGTAATAAAATGTGTAATCAACTTTCACATGTTTTTAGACATTCCCAAATCACTTTGATCATGACTAACAAGAAAACTGCCATTTCAGTTAATAATCTATAAATTCTCAGGGGGAGGTTTCGTCCACTACCCAGCAGAATATTTCACATTTTATTTTAAGAATGTAGAATAACACAATCTAGAAATATATTTATCCCTAAAACATTAGTCAGTTTTCCATTATGTAATCTTCATTAATGTCAACATTTTAAATTGCCGTTTCTCATAAGTCCAGGGACCTTGATGATTGAGATTAAGTTGCTTCTGAAAACATATGTGCCTTAGATCACATTTCCTCTAAGTAAAACAAAAGCTATCTACGATAGCTTCGAACCTGCTTTCAGCAGGGCAACCTGTGCCATCATTGTCCTTCTTCGAATTGAGTTTTGTTTAATCCACAGAAATATGGTTATTGTGGAAAAGAAGATACCAGAGTAAAATTTCTATAAGCCAAGTGCTTTTTTAGCTGGTGAAGATGTTCTTAAATATATATCAGCATGTCACGGCTCCCAGTTCACATGAGTAGTCAGAAGTGTACCAACAGCAGCATCCAACCAAGAAAGCAACACGTAAGAGCTTGTTGAAAGCAGAAAATGATTTAGAGAGGGAAATTTCAGAGATGACAGCTGTTTAAATCTGATCAAAATTTCTTCTCTCCACCAGGAGGCATTTAATATTCCATTGGCTCTAATATGTATCTTAGAAATCTGTAACGTGTTGGAAGGCTCTAAAGCAACACTTGAGAGCCAAATTCTGAGATAAGACCTGGTGGCATCACTGATACTGGATTAATCCAGAGGAGGAGCAGGTGCGGAAGGCTGTTGTCTCGGACATCATCTGAGACAAGAATCTTAGTAACGACAAATCTAAAAACCGGGTCTTGTAAACTTCATGGTATCGTGTGATTTTTCTTGTTTTTTCTTGTTTACACTCACGATTAAAACTTCCCATCCCCAAGTAACAGCATATTCACAAACACACACATATACAACTGAAACCGTTAATATTCTCATATGCGTTGCAACTCAGACTGTGGGCTCTAGACACCGATCACCTGGGAGCTTGTTAGAAACGCAGAATCCAGAGCCCTCCCCCAGGCGTACTGACTTGGGATCTGCATTTTAACCGAGATATCTGGATTATTCTCACGCACATTGAGTTTGAGAAGCACTGACTTAAAAAACAAGTTTTCAAAGTTGTACGACCCTCTCATCCTTAAAACCCATGTGTCTTCTATTTCAAACCACTATATATTTCCCCATTATTTAAGTTTAGTGAGTGGTTAAGAGCAAGAGTTTCCAGAAATTCCCTGTCCAAATGGCCTGAAGCCCACTTCCAGGGCCAATTTGGGCCTCTTGCCTGGGTCAGCCCTCCTAAGGGTGTGGCTGTCTGGAATGAGGGCAGGCGAGACTGGACACATGCTTGGGAGGCCCCTTGCCCTACAGAACCGAGGAGGGGGCGGGAAGGGAGCAGGGCTGGTCCCAAGCTCGGGCCTCCATTTGTACCCTTGCCCAGGCTTTGCATGTGTTGGAGAGCATGGTAATTATTAAAAATCAATCTGTGGCTCTAAGTTGACAACTTTATGAAATGGGAGTCTAGTGTTGAAATAAAAAATGCTTGCAATGTCTTCCACCCCTCCTTCCACTGCTGTAGTTGGTAGGATAGTGGGTGCCAGTCCTGATGCCATGCCTTTTCTTTTCATCTAGTTCCTCTGCTTCCATTCACACTATTGCTAGTGTGGCACCGCAGAGAGCGACATTTCCTTACTCACATGTACACGCAGGCTGCCAGGCTCTGTGCCAGAGGAGTCTGACAGTGACACAGGGGGGCAGGGTACTTTCCTAGATACACAGGTAGGGCTCTCACTGCCATCAGTGGGAGTTAGATTGAGAGCAGAGTGCAGTCTAGAATTAAACATGTGTCCTCAAGGTAAGGCAGCAAAAGTGGCTGCTACGGAAGAGCCATACTCCACAATTAAATAGCAAATGCCTTGAGAATTGAGGGAAGAATACCCCCAAGTTCTAGAAGGAGAAGCAGGTGAAAGGAAGTTGAATTATAGCCAATTATCAAAGGAATTTTGAAAATTCCTTGGAAGATTTATGCAGTAAGCTACACATTTATTAAGAGGTCTTTAAAGTTAACCGTTTCACCTCCTTAGAAAATTCTAGAAATAAAAATCCTCTGAACACTATACAATTTCCTTATATGCTATTTTCTTTATCTGGCACCCTTAATTCCACCCCTCTTCCAGGTCTCAGTTTAAATGGAACCCTTCGTAGATTTGCTCAGGTGCCCTCTTCTAAGTGTGCTCAGAGCATCCTGCATTTCTTCTTCATAGCATCCATTCGGTCCAATTAAATACTTGGGAATCATGAGTTTTATGTCTGTCTCTCCAATTAGACTTTAAGTTTTCTGAAGACAAGGGCTATGTGTGTATACTTATGTTCCTGAAACACACTGGCCACTCGATAAATACTTGTTCAATGAGTTTACATTTGGTAGTCTGAATATAAACTCCAAAAAGTTTATACAAAAACGTATCTGCCAAAATTTACAGGAACCTACTGGATCCTCACCTGGACCTATTTCCTGCTCAGACACAATTAAAAGGATTGTTTATCTGTTTTTCTAAACCACAACAGACTCAAGTAGTAAAGTAGAAAGAAAACGAAGGGAGGAGAACAAAGAGGGCGTGACAAAAGCCAACTGGACTGACAGCTTCACAGACCAAGAGGCCAGAACACTTACCCATAAAAGAACTAAAAGAACAATAAGAACGTCCAAGAACAGCAGCAAGAAGGTAACCACGTGGAACCACTACCAAGGGCAAGATATTGCAGAGAGTACCTTTGTAAAATTTCAGCATCACACAATTACTGTTGCTAACTATGCATCTCTGTTAAAAAATACAGGGAAAGAGGCGCCTGGGTGGCTTGGTAGGTTAAGCATCTGACGTCAACTCAGGTCATGATCACATGGTTCTGAGTTGGAGCTCCCATTGGGCTATCTGCTATCAGCACAGAGCCCAGAGCCCACTTCAGATCTCCTGCGTCCCTCTCTCTCTATCCCTTCCTGCCCCCTCTCTCCCTGTCCCTCCCCCAACCTCTCAAAAATAAATAAACATTTTTTTAAATACAGGAAAAATTTTTATTTCATATATGTTGCTTAAAAAGGCAGGAAAATAAACAGAAAGATTTTTATAAATAAATGATCTGAAAGCAAATTTGTAGGGGCACCTTGGTGGTCAGTCAGTTAAGCGTCTGATTCTTGATTTTGGCTCAGGTCATGATTCGTGGGTGTGAGCATCAGGCTCTGCACTGATGACACGGGGCCTGCTTGAGATTCCCTGTTTCCCTTTCTTAGCTCCCCCCTTGCTCACTCTCTCTCTCTCAAAATAAATAAATAAAAATAAAAAAAAATAAAGTAAAAGCAAGTTTGTAGTGTACTAAATATATAGAAAGTATTCATCATAATGCATTTTGAAGTTTACAAAACACTTTTCGATGTTTTATTTTATTTGATTTTCGTAAAATACAGGAGGGGGCAAACTGCAGTTGTTGGAAAATTTGCTTATGTGGAACCCCACACTTCAGGGTGAGGCTGATGAACTAGGCGGTGCTGTAATTTTCTCACTGAATATTATAAAGGGTTATAGATATCGATTTTTTTCAAAGAATTGTTCAAAAGAGATTTCATTATGATTTCAAAAAGTTTTTAAGATCCAACGTTTTTTTCCTCAATAATGATTTACTCAGAGTTAGACAGTATATTTAAATTAAGTCACCTAAATCTTACAATGGAGGTGCATAAATAATATAGACTAGATCTTATACATATGCAGTAGATGCAAATTTTATTATTTATAATATTTTAAAAGTCGATGTGTCCTGGACATTAACTTATAATTTTACATTCATTATGCCCCTGTGTGTTGGCAGTGCTCTTTGTAGAATGCTGAATTTTACAGAAACTATACACACTCACATACACTCTCCAAATCATACTTACTTTAAAGTATACTAAGAATGTGAAAAAGCATTTTAAATTTCTAAGTGTTGCCAGTATGCAGAATTGTGTTTAATTTTTTTCCTTGATAGAAAGAATAATGGCAACCGTGTAAAAAGTATAAAGTACGTCAGAGATAAGAACTTGTTGACAGACAAAAGACAGTCCCAGGAAAGTTGTTCCGTGAATAGCAGCTGTTACATCGCAATATAAAACCGTCTTTATATAAAGTGTTCACTTTATGGTTCCTTCTACAGGAGTTCAAAAATTAAATATATGCAGGAACATAATTAGAGAATTAATGGCCAAGGACAATGCACAAAGGGAGAGATTTCCAGGAAAAAAATGTGTTATAAGCAGTTTTTTAATGAATCTGCTTTAAAAACAAACCTGAATTATAACAACAATTGTTCTCTTGTTGTGTGGGAAAGGTCATATTAAATAATTCCTCTCTGATTTTATCCACCCAACAGCATCCACCCAAGCAGGGGCAGGTTTTGCCTCTTTGATTTGCTAGTGCAGTGATTATAGCACAGCCCTTTCTTTTTACAGTTATAAGGTAATCAAGGGCAAAAAATATCCAATAACTTCTTTTTGCTGTCATACGGAAGCACGTAGGTACCTTTGCATTTTGATTTCTGTGTGTGCACTGTGCTTTCATTTTGGTCTTCAGATTTCTTTTTCCAAATCTCACCTAGTCAACATTTTGTTGCTGTAGTTGTCAAGGATATGGTTACATACATGCTAAAAGCTAACCATACATGCTAAGAGCAAAGACTTACTTTCTGTCACAACTAGAGAAGCGTTCAAATCTAATCCCTAGCATCAGGTCTGTTTAGTAAGGTGATGTAGGGTGGTTGACCAGAAGACCAGTAGTTAGTCACAATTCTTGTGGCTTAGTTTGAACCAAGAATGGGATTCCAGGCCTCTGGGAGTAAGCATTGGTGCAGCGCTCCAGGAGCTTCCAAACACTCTCCTTGGTAACAAATAGTGAACTGCTTGAACTCCAACTGGGTTGTCATATGTTTTATTCATGGCCCATCATAGGAGCCGCCAAACAGATTATCATGTTTACATCAGGCCTCCTTGGAAAGGGAAATTCTTTAATAGTTGAACTAGCAGGGTCAGTCAGTACAGAGATGCCTGCGGGCAACCAAATAATAAATAAATAAATAAAATAAGAGAAGAAGAAATGAAATCAAATGTTGCGAGTTTAATGATGTCCTTCAGCAGTCACCAATCAATATGCTTTTTATCTCTTGCTGCAATGGTTATAAGGTTTCATCGTTTAGTCGTCTTGTTCATTTGCTTATTTACTTATTTGCTTACTTATTACAGGAGCAAGGAGAGGCAGGGGTCATGGAAAAGTCAGAGTCCACAGAAACCCCTTTATTGGAGTCGACAACCCCTTACCATGTCTATTTATGGTGTTGCATCTTTTTTTTAGCAATTCGGCCATTTTCAGTAAGCTAAGTGCCACGTGGAGTCGTCCTATTGTTTCTGCTGGAAGTAAATGCACTTTAGCAGATGTTGTGACATGAAGTAGCATTTCCTTTCTTGAGAGTCTAATTTCAAAGTTGATTTACAAAGACACATTACATTTTGGCAGGGCAGTAGCTTTCCTAGGTTGTGCTTGCTTCTTGGTTTAGGGATTACAACCTTGCCTTATTTAGCCCGGCCATTCAGCTTTCGGCAGGAAACTAGTTTTCTGACTAGAAAAAAACCCATGAGCTAACAGGTGAGATCATTATTCACAGGAATTCTTTCCTTTTAGTTCGGCTGACTTTACGATGTGTCATAAGGAGAGTTACACTGAGCGCTCAGAGTATCACAGGGTATCCTGGAGGGGGTTATGGACGTAAACTAGAGCCTCTGTGGGTTCATAAAACAATTAGTCATGGTACCTTAAATATCTCCAGGTAGAGGAATACCTGCATTGTTGTTAAAACTGGGGGTTTCTAGATAGGATATCACATTCAGAGGTTTACAATTTGTAACATCCAGAAGTTCGTATATAGAGATAATATATTTACCTAACATGTTTCTCAAAAGATATGTCAACCCCATTTCATAGACTGAGACTTATCGGGATGGAAGACCCAGTATCAACTCTGGCTACTCATTTTGGTGACAAACATATTTGTATAAAAAGTGACATTTTAAAATTGGAGTTGGGGTTAGTAATGCCTTCATGAGAATTTATTACCTACATTACTGAATACAAAATTAAGTGCATCTCATCTTAGATATTAATTTATTTAAAGAGAATGGTCAAAAAGGATCAAATGTTTTATAATATGCACAGAAAGCACGTAAGACATACATTTTTAAAGGAAAATGCTACTTAAATACTAAGATAATTGCTCTGTGATTTCCAGATACTTAGGATCTCCTTATAAGGCACCTTTGAATGTCCTCTACCTGGAATGGTTTTCATGAACTAAGTTACTTGGCTAACTCTATAATTCTTAAAGATTCAGTTTACTTATGTATCTCTGAAGATTTATTTTACAATTCCACACAATGTTCATTATGAATCACATTCTTCTCTGTCATCACTGTGCCTTGATCAACTCTTTCTTATTGTCTGAGCCACACAGTATTTATCTTAATTATTTATTGACATTCCTCCCCTCTCTGACTGTGATATCCTTACGGGAGGGACAATGTCAGGTTTATTTTTTATTTTATTCTCACATCAACTTCACTACCTGGCACAACATAGTGACTCAATAAATACATATAAAATAAATGAGTATGGCCTGAACACCACATATATCAAATCATTTTCAGACTAAAGTTCTACCCAGATAAATATAATCAACAAATTAAATGAGCTTAGGCAAAGATAAAATATTTATGAATATCTTAGGACTACAGAGGGACAGAGAGAAGGAAATGATAATTTTATACTCTCATTCATGTACTAAACTAAAAGTAGTTTCTTAAATTGCCACAATTATTTGTGCCCTCAGCAAGCTTGTCAGAGTTTGGAGGCTTAGTTTATTCTCTAGTAAGTGAGGCAATCACTGAGAAATTTCTTGAATCTATGCCTGGTTAGGGAAGCTCTTGAGAATTGAAAGAATTTGATTCACAAAAAGGTTTGGTACCATTCACAAAATGCATATCTAATCACTACATGCTGGTTTTTTGTTTTTTGTTTTTTAAAGGGACTGATTATTTCAGAAGGAAGCATATCAACGTGACTATAGTGAAACCAGAGGGGAATTGTAGGTTTTTCTGAAACCTTGAAAATTTGTTATTGCTTTTATGAAAGAAATTCACATAGACATGCAGATCTTAATGTATCTCTGAATTATGAGAAGATAAGTAGATATTTTTATTTTAAATCTAGGATATAGTTTACCTTATGGTATTATATATATTAGAAATCTGAGATAACTACAAAGATGTGAAGAATACTTTCATTTGTTCACTTCATAAGCATTTCTTTGAGTACTAGTTATAAGGCATTATGTTGAGAACTGGAAAACATAAAGATTTCCTTGATATGGATAATTTAGAAATACAAATTAAAAGCAGAATGGTAAGTAAAAAGAAAAAAATCCTGTTTATATTTTCCTCTGACAATTGAATTTTATAATCTACCGTCATGCTTTAGGGTAACAGGATATACACTTTACCAATGACCCTTCTAGCTTTGTGAACATATGATTACCTAAATCAAAGCTGGACGCCCTTCCTTTCCCCTTTCCAAAACCAAAACCATATTAATATTTAAGTTTAAATATTTTAGTTTCAATATTTATCTACCAAATGTATTTGCCATACTTGAAAAGAATCTATAACTCAGATACAGGAAGTATGATGAGAATAAGGAGCCAATTCTTAAAGAACATATTCTCTTCCATTATCACATTTCTAAACTTGAATTTAACAATTAATATGGCTAGCAAATGTCTGGAATCTACAAATGGAACATTTAACAGCAAGACCAAATGGCCAAATGCTCACCACCTGCCCATGCCCTCTTGCAATCAATCAGGCCTAACTTAACAAAACAACCAAAATACAGTGATTAGTTAAAAGAATTAGACCAGGGTACTGTTACCAAATGACGTGGAAGTAATTTTGCCACCAGCACTTTAAGAACATTTGAGCAGATTGCATTCCTTATTTTTCCTCCTCAACCCTATCACAATAATTCTTATCTGGGAGCTATTCAAGATTATATACAGATGACGAGAAGACATGCAGTGGACAGTAGGAGTGAGTTAGGGAGGCACGATCCTGTTATTTTCAACCCACTTAACCGGAATATGGTGAATTACTAGGGCAATCATAGAATTTATTATTGAAACCTGGTGCTTTTCAAGAGAAAGGGGTGCTGTTTTTAATTATGACAGACAATTGCTGTAAACTGGGACTATCCCAGGTAAAAGTGGGATGTATGAATAATTGGCCATAACTAGACAATGTAAAATTAGTTAAGACAGATTGGTGAAGTTAGTTGTATATAGTCTATGTAAGGTAAGGCTTTTCTCTTTCTTTTTTTTAGGTAAGACTTGCTTTTTTTTAATGCTTATTCATTTATTTTGAAAGAGTATGGGGAAAGAGTAGAGAAAGAGAGGGAGAGAGAGAATCCCAAGCAGGTTCCATGCTGTTAGTGAAGAGCCCGATGTGGGGCTCTATCTATCTCACAAACTGTGAGATCATAACCTGAGCTGAAATTAAGGGCTGGATGCCTAACTGACTGAGCCACCCTTGCACCCCTAAGTAAGACTTTTTAAAGTTTGGACCACAGGATTCTTGATCTCAGCTCAGGTCATGATCTTGTGGCTTGTAGGATTGAGCCCCATGTGGAGCCCTTTGCTCACAGTGGAGAGCCTGCTTGGGATTCTCTCTCTCTCACAATAAATAAATAAAAGATTTAAAGTTTGGACCACATAATTGATTAGCTAGTCTTTGAAAATTGTGTCACTGACTCAAAACATCTTTCTCCTCTGTATCTTCTCTGGTTTAAATGACATGTATTTACATAGTTTTTTCCAAGGACTAGTTCGGAATTTTCATTTTTATTTTTCTAAAAGCTTGCCTCATCTAAAACTCTTATAGTAATAAAGTTTCCTGGGCAACCAAAAACTTGTAGTGATTAATAAGCAAGATGTAAAAGCTTGAGGCCAAATGGGGAGACCATATGACTGGGAGTGAAGAAACCTGGAAGAGTACCAGGAATCTGAAGCTAGGACCAAGGAGGACTTACTCTCCCTCTGTCTTAATTTTCTTATTGCTACAAAGGTGTTCGCATCACTTGTTAATTTCCTAGGGAGGGCTTATGGAAATTACTTTAAACATCTAAAAGGTTTAAGTTTAAATACTTTATTTTCCAAGACCTTTGTAACAATAAAGAAGGCAGAAGGAGAGTAAAGAGAACATAGAATTAAATGTGGTGTTTAAGATGTACAGAGAAATATATTTAAATAAAATGGAAGAAAAATGGGTCTTTCTGACTGGAAAACTTTCATCCCTCGATGATTTGCTAACACTTTCAGAAAGCCTTCCCAGAATCTCCCTGAACTCCCTTCTAACACTTAATTGTTATTGTTTATTTGTGTTCCCAACTAGACTGTATATCTTGCAAGACACAACTTGTTTTATTTATCATTAAATGACAGTGTGTGGAACAGACACTCAATAACATTTTTAAGCCACATGTATGAATGTTGATGACAGACAGACAGAATAAGACCTCTTTATTTGAATATTAATACTCTTAGGTCTCTGCCAGGCTCTCTTTTCCTTTGAATTTTATATTCGACTTTTTTCAAAGATCCCCTTTCCATTAACCTGGAAAAGGAAGCCTATAAAAGCTACTAAATGTTCTATAAATGCTCACCATAGGGTACCTCTCCACTGCCACGCAGGAAGAGCTGGTTTGGAAATTGGATGTGAATATGGCTTGGTGCAAATCATCTATTTGCTTTCAGAGGTGTGAGCTCCGTTGGTGAGAGGACGGCACTAATAAGGGTAAGGGTGCAGGTTTTATTAGCAGAGTCACAGATTGTACCTTCAAGCTTAGTGGGTTCTCCTGGGTCACAAAGAGAGTGCAGATTACTCAGTACAGCCTATTAAGAGTTCTGAAAACAAGCAGCTGATGGCAGATCTTGTATACAAAAGATAGCACATTCTTACTTTGCAGAGTGCTAAAAAACACTGAACTTACCAAACAAGTGTCAATTTAAGAAGTGTCCTTTTGTCATCTGTACCCTGTTAGACCACAGTGCTAAAATGGGCATACTTGGTGATGGAACCTTTAAACCCAAATTCTGAGAATTCTTCCAGGTCATTATTGGACTCTCTGCTTGGGAGGATGAAAATATGGCCATGAGACTGGTAATAGGTTGTCAAAAGGGCAAAATCAATCTGAAAATCATTTGTAGTGATTACATTAGGCATTTGTGGGATGCTAGATTCTGCAAATATTTGTATATTGAAATAGTGCTCTTCTTTGCAAAGATGTGCTTTCCCACTCACAAAAGGACATTTCATTGTATGTGGAGCTCTGTTTTCCTAATAAACATTGATTCATGGCTCACTACCTAAATTAATGCCAGAAAAGGAAGTAACTTAGAAAGTTTTTTTGATACATTCTGTTAAATTCAGTTACAGGAACTTCTATTCAAATGTGGTAAACCAGTTAGAGAGAATGCAAGTGTGATAGAGGCAGAGAGAGGGAGACAGAGGCTACAAAGCAGGCTGCCTGCTGACCTCCGCAAGCCTGATACATGGCTCACCGGGAGATCATGACCTGAACCTGAGCCAAAGTTGGACACTCAACCGACTGAGCCACTCAGGTGTCCCTGTAGTCAATCTTTATTTATTTATTTGTTTGTTTGTTTGTTTTTGAGAGAGAGAGGCAGAGTATGAGCGGGGTAGGGGCAGAGAGAGAGAGAGAGAGAATTATAAGCAGCCTCCAGGCTCCACACTGTCAGCACAGAACCCAATGTGGGGCTGAAACTCACAAACTGTGAGATCATGACCTGAACCACAGTTGGATGCTTAACCGATTGAACCACTCAGCTGCCCTGGTCAATCCAGTTTTAAAATGAGTATGTTCTCGGCAAGAGGTGATAAAAGGAACCAGTTATTTTGACTGGGTTTTCAGACAGGAAGAACATCCAGATTTTGGAAGTGAAAGACGGAGACAGGATGAAACTTTATACTAAACTCTTCTGCAAGATAGTTCCCTTCTAGTTCAGGGCTTATCTCTTTCACTCCCATTGCATGTTCTTTAGGGGACAGGTGCAACAAATATCCATCACTGCCTTCTCAAAATTGTAACCAATAAGCATTCAATAAAGCAAATTTCATATTAGAAGCAAGTGTTTAAAAATAGACAATGTTTAACTAATGTAACATTGTGTGTCAACTCTATTAAGGTAAACCCAGCCAACATTTTTGTATAAAAATAAATAATGAAACAATTAAACAGTAATGTACTATATGATGTGTGTTAAAACTACAGGGCCGTGAATCTATGAAGAACATCAAGAACTTACCACGAATATGGCAGGTACCGCCTGTTGACTTGCACATCTTTCTATTTTTACACTTTATAAGTAAAAATATCCCATCCTCCTAACAGTGAAATAAAGATGCCCATGCATGAGGTGTGCACACACACTTATATACTTCTCACAATTAACTGCTCCTCCTGGCAAGAGAATTGAGATTTGGATACCTACGGGCTTAGTAGGAAGAGAGCAGGAGTGCTACCTTTCTTAGGATATTTTAACCATGAGGGAATTCCTTTAGCAGACTAGATTCACCAGATCCCAAGCTGTGCTGTAAAACAGAACTGGCCATAACACAAGTTCATATTGTAGTCTTGAAGAACCGTCTCTGAACACTTTAAAATTACACAGGTACATGGCAGAATGTAGGAGAAACACTGCTCGTCATTACCTCTTGCTGAAGAAGATTCAGAGATTAAGATACCTGTGTTTTCCCAGAAAGTGTGGTGGTGGATAGTGTAGTGAAATAACATTAGCCAGGTTGGGCCGAAAGCCAGGCATCTGGCATACAGAATCGAATCCTAGAAACAGTATTTAGAGGTACGGTCGTGGTTGTTGTAAAGGTGAGATTCAAGAACATCCACTCTCTTGCCAAGAGCTAGTTAGAAATAGATGGGGACTGGAATCTTGGTTCATTCAAACTCAGAAACTGAGCCAGACAGGTCTCGGTTTGAAATCTCCTTCTACACTCACTAGCTGTGTAAGCTTGGGCAGATGTCTTAACTTTGGTGAGGCCAATTTCCATTTACACATCTTTAAAATGGAGAGAAGGCCTACGGTGCAGCCCTGTCTAGAGGTTAACTATTTGACACGGGCTATGCTAACGTGCTAAGCATAGAGTGTCTTCCCTCTGTGGACCTGCCTCGAATAAGCAGTCGGTCACGGCCCTGAGCTACTTGCTGCTGGAGACACACTATCCATAAGACTGTCTCCTCCCACAAAGTGTTGGAGATGTGGTGGGAGAGAAGACAATAACTTATTATAGGGTGCGTTTAGACGTTTACCCTAATATGTGAACCAGATTAAAAAGAGGACACTCTGTTTTGAAGGGATGTGGGTTGTGTAAGGGCACACACATCCTCCCACTCAGTCTTTCCCAGCTGCCTTCGGCAGTCCTGGACCATCCTCCTCTGAACCTCCTTTGAACCCTGGGGCTCTCAAAACAGTCATTAGGCAAGATGATCTCTGGAGATTTTCAAACACAAAATCCTGGCTTCTATTGTAGGTACACAAATAACTGTAACAAAAGGCATGAATGTGATAACAACCATAGCACATATGTCCATTCAGCCAGAGACTGAGATCACACAGTTGCTTGTTTCATGGAAAAGGGCAGAAGAGGGTCAGTGATGGTATCAGAGAGAAGGTGGCTCTCACAGGAATGGGTAGGATTTTAAGAGGCTGAGATCACCACTGAAGAGGAAGGAAAGGAATGAAATGCATTGTAATGGAAATATATCAGGAGGAAAGGCACACCATGAAAAGAAAGAAAAGGAAAGGGAAAAGTACAAAGCATCTTTGAGGAATGGAGTAAGCTGACTCAACTGGAGCTTTGAGTACAGATGTGTAGGAAATAGAAGAGATGGGTCTGGAAACCGGAGGCAATAAAACATTGTGTTAAGACATGGGTCTTGGAGCCAGACAGGTGTGGGCCTGAGTTCCTGTTCTGACAGTCAGTGGTTGTGTGAGCAGTAGCTATTGACTTAACCTCTATGAGCCTCAGTGTCCGCTTCTGGAAAATGGAGATGCTAAATATTAATAATCACATTAATGGTAATAGGAAATGGATACAGTAATATTTACTAAGCACTTACTCTGTACTAAGCATGGGTCTAAGCATTTTAAAGGTGTTCAGCACAGTCTTCACAACAATCCTCTGAGGTAGATACAAATATTGCCACATTTTGCAGGTGAGGAGACTGAGGCAACAGAGGTTAACAAACTTGTCTAGCAAGTCACTTTTCACACAGTTGATAAGGCAAGGATTGGAATCCAGGCGTTCTGGTTCTGGAATCCCCCTCATGATTAGAATTTCGGCCATCTTCCTCAGGGAGTACAGCAAGAATTAAATGAAATAATACCAACAATAGGCCCAGTGATGGGGCTCAGGACATGCTACCCCAAAATTGAATATATTAAGCAGAAGGAGATGGAGAAAATGACAGAAGCAGGAAGGTCAGAGTCCCCCTTCTCTCCTTTTCCTTTGAAACAGGTCAGGAAACCCTCCTGGGAGAGGGTCCCTCCCTTTGCCCAGAAGAAAGGCACATCCTTATCTCATTAGACAAAGAGACGCCAAGAAGAACCTGGCAATTCAGTCTTGCTCAGTTTCCCCAGTTTATTACACATACTTATCCTTAAACTACATATTTGTACAAGATTTCCAACTATTCATCAAACCTAGCATAAATGTTTGGGTCTTTAGTTCCTTATGAAGCCTCCCATGTCATGTAAAACTTATATTAAATAAATGGTTAATCTGTCTCTGTGAGTTTAATATTCAGGCCCAGCCGGAGACCCTAAAAGGGTTGAGGAGAACTTTTCTTCCTCTGCACTGGCAAAGTATCAGACACAAGGTAAGGGTTCAGTTGAATAACTCTTGGCATAGAAAAGGAGAGAGCTTGAAGGCAACTCATGTGAAGGGTCTTGAATATTATATTTAGGGATTGTCTTGACATTTTCCAGTGGGCATTTTTTTAGAGAGAGGATGGAGAGAGAGAGAGAGAGAGAGAGAGAGAGAATCTGAAGCTGGCACCGACATGGGGCTTGATGTAATGACCATGAGATCGTGACCTGAGCCAAAATCAAGAGTTAGATGCTGAATAAACTCAGGTGCCCCTCCAGTTGACAATTTTTAACTATATATGGAGTTGCAACAGGTTTGTGAAGTGATCAGAAACATGATTCAGAAAAATTAATCTTCTAGAATATATTAGCTTAAAATGAGAGAGAATGAGTATAGACCAATTAGGCATTTATTACAATAGTCATTAAGTGGGCCTGGAAAGGGGTGGCGGCAGTGGGGCTGGAGGAAACACAGTCGTGAAAGCGATTTCAGCGGCTGAGATGTGAGTGGAACTGCAGCAAGCAGAAGAGACTCATGGATGCAGCCGACTTTCAGTAGAAACAGATCTGAAGGAGAAACTGGACCTTAAAGGAGAAAATGATGTTTTTTGTTTTGTTTTGTTTTGTTTTACAGATTGAGTTTGAGGTGATAACAAATCATTTAGGTGGAGATCGGCTTTTCAGAACTCAGCTTCATGTAACAAACATATAACAGAATCTAAACTTTTTTCTCAGAACATCCTTTCTGATTAAATATTTTGAGCACATACTCGTTTACATACATGTATATAAGTATAAATATACGTATACATGTATTATAACAGTTCATAGATGTATTTATTGATAAATTCTTTGTATATACTATCATACATTATAAAAGATATGTGTTGAAAATAATAACTAGAAATTCCAACGTTTTCCCCATGCCCTGATGTATGTTTTTGAGTATTCTCTGATAGGCATATGCCCCATATTAGAGACCACTGCAATATCTTACCCTTCCCAGTGTTGAAGTCAAAGTAAAATGGACAAATGAATAAAACTATTCCTTCTCTAATGAATGAAAAAAATCTCCCCCTTTCAGTGTCTCTTAGTGCACACGGAAGAAAAAGGACTAAAGACCTCATTGCCCTGTAAACTCTCACTGTGTACACAAAGGTGTGCATATAAAGATGTTCAATGTAACAGTGCGATAAAGGTGAAAATAAGCTGAAGCTCTACCAAGAGGAAGAAGATAATACAAATTAGGATACATCATTTTATGAATAAGGAATTACGGTAAACCAATGTGAATTGAGGGGATAAGAGTCTGCAAGACATATTAAGTAAAAATAAGTTGCAAGAAAGAAAATGTCTTGATTAAGAATACTTCATAACCTATGAAGAATTCTGAATATGAATAATACATATATTATATATATATTTATTTCGCCATGACATTGAATCTGAATAAGCCTCTAGATCAACTACCAATTAATAGAAATTACAGAGAACAGAGAAATGTATTGGATAACACCAGGGAATGCAATAAATGAAATCCAAATTGGGTTGGAGGGGTAGGAATCTGTTTAGGACAAGTGACTAAATTATTTATTTTATTCAACAAATTACAACCATAAAAAGAATAAGTGAGAATTGGAAGGGAACTATGATTAAAGACAGTTGAAAAATTCAAAAAATGGCAAAACTTAAATACTATGGGATTTAAGGAACCACTTGAGTGATAAATTTCTCTCTCTCTATATTTTGTTCTTTTTTTACAGTGTAATAATCATGTGCTATTTGTGTAATTAAATATAACATTAAAAGATGAAAAAATCAAAACAGTATATATGGGTGGTTTGGCAGAATGGAAGTTCTAGATGTATGTTGGGCTGAGAATCCACTTATTTATTTATTTTTTTGTATTATCTATTTTTTAATTTTAGAGAGAGTGAGTGCAAGTAGCAAGAGGGGCATAGAGAGAGGGAGAGTGAGAATCTTAGGCAGGCTCCACGCTCAGTACAGAGACCAACATGGGGCTCAATCCCATGACCCTGAAATCATAAACTGAGCTGAAATCAAGAGTCAGACACTCAACATACTGAGCCACTCAGGTGCCCAAGAATCCCACTAATTAACAAAGCTGAAGATGGATTTTTATCTCTATGACATTGTGTTCAGAGTCACATAATTGCATATGATCAGTTAGGAAACCATAGAAATGTAGCGTATCATAGAACCTGTGAAATTAGTTATCTTGTAAGTTTATTTTCTCTCACAATCCCAAGATTTCTTGCTTTTTTTCTGTTAGATTCCCAAATAGCACTGGTAATATGTTTTTATTATTTGATATCTCTGATACTTGGGTACTAAGATAGTATGGCAAAATGGGCATTAGCTGTGTACAGGAAAGTTATTAACTCGTGGTTGATAACAGGAGCACTCTGTTTTTCAGACTAATGCCAAAATATGACAAACTGATGCCAAATAGAGTACTCCTTCATTCTAGACAGTTGAGTTCACGAGTGATGGAACTTAACAATGACTGAGGAAATTGGCATTGTTTGGTGTTCTTTTTCTCTACTTTTGCTTCAGATCCTTTAAACCATATCTTTAGTTAGTTGCTTTGTGTAAGTTCACAGAAAATTTTGCTTACTCAAACATGATTAAAAACAAGTGCCATTGTTTATTAAGCTTATGGACCAGCAAGGAGTATTTGATTTGTGAGTAAGAATTTGTTAATCTGTTAGCAAGGCTCTGTCCCGATCCACTTTTAGATGCTGTTTTCACCATATTCTTGGTTTGATATTTAGATGTTAACAGAGATGATAGGAATTGTGCACTTCGATTTTTTTCTAATTCTGGTAACTAGTAGAGAACTCTAAACTGAAATGAAGAAAGAAAAAAACCCAGTGTGCATCTTTCCTTTTCCTACGACCAACAATTTCTAAGCTATTTTGCAAATATAGGACAGCTGCTTTATTGAGCTAAAAAAACACTACAAAATGTAATGATAGCACTTTGGACTCTATTCTGATCTCCCTTAAACTCCACACAGCTTGGAATTTTGTGTAATTTTAATGAAAATGTGGCATGGCACATCTCTCTCATTTAAATTATGCACTGTCAGTATTTTCCTTCTTTGCAACTGAAGCACTTCTTGGGAAACATGCCAGGTACAAGAAGGGAGGGTGAAAGCCGAAAATAGAAAATGGAGGTGGGGGTGGGGAGAAGAACTGGACTAAACAAACACACTCTCCATATAGCCATGTTTTTAAAGACTTGCAAATCACTGGGAAATGGGGTACAGAAGTTCAAGTAGGATTAAGGTAGCTTTAGCAAGCCTAAATGGGGCTAAACACAGGTCAAAGTAGGGCTACAAGTCAAACCTTAAAAACCCTGTTGCTTTGCTCAAAACTAACACAAGATCTCATTCATTTTAATGTACATCAGAGTACATCTTATTACTATTTAGCCACTTAGACCTTGATACTCATGTATAAAAGTCAGTAGTGTTCCCTTAGACCAGGGACCATTTCTCCATTAAGAAAACCTTCTTCCTTCACCTGTCAGGCCCCTCTTTTGTTTTCCAAGCAAAAACTAAGCATTTCTTTATTTAACAAGTACTTGTTGAAAGGCTGAGTGAAGAACAAGACTGAGCGGGTCCCAGCATACAATCATCTGTTTCAAGTCCACCTTTTGTAGAATTCACATACACAAAAATAATTTGGGGGGGGGGGAGAGGTGATTTTTTTTTTTTAAAGAATAGCCTCTATATTTATATCAGCAAGAATTTGGTAGCGTTTTGTAAATCTCTTTTCACAATTAATTTTTATTTTAGCCCCGCATGGAAAATATTGTTATCAGTCTGTTTTACACATTAGGAGGTTTTAGAAAAGTTATAGAAATTGGTAATTATCATTGCTTAATGGCAGAGCTATGACTAGAACTTGGGTCTTCTGACAGGGAGTTCGCGGTTTTCTCAGAATGGTGCAGTGGTTGACAACATGGGCTCTGGGATCCGAAGGATTTGGGCTTGACTCAGATCTGCTCCTTACCATGACCTTGGGCAAGTTACTTAAGGGTTCTAGGCCTGTTTTCTCTAAAATGGAGATCATGATAGAATCTCCCTCAGAGGGTTGCATGAAAGAGTAAATAATAAAAGATTTGTGCTAAGTACAAAGAGCAGACTTAGAAAGAGTTAACTAGGAGAGATTAATCCATCCTCCCAGCAGGATCAGAAATACCTGGTTAGCTTTCTTACAGAACTCTTTAAAAACAAAGAAAGTCCTGGGTGCCTGGGTGGTTCAGTTGGTTGAGCGTCTGGCTTCGGCTCAGGTCATGATCTCGCGGTTTTTGGGTTTGAGCCCAGCGTCAGGCTCTGTGCTGACTGTTCAGAGCTTGGAGCCTGCTTTGGATTCTGTGTCTCCCTCTTTCTCTGATGCTACCCTGTTCATGCTGTCTCTGTCTCTCTCTGTCTCTATCTCTCAAAAATAATAAACCATTAAAAAAATTTAAATAAAAAGAAAGTCCAGTGGAATAAAAGACAGAAGATGTCCCAGGAGAAGAGAAATGGAAATTCACCATTAGTGTATCTTTGTGGTCATAACTAGTGTTGGGAGTAGGGATATCCAACAAATTTAGGACCTTAGCTCAAAAAACCTTTTCTACTTTTTAAGAGATTCCTTTAGGTTAAGTCACTGGGTGTTTGAAAATGCAGATCTTTGGAGGGTAGGAGAAGGAAAGGGATAGTGTTTCTCAGTGATCACTGTGTTATAAATTATTTTAATCAGGTAATATCTTATTTGAGATCTTCTTGAAAAAAGAGGGTTTTGGTACACTTTGGGTAGGGTAGATCTAGAAGAGATAGAAAAAGATAGAAGGTAGAATGCCTTTGGCCAGAATGGTGGAAGCCTGAGGGCACCAGGTGCTTCGGTGATAAGAAGTGGGGCATTCCAAAAGAGGGAAGAAGAGTCTAAAAAATGTGGGAGAGTTCCAAAATAAACTTCCTTTGTTTTGCAATTGAGGTTGAGATTGTTAACTGCTTGGTGTCACTAAAACTTATCTCCTGTCTTGCCTGTGGCATGCTGATATGGTGTTGATGCCAGAGCTGGGATACTTGATCAGGGCAAACCCTTCCGTACAACTCAGAACTCTGGTTTCAAGTGTCCAAGGGATTGTGCAGGCAGATGCTTGTCCAGTAGGATGAATCAGAATCCCTGAGAATGCAGAGCTTATTTTCTCCCTGAAACCTGCTTCCATTCATTATTTAAATTGCACCTTTACATATCGTCTCTGAAATACACCAAGCTAGGAAGCCCAGGAGTACCTCCTGCCCACTACTACTATAAAGCTTGGTTAGAATGAAACCAGAGACTTACGGAAATGTCACTGTGTAACATGCATCCTAAGAGCTGTGCCAAGCGCCCAGCTAACCCATCCTTCAAATAGGATCAGAAATTAGGCTATCTTTAGAGCCTTTTAACTCTTCATTCTCCTCTTCCTATCTACCACATTCCCTCCTCATGACATTACATTTTAACCGCCATTAACTATGGCGTCTGTGCCTGATCTTGTGCCCAACCTTCTGGGAGAAGGAAGACTTAGGTTTTTCCCTTTGTTTTGCCTCAGTAAACAGAAAGGATTTATAAAGGCTCCAGCATCAGGGGTGAAGAACTGCAGCAAGAGGGGGGTGGGTAGCCAAAAGCAGCACACTGGGTCAAAGATCCCAGCGAGAGAGTTCTGAGTTTGAATCCCAGCTGTGTCTCCTTTTCAGACTTTAGCTTCCTGATCTATAGAATGAAGGAGTCAGATTTGGTTGACCTGTGGTTCTAATCCTTGTAGTTGGCGTGATCCAGTAATCCTTGCTATAAAGGTGGTTTTTAGATTGGCTTTAAATTAGCAGCCACAGCCCTAGGTTCTGATCTCACTGCCGGTCCTGGGATATGACAAGCATTTACTCTGAAATCCCACTCTCTCAGCCTCTATTTAGAAGCAGAAATCCCCCAATGCTAACTTATTGACTGCTCTTATCATCCTCCACATTTGGTTTGCTTTGCATTTTGCCACCCAGTGACCCACATCTACATAGGCGGGGGTTGCATGGCAAGAAGAAAGGCAGAAAGTTAAGTCATAGCTGAACTGTAGCTCAATGGCTGCAATTTCACCCCAAAGCAGTCTGTGCTTCTGGAAGGACTAAGATTTATTGGTTTCAACACACGAAGATGTAAAATGCGTTGTTATCGCCTATCGCCAGAAAGTATACTGGCTCCAGCTTGGGAAACTGTGGGGAATGGCAACTTCCTAGTTGCTCTGTCAGTCCTACCATCCATTTTGCTAGTCTGAATTCCAGCACCTTACCCACGGATAGATGCGGTTTCGTTGGGAGTGAACCTGGAACTACTACACATTGTGAGTAATGGCGATATGACTAATACTATAACTTAGGTACCTGCATATTTAAATGAAGTGAAATTCCATGACATTCAGAGTTTCTCCATTTAAACACAATGTAGGGGGTGCCTGGGTGTCTCAGTTGGTTAAGTATCTGGCTTTGGCTCAGGTCATGATCTCATGGTTCTTGAGTTCGAGTCCCTTGTTGGGCTCTGTGCTAACTGCTCAGAGCCTAGAGCCTGCTTCGGACTCTCTCTCTCCCTCACTTTCTGCCCCCCTCCAAATAAATAAACATTAAGAAATAAAGATAAAATAAAAAATAAGCACAATGTAATATTTCATACGTCTATTTACTTAAAATACAGTTATTCAACCTACTAGGTGTGATGCACTGTAAAATGATGAAGGCAGATTATGTGCTGGGTAATATCTATATTTTAGATGCAGAAGGATTTTATGTAAACTTTGTTGCTGGTGCTAAGTTGACTTTAAACATGATATTCAATTTCTCTGAGCTTCCACTTTCTTTTGGGACCAATATTTATCTCACAATATCTTCGTGAATATGCATGTCTCAGGCAAGGGTAGGTATTAAAAAATATTGTTTTACTTGTTTATTTACTTAATAATAATTCCAGGCCCCTATTTTACAGTTGATAAAAGTACTTTCACATATTGCATAGCATTTTCATCTCTTACTCTCCCGTGAGGATGATAAGACATTTTACCTTCATTTAAGAGAAACTGAGGTACAGAGAGATTGGAGTCAGACACTTCAAAATGTATCTCAGACCCAAAGGCAGTCCTCAGAGGCAGCAAAGTTGCTATTGAAAAGTTATGAAGAGATTTATTTATTTTTTAAAAAAATATTTTATCTATCTGTTTATTTATTTAAAGATTTTATTTTTAAGTAATCTCTATACCCAAAGTGGGACTCGAACTCAAAACGCCGAGATCAAGAGTTGCATACTCCACTGACTGAGCCTGCCAGGTGCCTCCTAGAAGAGTTTTATTAAACCAAGAATGGACCTGCTGAGTAGTGGAAATGTTTGTCTCCTCTTATAAACTTGGAGGAAATATTTCTGATCTGTAATTATACAATCATGTCTCCATGGGGGTTCTGTTAATATAAGTGAATCTTGTTGCAGAATTCTAGTATCTCATCTCCCCTCAATAGCCACACCATATTGCCTTTCAGAAGAGAGTTTAGTGCATTTGCTCCTTGGAGAATTCTCTCCTATTGAGATTATCTGAATAGCAGTTGGCATAAACAAGTGTTTTCTAACCAGAACATCATGATTTTCCACACATCAATAAGTCATTTCTAGTGGATCTTATCCAGGACTTTTAATGTGATTTCTAGAACTGGGAAAGCCCCCTCATCCAAGAATAATTCTTCTTCTCTTATGTAATTATTTAAATTGGTCTACAGTCTTTTATCCTGCTATTAGAGATGAAGCAAAATGCAAATATTCTTAAGAATAGTAGCTAATTGACTTACATTTGTACTAAGGCAAGTGATACCAGAATTGTTCCTGAGGAAAGATTTACTAGAAAGGCACTGGCCAGATCTCTGTAGCAGAGTTGGGAGGGACAGAGTCAGAAACTGATGAGAAGGTCTAGTACAGAAAAGAATGATTGAAATCAAAGATAACAGTTTTACTCCTTAGTGTGACTGAAGTTGTTTGATAAAATCAAATATTGGCTAGGGTGTGGGGTTCTCTGACTCTGTTGGTGAGAAGAGTAAATTGGTTCAGTGACTTTGGAGGATGAATTAGCAGCATATTAAAAATAAATTTCATCCAAATAATATCTAACCAAGGGAACACCATACATATGACCAAACACATCCATGCTAGGATATCCAATGCCTCATTCTTTATCATAGGAAAAAAAGAAAAGGAACATTCTAACTGTCAAGCAAAGGAAAAATAATTTTATGGAAAAGAGTATATTCATATTATGATATACTAGGTAGTAGTTGTAGGGAATAAAGATGATCAATATATACTGATATAGAAAGATAGTTAACACATACCATGAAGTTAAAAAAAATGACACCTTTAAACCCTACTATATATTTATATGTATTTGTATGTATTTGGAAATACACAGAAATATTCTGGAAGACTTACTTAAAATGGATAATAGTGATGGCCTCTAGGTCTAAGGTGGAGGAGAAGAAGTTGAAGCAGATTTTAGAACTGTAATGCTGGAATTTTTTATTCGAATGTGCTCATATATTTAAAAAAGGAAGAATATGCTGTATATGTATTAATACCTAATTGCTAGGTACTCTGAAAAATCAGAAGTAAATTCTTGAATGTGAGAGCTACATGGTGCTCAAAAGGGTTTAAGTACAAGCTACCTCTTTTTTCTTACGTATAAAGACTTTGCTGAAGGTCACATTGCCTATTAGTGCTTCAAATGGACTACATCTTGGATCTCCTATCTTTGGTTCTATCTCCTCTTCTACAATTTGAGGCTCATTCTTAGGATGTCAGTGTATCTTACTAAAATTCCCTGCTATGCAAAGGCAGGATATTATTATTCTTATGGGTATGGAGTGAGGGGTTAGGGCAGAAACAGCTTTCAAGAAAGGGTGACTTCAGGCACAAAATGCTGACAATCTGGTTCACATTATACTTTGAGACTGGCTAGGAGTGTCTATTTTATACCTGTCTTTTTTTTTTAAATATTTTTTAATGTTTTATTTATTTTTAAGAGACAGACACAGCGTGAGCAGGGAGGGTCAGAGAGAGAGGGAGACACAGAGTCTGAAGACAGGCTCCAGGCTCTGAGCTAGCTGTCAGGACAGAACCTGATGCAGGGCTTGAACCCATGAACCGTGAGATCATGACCTGAGCTGAATCCGGATGCTTAACCCACTGAGCCACCCAGGCGCCCCTATACCTGTCTTTAAAGTTTTCAACTATAAGGGCTCCTGGGTCGCTCAGTCAGTTGAGTGTGGGACTCTTGCTTTTGGTTCAGGTCATGACCCCAGGGTCATGGGATTGAGCCCTGTGTGGGCTCTGGGCTGAGCATGGAGCCTGCTTGGGATTCTGTCTTTCTCTCCCTCTCTCTCTCTCACCTGCTTGCACACTCTTTCTTCCTCTCTAAAAATAAAAATAATTTTAAAAAGAAATCTTTAAAAAATTAAAAAATATAAAATTTCAACTATAAGAGCAAGAATTACTGAGAAGTGCTGGAGATTAAGGCAAAAGAATGGCTCTTGGATGATTTTTTTTATGGCTTTTCTACTTTGATAATACCAGCCAAAGCTTAGATAGCAACAAAATGAAACTGGCTTTGGAAAAAAAATACCAAATTTTGTTTAATTAAATAACAAGAAGACATTTAATTGCAGTATAATGGAATCTGCATTTCAGATAAAGAAATCTGGGTTATATCCCATTTTGCTCCTTAAAAGTTGCATGAAAAATCTGAATACAGTATGGGAACAATGATGTTTTCTTATCCAGGTTGCTGGTAAAAATAAATATGATAAAACGTTTGACATAGCTGCCACATTGATAAAAGTGCACAATAAATTCTTGCTGAATTGAACTCTATTGTGCTATTCCTCAGACTCTTTTTTGAGAACTCCCACAAATTAAAAGTAAAGAGGAAGGGGCGCCTGGGTGGCTTAGTTGGTTAAGTGTCCGACTTTGGCTCAGGTCATGATCTCACGGTTCGTGGATTTGAGCCTCGCATTGGGCACTGTGCTGACAGCTCAGAGCCTGGAGCCTGTCTTCAGATTCTGTGTCTCCTTCTCTCTCCAACCGTCCCCTGTTCATGCTGTCTGTCTCTCTCTCAAAAATAAATAAAACCATTAAAAATAAAAAAAAAAGAGGAAGATGAGATACAGAAGGGAAAACAGAGAAGATGTAGCATACTTTGGAGAAGTGAGTCAAAGAATCATAGACTGTTGGAAACTGTAGAGATTTAGACACATTTTTAGTGATTCGAACAGTCTTTTACAAATCAGGAAATTGGAAGCCTGAGTGGTTAAATGACTTGCCTAAAGTCACCCAGTTGGAGCCAGCCAGGTCTCCACAGTTTCACTCAGTTGCTTTATTTTTCAGTGAGTTTAGTGATTGGTTCTTTTGAAAGGAAGAACGTAGCCATTCTATTCGCTTCCCTAAAGGATGCCAGAAAATAATCAACTGTGAAACAGTGTATAAATGGCTACGCAGTGAGTTAGAGGATTGTATTGTTTACCCCAACAATAAGCTGTCAACTCCTCAGCCATTTGTTAGGTTATCAAATTGACCTATAACTGTTATAGGGGCAGGGATATATCTACCTCAAGGTCTCCTGGCATAAAAGTATGAATGGAAGAAGAAAAGGTAAAGACTTGGAAATTGAACTTGGGCTGTTCAGTGATGTCACTTTGCTTATTCTACAATCAGAAAACTGGTCTTCTTACTTAAAAAAAATTATTTCCCAACTAGCTGGGAAATAGGGTTGCCAGATGTTTACTCACTGGAAGTACACAGTCCTATATTTTTGCTGTCTGTGTGATAAAATGGAAAAATAAGCAGAGAGCATGTGAAGGCTTAAGAAATTATTTAGACTTTTTAAAAATTTGAATTAATAAAAGGATTATGATATTAACTTTGGTATATAGACAACTGTTGTACCTTTTTATAAAGTGCTTCCTTAGGCCAACAAATGACATGCACTAGTGTTGAGGAGGAAAAATTTTCTCAACCATTCAAGGTCCTTCAGGCTGGACTAAGAATCAAATTGACATGAGACAGATTAATGGGAGATAATAAAATTTAATGGTTTGCTTACAGGGGGCCTGGGTGGCTCAGTTGGTTAAGCGTCTGACTCTTGATTTCAGCTCAGGTCATGATCTCACAGTTCATGGGTTCAAGCCCTTGCTGGGCTCTGCACTGTCAATCCCCTGCTTGAAATGCTTTGCCTTCCTCTCTCTCTGCTCCTCCCTTACTCACGTTCTCTCTTTCTCTCAAAAATAAATAAACTTAAAAAAATACAGTTTACATGTAGGGAATCCACACAGACATGGAAATTCCAAAGACAGTGAGGCAACATGATGCTTGTATGAGCTAGAAGAAGAGTAGAGATGTGAGGATACAAAGCAGAGAAGGACCATTAACAGAAAGATGAGAGGAGATGTTTGGAAAACAAAGAATGCCCTATTATGCAGATAATTTTATTAAGAGGAATTTCTGTTGATAGTTCTCTTCTTGGTATAAGCAGGTGGTTGATGGGGGAGTGGGGTTAAGAAGCTTTTCCTGAATCTGTTAAGTTTTGGTTGCTTTTAACTCAAAATAACATTTATGCCAAAGTGGTCTGTCTTGGGGTCACCTGCCCTTGTCCCCTATACTAGTTATACTACTGTTATGTTTAATTTTAAGTTAATATATTCATAATTACTTCAAAAATCTGCATGGTTTTACTCTTAAATGCTTCCATAGGAAAAAATTCAATTTTTGATGTATTGAACCATGTGTGGACTGATCATATAAAATAAATTCAAACTGAAATTTTGAGTTTTATTAAAAATTCCATGAAATTGTTTAAAATAATTATTTCTCAGAAGAATATACTATAAATAAATATTTTCCAAACAGCAAATAAAAAATACCATCTGAAATAAGGAGTAGTTTTAAATTATTACATTCTTATTGTAATAAGTAGTAACACCACCTCCTCTTTGCCAAGTCCTTTATTTTTGAGAAAGACATCTGGAAATCCTATTCTTTAGCTTCAGCAGAAGCTTCTTCCAGCTCTTTTTCAGCTGTGTTAAATAGAAAAGAAAAAGGCTCTTGGAACCAGACCAACATGGCTTCAAATTCTTTCCCCACTACTTACTAGCTGTGGAACCTGGGTCAAATTATTTTACTTCTCAGTTTTCTCTTTAGAAATGGAAAATTATAATTCCTACCTTGAAGGTGTTTTATTTTTAAGGATTATAAGAAAGATAAATAATCACTCATTTAGCTTATAGATACACAAATTCCTATGAAAAGTATTTAGCATGGTACCTGACCAAGAAATGTGCTCAGGATTTGAAATGCCACCCTCTTCCTCATTGGTCAGCACAATGTTTCCCAAGCTGATTTCAAAACACTCTAAAAAAGGATTTCAGGGTCAAGTAAGTTTGAGTGAAGGCCACATATGTGATCCCTCTCTTTGGTGTAAGAAAATGCACATTGGTATATTAAAGATTCTAAGGAGGCTTAATATGGTGTTTTACAATCTTCTTTGAGCACAGATTTTCTTTAATCTTTAGAGAACAGAAGTTAATGGTTCTAGGGAACTCAGTTTGGGGAAAACTGGGCCAGAAAATGGGGAGGTATGGGTAATGGCTTTAAGGCTCCTGAGAACAGGGGAAAACTTAGGGAAAAAAATTAGGGATAGCTTGTGTAGCTGTCCATTCCCATTAGAGTTTCTTCCCTTTTTCCAATTAGAATGTGATTCCCTTAGAGGAAGGCTTTCAGACTTTCCCATCTAACTACCCCTAAAGCAAGGGACATGAACACTCATTTTATCGTGAAAGCCCATGAGAACGTGTTACTCCATAAGATATCTGTTTGTTTAAATATAACAATAAAAATTTTAATTATTGAAAAGTAACTGATTTAATGATTTCTTACACACATACATACACATGCTTTTTTCTGATCAAATTTATATTCCTGGAAGAAATGTCATATTTCATACTTATTGGATATATAAACACAGATTCCCTGTTCAATATCAAGCAGATATGGGAAGAGTACATGTATTCCAGGGTGAGAAGGAAGGCCTTAGGTCAGACTACAAATACTGATGGATTTCTCTAGTTTGGGTACTGTTTTCAGGACTGAGCAAGGAGGCAGAAAGAGTTTGTGCCTTTAAGGAATGCTTATAGCCTTGTGTGTCATGAATGTATGGGAGGGGGGTGGATTGCATGCTGAACATGAGGAGGGAAGAAAAGAGACAACCAATAAACTCATGAAATGAAAAATAAGGTAACTTTTAACACTGACTGATGTTATGAAGAAGATATGACATTGATGGAGTGCCTGGTAGAGGCTATTTAAGTCAGATAGTCAGGGAGGCTCTAAGGATGAAACACTCAGATTGAAGCCCATTGATAAGAAAGATACTATGCAAAGGTTTGAGCTAAGATCTTTCTAAGTTGAAGGCAGAACACATTGCAAAAGCCCAAGAATGGGAAGTGGCTTGATATGTATTTTAGTTTAGGTTTCTCACAATGGACCTGAGGTAAGGACAAGGTACAAGAAGTTTATTTGAGAGGTCACCCCAGGAAGCACCAGAGAGGAAATGGAGAAAGTGGACAAGGAGAGAGAAAAACCAATAAAGGCTGTGTTATTAGAGGTTCACTGCCATGAATAATGGGGGGCTTATTTCCCCTGGGGTGGAGCCCTTTGGAGAAATCATTTGTAACTCACCTCACAATCATTCTAACCAGAGGGATGGGAAGTTAGGCCTCCCATCTGCTTTCTCCCATTTCCCACTGGCTAAGTATTAACGTCAGGGTTTTCCCTCTCTTACACTTTCAGGTTGGACCTGTGGAGGTCAAGCAAACTCCTGAAGGGCCAAAGAGAGTCCTCAGGCAAATAAAAGGAAGCATGGGTGCTAAAGGTAGGAAACTGTCAGTCAGTGTGCTGAAAGCTCTTCAGCTGCAGGGAGGCTACGCAGCACATCAACAGTCTGTCTTCCAAGGCGTGGAAGTCAAGGCTAAGTTGGTTGCAGCACAGCAGGGAGAATATGAAAGGAAATGAGTTCAAAAATGTAGCCAGAAGCCAGATGATGTATAACTTTGCCTGTTTTAAGTTCATTAGCAATGAGTAGTCATTGGAGGATTTGAAGTGGGGAAATGATTTGATGAGGTCAAGCCTTAGAGAAGTAGCTGGCCTGTAAGTAGGCAAGACAAGAGACAGGAAGATGGTTTTAAAAGCCATTGCAGTAGTCCAGACAGGTATCATAGTCGATTGGGTTCAGTGATAGATTATTAGTCTTCATTTTACTCAATCTATAAACAGTATTTGACACTCTTTCTATCAATAAACAGTATTTTGAAACACTTTCTTGCCTTAGTTTCCAGAGCACCATTTTCTCTGGATTCTCCCACTACCTCTTTGGGACTCTTCCTCAGTCTCCTTTCTTAGAGTACTCAGTCTTGGAACACTCAGTTCTTGGAAATTTTCTCTATCTTTAAATACTCCCTAGGTGATCTGTTGTAGTCTTACAGCTTTCAATACCACTGGCACCCACAAGTTTTTCAAATGTATATCTCTACACCAGACCTCTCTCTTCAATTCCATAGTCATTATGTCACTACCAGCTTCCCTGCCATTTGGGGGTTCTGATTCCTCAAACCTAACAGGTCAAAGACTCAACCCTTGATTCCCTCACCCCTGCAAGTGGGAGTAGGGCTCCACGTTGTAGCAGTAGAGGTGATGAAAGTGGTTGGTTCATGAAACATTATGGAGGCACAGCCATGAGTCTTAATGATGGATTCAATATGAGCGCCAGGAGGAATCTAAGAAAGCAACTCAGTGTTGACCTGAACAACTGGATATGCAAGAGTGCAATTTACCAAAATGGATAAGAGTAGATTTGTCAGATGAAAATCGATGGCTCTGTTTTGACTGTATTAAGTTTGAGATGCCTGTTAGGTATCCAAATAGGATATGTGAGGTATTGGAATGTTCTATCTAAGGGAGAGGTTTCCTCATCCACATTTATATTTAGAAAAGATTTTACAAAGATGTAAAATAAAGGGTCTCTGCTTCTCTCTGTATATTGGGACTACAGAATTGAAGAATAGTTGTCTAACCATTCAACACTTGGGAAATAGTAGAAGATCAGATAGACTGATAAACACTCCCATGCAGTATATCCTAAAATATTCATAGACAACCAAAAACACTAGGTTATCTTTATCAAATGGATTTTGATGTAAAAAAATCTATGATAGCCAGGTCAGTCCTTTTTATTTATTTATTTTTTTTAGTTCCTCTGTTCGTCTTCCTTCCTTCCTCCCTCCCTCCCTCTTTCTCTCTCTCTCTTTCTTTCTTTCTCTCTCTTCCTTTCTCTTTCTCTCTCTATATTTCTCTCTCTCTCTCTTTCTTTCTCTCTCTCTACCCCCAAACATGGGACTTGAACTCATGATTCTTAGATCAAGAGTTGCAGGCTCCCCCAACTGAACCATCCAGATAACCCAAGTCAGTCCTTTTTGAAATTCTCTTCTCAAGTACCTCCAAAGACTTCCCATTTTACTTAAACAAAAGTCCTGACTATATCTGATCTGATCATCTCTAATTTTGGCCTTTGCCCACCTATACTCTTCCTCCCACACAGCCCCCTTACTCACTCAGCTATACCTAAAATGGTCTCCTTACTTTGCCTTAAACACTCTAAACGGCCCACTCAGAGCCTTTTTCTATGTTGCTTCCCTCTGCCTACAGTCTTCTATTCCTACTGCCTACATTTCCTCCATAGGAGAGGATCCTTAGACCATCCTATGTAAAATATCAGACTTTGTCATTGTTTATTCATTTACTATGTTTATTCTTCATAATTTTTATCACCACTTGAACCCAGTTATGTATCTATTTGCTTATTTTTTTAAGTTTATTTATTTATTTTGAGAGAGAGAAAGAGAGAGAGAGAGCATGAGCAGGGGAGAAGAGAGAGAGAGAGGGAGAGAATCCCAAGCAGGCTCTGTGTCATCAGTGTAAAGCCTGATGTAGGGATTGTTCCCAGAAACCATGAAACCATGACCCACGCAGAAATCAAGAGTTGGTCATTCAACCAAGAGAGCCACCCAGGCGCCCCTCTGTTTGCTTATTATCTGTCTTTCTTATTAGTACTTGTGTCAATAGACCAGGGGCTTTTTACTTGGTCTGTTTTGTTTAATTTTGTATCTTCAGATCCTAGAAAATTGTCTGATACATGAGTGATATTTGGTAAGGATTTAATTGAATAAATAAATAGACACATGGTTTCTTTTTTAAATTTATGGCATCAAATATTTCTTATATCACTATGGAATGTTATAGAATGCCACATAAAAAAATATTGGATGGGTAGGAGAAATCTGCTGTGATAGGAAATCTGAGCCTAGATTCAAAGATCTAGGCAGCCAGGTCCTCTCATCAGAAAGAAAATCTTCCAAAATTTAGTGATGTTCAGGGAAAGAGCTCCAGTGTCTGATTCAAGGGTAGAGGCTGGGGAAGGAGAAAGTTAGAATGGCAATAATCTTACTGTGTGGACTACTGAGACTAGATCTCAGGCAAAGTAGAGTAATCAAGGACCTAATTATCAGAACTAGGGTGTATATTAGACTAGTGTTTCTCAAATGACTTTGCTATACAGTAGAATCAACTGGGGAAATTTGATGATGAGGTTTCATCTCATTCCAATAAAGTCAGAATCTCTGGGGGTGGGACCCAGGTCCAGTGAGTGATTCCAAGGTGCAGACAAGTTTGAGAATCAGTATACTGGATGTTGCTCTTTAAAAATGTGGTCCCCAGACTGGCATCTCTGGCATTACCTGAACCTTGTTAGAATTGTAGAATTGCAGAATTGCAGGCTCCGTGTCTACCTACTGTATAAGAGTTCAGGGAGGTGGACATTGAAATTTGAGACGCTCTAATATAGACCACAAGGTTAGAAGTTAGGCAGGAGATAAGGTCGTTAATCCTCAATTTCCTGAGGTGAATTAGGAGACCATAAATCCACTATGTTCACTATGCTTTCTGATTTAGGTCAGAATTAGATGTAGAGTCTGGAGGTTAGGGTTGGGGTAGGGGTGATTCAAATGAGGGACAAATGGCTTTAGCTCTTAGAGGAAGTTAGTTAAAAGAACAGGGACCCAGGCAGGGTTCAAGTCCAGTGTGAGACAAGTGCTAGGGGACCACAGGTAGGTTGGTTTTAGACTGTAAAAGAGCCACAGATAGTGATAGTGTTGGAGCAGGTGAGTGACATAATTAAATCTATATTTTGGTCTCAGATTGACCAGGTAGAAATTCTTGATGCATTGCTGACAAAAATAATAATGAAATAAGGATAGTATAAGAACGAGAATAAGTGGTAATTTTTTCAGTGTTCTTTAATTTTACTATATGTCCACAAGTCCCAGAATTAGGTTGTGTGTACCTTATTATTTTAATCATCCAAATATTAAAAGTATCAATAAAAATTAGAGGACCATGCAGAAGCTAACAGTAGATTAGAAAAATTTTTGCTTGGTTATCTTTGTTAAGATGTTGCTAAATTCTTTTCTTTAGAAATATAACTTTTTATTTCTGTGTCAATAGCATAGTTGACATGCTTTTTTTTTGGTTTTGGTTTTGGGTTTTTTTTGCCACTTCATAAAACTATTCTTCCACCTGCAAACTTTAAAGTTATAACACACTTTACATATTTGTCAAAAACTCCTCTAGGCTTCTAATCAAGCTTAATATATACCTTCTCATTCGTGTCACCTCATTCTAAATGCATATGCTAGTTTCACTGTGAAAAGTGAGGGAAATGCAGGAAACTTAAGAAGTGAGAGAAGCGTGAGGATTATCCAAGGAATCTGATTTGTGCTGTAAATGGCCCTTTCTCCTAGTATGAAGTATCATATGGAGTCTATGTTTTCAAAAATTACAATTGGGTGCTGACCTATTAAACTATAATCTCCATGAGGTGGGATCAGATTTGAGAGTTTAACACCATTCGTGGCCTGGAGCAGGTGTTCAGTAAGTATGTGTTGAATAAATGAATGGATAATTATCAGCTTTTAGTCTGGGAGGAGTCTGGCTTATCACTGCCCCCTTCTCTGGAGAGGGATTACCCTTGTCTGATGGGAACCATCTCTCCTGGAGAAAACTGGGCAGTTAGACTTCTGAAACAACAGCTTTACTTTGCTTTCTCTGCACTTCCTTGTCCCACTTACCCCCCACCCTATGGGTGTCTCCTAAAAACATTCTCCATATATCACTTGCCTAGGAACTCCTGTCTCATACTGCTTCTGGGAAACCTAATCTAAAACATCGTATATATGACTATCATGTATGTATGTATATGTATATGCATGTTTATGTATGTGTGTGCATTTAACACACACATTTTCCAAAATTATTATCCTGCTCTACAGTAAGAAGTACATTTTACATCTTGATCCAGTATAAAAGATTAATAAAAATCTGTATACCTACACACATACTCATTTATATGTCAACAAACCTTTATCTATGGCCTATTGTGTGCCAACTACTGTTCTCTGCTTTGTTTGATGGGGAAGTAGCAACAAATACAGAGTTTGCATTTATAATATAAAACTTAACTTTACCATGTGTTATGTAGGCTGCTGTGCTGTATTCCATTCTAATATGTTCTTTTATAACCTATCGTATTCTTTTCTGTTTTTCAAAAATGCTGTTCAGTACCCACTAAATTGATTTAACAATGTGCTTGAGACTTGTAAGCATCAGTTTGACAATATTGCCTTAGATAGTGTCAAGTCTGATTTTATAAGGCTTAAGGATGTTTTTGTTAATACCTTCAGGCATTTAATATGATATAATATTTAATACCAAGGAAAAATATACAACCGGCCTATGCACAGCATTATTATCCTCTCCCGTGAAGGCTTATATGATTCAACCTTTATTTTATTAGTATTTTTCAAAATACCTTTTCATCTTCTTCAACTAGAAGTCAATAAATGAAGCTTTTGCTCTATGTCTAAACTGTCAAGGTCTCTAAGAGAAAATGTGCTTTAAAGCAGTAGGAGTTAATGGTCACTCTTGCACTATAAATTCTATTGGCAGATACTCTACAGGCTGGTAGATATAAGGATGACTTTCTCCTTGAAAACCCTAATGAGATTCGGGAATAATATACAATCTGTGATTCAGGTACTATCCTCTAAATGTAAGAGCTTTTAAGCCATCTTAAAACCTTATCTAAAATAAATCACATCATTTCTTGTTATTTCTTAGAGAAGTAAAGATATCTAATATAGGTCATAAATATTTGTGAAGTAAAAGAGCTTCAGTTTTTGAGTCAAAAAAATCACTTTCTTCTTGAAAAGAGGTTATGACATATGCTTGCACTTGATTGATTGATGAATGAGGAAGTGCTGTGTTTTCCCCAAATAATTCTTCCTGGAGAGGGACTTAAAAGGCCACGGCTGAAGCAGTTGTGAATGGTGGAAGAAGGCATTCTCCTAAACATGTCCTGGATTTAAATACTAATTCTACCAAAGAAGTGTGTGGCAGAGGGTTTGCTTATGAATTTCAATTCCCTTCTCTGTAAAATGGGATAATAATCGTAACTCCCCAGGGTTGTTGTGAGAAAAATATATGAAAATGCATTGGATATCTGGCTCCTTATCACTCAGTAGACATCAGTAAATATTTATGTCAATCAAGATTCATCAAGAGAGGATATTTAGCTTGCCTGGTAAGAGAAGTCAGTGGAATCATAAAATTCTCTGGATGGAGTGCCTGGGTGGCTCAATCAGCAAAGTGTCCCATTTCAGATCAGGTCATGATATCAAGGTTCATGAATTTGAGCCCCACATTGGGCTCTCCCTATCACCACAAAGCCCACATCAGATCTTTTGTCCCCCTCTCTCTTTGCCCCTCTCTTGCTCATATACACTCTCTCTCTTTCAAAAATAAATAAACATTAGGGAAAAAAAAGATTCTCCAATTGTTTAACACACCCATTGAGAGTTACATACCCAAACAATGGTTCTGAGATGCCACATACAGAGTCCAGTAATGATTCTCTCACTCTGACCATCTTCAAAAGTCCACCTCGGGAATTGCCGTTAGAATAAATCGTACTTTATAGTCACCTTTTTTTGTAATTATTCAGAATTTACCCAGCTGAACCTTTTTCATCAGGCTTAGACCTCAATAATTATATGTGGTTCTAAAAGTCCAATTCAACCTTAAAAGGCTAAGGTTATTAAAAAAATTGTGATGCAAGACCTGAAGGCAACATGGATAGAGGAGCTCCTAAAAATGCAGTGATTCTGTGCAACTAACATCACTGTTAGACTATCAGCATGGCTTGTCAAGGAGCAAAGAAGATATAAACTACTGGTCAACCAGCCAGGGTCAGTGCCGAGCTGCTCAGAATCACACCACAGCCGTGGGCCTGGGCCAGGCTGTGGAGGCTTGTGGTGCCCGGAGGCCAAGAGCTTGGAACTTGAGACTTGAGAGCCTGTGTAAATCTAGAGCTTCAAGGGGTCTCTCCAGGCTCCATGATGAGAATTTGTCTCAGCTAAGACATGGCTGGTCTTACAGTTCTCATCCAGTTCAGGCTTTCTGTCTTTCTCTTTTAAATATGCTCTTGCTTCTGAGTCTGCTTTAACTCTGAATGAGGCAGTTCCATGATGATCATGGGAAAAGTGGTTGAACCTCGGGGCCTGAAATTCTTTATGGAAAATGGAAGTAATAATGGTACATTCCAGTAGGGTTGTTGTGAAATTACATAAGAAAATAAAAATAGAGTGGTTAATGGGCATCTGGCACATTGTAAATTCTTAATGAATTATAGCTCTCATTATTACTATTATTCATAGCAGCACAATTTACCTCTGTGCCCAGGTTAGTGCCTAGGAAACTCAGCACAATTAGAGGCATATTTATCCAAAAGGGGATCCTAGACACGTATTCCTTGGGTGAGGAACCTTTTATAGAGTGCTTAGAGTTCATATTATAGGAGAAGAGAAAGCCATTATGGGCACCAAGCTGGTTAGGTAAGTTGGATATATACATGGCCATATATAAATGGTAATGTGCCTTTATAGTCACATTTGCACAGAAAGATGGATCCATTTTCATGACCTTTGAGGCCACTGCCCATTTCTAGAATAAAAACAGTAATAAGAATAATAGCTAACATTTCATTTATTGATAATTATTAAGGGTGCTACAGAAACCCTTTGAGTCGTATGTATATCTGGTTTGGCATCACTATAATGAATAAAATCTCAAAGCAAAAAGAGCAGAGCTGTCCCTCCCCCCATGTTTACCTCAGCTCTCCCCTCCTCTCCACCACCATGCCCTTCACCATTCCAGTGTTCCTGAGTGTGTAAGGCATCATTAAACTGTACAACTGCCAATTTTCCCTTCCTACTGATAAAGTAGAGATTCAAATGCTTTCATTTCTACACCAGCAAATATTATTAAATGCCTTCTCAGAGGTATTGGTCAATGAACTGAAGGAAAATATTCCTTCTTGGCCCATCTAGACCAGAGGCCTTGGAATGTCTCCTCTGTCCACTTGTCTGTCCAATTCATTATGTTATAGTGAAGTATCTTTTCAATTAAATTTTCCACATATTAGTTTCTACATGTTTTTATTTTTATTTTATTTCGCTTTTATTTTTTGAAAGAGAGAGCATGAGTGGGCAGGGGCAGAAGGAGAGAGAGAGAACAAGAATGTTAAGCAGCTTCAAGCTCAATGCAGAGGCAGATGCAGGGCTCAATATCACGATAGTGAGAACATGACTGGAGCCCAAATCAAGAGTTGGATGATTAACTGACTGAGCCACCCAGGTGTCCCAGTTTTTACATGTTTTAAATGATGATAACACTTGTCTTACAGCTTTCATGAAAGTGTAGCATGTCAACAAATCAACAGTTCACTGACTGGTGGCAGCTCTACCACCTTGGCAGTTAGTGTTGTTTGTTGGTACTTGGTATTTAGTAGTCAAGAGGTGAGACGAATGGAGTACTTCCAGGGAAGCACTACTAGAAAACCACGTTAGAAAGCCATCCATCACTGATGGGGCTTTGTGGCAGGATGTGTAAGCCACTGGGTTTTGGGTCTTAGGTTCCTGCAGCCTAACCCAATTTCCAAGCATCCAGGGGGTGTGTCGCTTGGGATTGTTATTGTGTCATCGTGGAGAAAATACAGCTGAGATTGCTGCAGGCTAGTCACTCTTCAAAGGCAAATGAAAGAATGAAAATTCCTCTCTGACAGCTTTTTAAACAAAGCCCGTTTAACTATATACCGTCCACAGTTTAGCTCACGCAAGGCACGCCGTTGTTTTTGCGTGTGCTTTGCTCCTATGATGGTTCTACCAATACACAGTTATGGTTGCTGGTGACCCATGTGTGTTATTGTACAAATGTCTGATATTGGTGGTGGTTGTTTTTCAACTTTTAGGTAACAGCACCCTGAAGAATGCAACTACAGAAAGAAGGGGTGAAATTTTAATCCTTTGTTGAGGCACATAGGGGATGTCTCTTTTGAAGGGGAAGACAGCTTAAGAATTGACTGTTTCTAAACAACAAAATGAGGCCCAACTCCTATAACATAGATTTGGCCACTCTGTCATTTCTTTCCATATGTAAAATTCTATGGAAAACTGCTCCAGTCCTTTAAAGACTGGAGAAAACTGACAGCTTTACAGAAATGATAGAGGATCTAACCTACGTATTCTTTACCCATTAACCCTAAGAAGGAAAACCTTTGAAATAAGCAGGAAAAAAATACCTATTTTTCTGATCACCCAACATGTCAATTATTTCTCTTTTGTTGAGTGTCAAATATTCTGTAACCAAAATCTGTTTTTACAAATAGGAGCAAGGTAATTTAGAGGAGAGAGTAAGGGAGGAGGGAGAAAAAGAGGAAAGGAGGGAGGGCAGGTGGGAGAATGTGATGCGTCTCCTACCAGTATTTCTATGCTCTTTATATTGTCATTAGTTTTTTTCCGGATAAGCATTCTGCCTCATTCATGCAATATATTACACTGAAGAACCTTTTTCATTTAACTCTCCTGTGTCTCAGTTTCTTTATCCTTTAAATGATGATAATGCTTGTTCTGTTTCATAGTGAAGGTGTTAGGATTAATAGTATATTATAGATAAAAATGTTTTGAACTCCCCAGAAAGACACAATACAAAGTATTCCTATTGTCATTATCACCAAACATATTCTGTACTCTCTCTTATTGCTTCTTAGCTTCCCAGCATCTAGCTTAATGATGGATGTAAAATAATAGAGCTGCAAAACAACGCAAAGATTTTTTTAAATTCAGCCTTTTTCCCCCTTTAACACAGAATTGGATAGTGGGACTTTGAGACATTAAATGACTTTTTGGGGTTACCATATTCCCTGCTCAGTTTCCTCTCTGCTTCTTTTCTTAGTGGCTTGAGCTATTTAAACTTGAACTATAATCTCTATTCTCAAGTTTCTAAAATTGGCACCACTATCTCTGACAAGCGTGTTCTTTAATCTCATACTTCTGTTTGTTTTCACTCTTTAACAGTTAGATAACCACATTAGTTTCCTAGAAGTGGCATTGTACATACCACAAACTGCACGGTTTAAACAACAGAAAATATTCTCTCGTGGTACAGAGGTCTGAAATCAAGGTGTTGGAAGGGCAGTGTTCCCTCTGAAGTCTCTGGGAAAGAATCTTTCTTTACCTCTCCCTAGCTTCTGACTATTGCTGGCATTCCTTGGCTTGCAGGTTGAACCACTCTAGTTCTTCAACTATTGTCAAATGATTGAATTTCCTGTGCAGATCTGTGTCTCTAAATCTCCATCTCCTTAGAAAGACACCTCTCATTGGATTTTAGGCCCGCCCTAATCTGGTATAACCTCATCTTAATTTGACTTCATCTGTGAAGACCCTCTTTCCAAATAAGATCATTTGCACAGGTACCCAGGGTTAGGATCTCAACATATTCTTTTGGGGGACACAATTCAACACACAACAATAACCTACTTTTATGTCATATTCAAGATGGTCAAAATCAATTTCATCACAGTCGGTTGAGATGGTTTCTATGAAGAGTATCACTAATCTTGAAGTGTTTGGGGATAAGAAACACACGATTTTAATGTTTCTCCCACACTTATGCTCTAGATTCACTTTGTCATGAGGTTGTATTGTTTGTTCTTTTGACATATTCATCAACTTCTTTTACTGTTCATTGCCACGGTGTCTGTCCTGGGCTAATGCCAAGTTAGGTTTTGATTCTAATCTCTCCCTTACTGAATCCCTTGCTACTCAAAGTGTGATTCAAGGCCCAGAAGAATCTACCCGGAAGTGTGGTAGAAATAAGAATTTTGGCCTTATGGCAGACCTGATTCTGATTCTAAATTAGAATCTCCATTTAAATGAGATCACCAGTTGATGTTGTTTAAGTTTGACAACTTTGATGTGGTTCAGAACAAAATTGATGCCCATTTAATATTTTCCCAACCCCTTACTTTTTGGAGAATTTTATTTTTATTTTTAAAATTTATTATTTATTATTTTTTTAGTAATCTCTACACCTGATGTGTGGCTTGAGCTCACAACCCCAAGATTAAGATTGCATGTTTTTCTGACTGAGCCAACCAGGCACCCCTGAAAAAATTTAAGTTCCCTTCAAATTCTACCTCTATCCAGATTGGTTAAAAAAGTTTAAATCAAATATGTAAGATGGAATATCATATAAAAACATTATAAAACTAACAGTGATGTCAAAGATTATTAAATAACTTAGAAAACATGTATGGTATAATGTTGATTAAAAAGTGCTGGTTCTAGGTGCACCTGGATGGCTCAGGTCATGATCTCGAGGTCAGTGAGTTAGAGCTCCACTTTGGGCTCTATGCTGACAGCTCAGTGGAATATTGGACAGTATTAACAATGGAAATTTTTCATGCTATTATTTTTAAATTTTTAAAAAATTTTTATTTATTTTGAGGGAGAGAGTGTGCACCTGAGCAGGGGAGAGACAGAGAGAGAGAGGGAGAGAGAGAGTGAGCAAGGGAGATAGAGAATCCCAAGCCAGACACCCTCCATGATGTCAGCACAGTTCCTGAGATCAAGCCCTGAGTAGAAATTAAGAATTGGACACTTAACCCACTGAGCCACCGAGGCACAATCATCCTATTGGTTTTGGGTTTGGTTTATTTTTATTTATTTTAAGAGAAAAAGAGACAGCAGGGGAGGGGCTGAGAAAGAGGGAGACAAAATCCCAAGCAGGTTTCCTGCTGCCATTGCAGAGCCTGATGCAGGGCTCAACCTCAGAAACAATGAGACCATGACCTAAGCCAAAGTCAAGAGTCAGATGCTTAACCGACTGAGCCACCCAGGTGCCCTCATCCTATTGTTTTAGATGACTTCTCTCTTGTTATGATTTACTTCTTGCAATGAAAACATATTTGTTCTGTATTAAGGAGAAAAATAGTTATCAAAAATCTTATTTCTCTAAATGTATGTTCCTCTACTTTTTAAGTTTATTTGCATATTAGGAATGAGATAGATTTTAAAATGGTAAACTATTGACCTGTGATAGAACTTCTTATTCTCTTTTCCTTAAGTAAACTCTACACCCAATGTAGGGCTTGAATTCATGACCTCAAGATCAAGAGTTGTGCAGTCTACAAACTGAACCAGCCAGACACCCCACAATTATTCATTCTTGCAAGTCACCAAAGGAAAAATGTAAATAAATGGTGAACTACAACTAGCGGCAGAGGAGAAAGTGAGGGAGTCAAGTGGTGTCTTTGATTCAAATACCGCTATGATTTTGTCCCTCCATTTGTTTAGGCTGAAGTCAGGTTGTTAATTTCCTATTGCTGCATAACAAATCACCACAAATTTTGAGACTTAAAACAGTACAGACATCTCTGATCTCATATGTAGATTAAGAGTCTAGGCGCAGATTATTGGGATTCTCTTCTTAGGGTCTCACTAGGTTTTAATTGGGTGTTGGCTAGGCTACATTCTCATCTGCAGGCTCAGTTAAAGGAGAATCTACTTCCAAGTTCATTTAGGTTGTTGGAAAAATTCATTTCCTTGCAGCTATATGACTGAGGGCCCTGGCTTCTCACTAGCTGTCAGCTGGGTGCCCTCGGGCCTTAGGTCCCACCTGCAGTTCCCTGCCACATGGCTCTCTCCAGAGGGAGCATACAGCATGGCTGTTTGCTTCTTTAAGGCTTATAGGAAGATCTCTTTTTCCAATCTGCAAAGGCAGAATGGTAGATAGGAGTAACATGCTATCAAGCTTACATATTTTATTAGCTCTAAGTAAGCCAGAGTCCTGCCCACATTCAAGGACAGACAGCTCATAACACCAGGGCATGGAAATCATTGGGCCACCTTGGAATTCTGCCTACCACACAAACAAAAGCACACTGAAAAGTCTCCAAGAAAAGTAACAGAAAAAGCAGGAAAGAAGGACTTTACCCCAAAGACCAGTCCCTTCCCTCCTCAGGCCTTTTCATGTAGGTAGGGCTTCTCCCCTAGGCAGCCAAGGAGCAAAAGCTCTTCAGTCTTCAGAAGGCAGCAATGACCAGAAAAGGACATGGCCACGTACACAACAAAACCACGAGGGCATAGGAGAAACAGACACACAGCATCCGGCTACACTCCTTCGGAGATAAAAGTCTGGAGTGCCACCGTGGTAGTTCCATTTGTTCAAAGTTCCAATAGTTAGTCTGGTGAGCTTCTCTATGCTTCCTTTCTCTTTCCGTTCACATATTTAGAGCCTATGCAAACCCCGCTCTGCTTTCAAGTTCACACGAAGCCTTTTCTGATTAATCTAATCCATGCTAGTTTCTCTGTACTCTGAACTTCTATGTTTGAATACTTACTTAATACTTACTTATAAATACTACCACACAGGTTAGTCAACTTGCAAGTGCTCTTGCACATCTTGTGTGTTTTTCTCCACAACCAAAGTATTCCCTCTTCAAGGACAGAGTTCTTATATTACTATAAAGCAGACTTCTGAGTTCTCAAGTATACCATTTAGTTTCATTAATTGGCTAAACTCAGAAACTAAGGATGAGCACAGGCACTTCATATGCATAGTGGCACTTAACTTGGATTCTGAAAACTATTTCGGAGGAGAATATAATTGTATGTGATAGTGGAGTATTCCTGAACTCAAGATATGTACAATGAGTTAATTTTTTGACTATAATTGTGTATTTCGTGTCCTACATGTTAAATAATTGTTTTCTTTAAATTGAATCTTACTTGACCTCAACCCAAACAATAGTATCCATGCTGTGGATACTTCATATACTACTTATACATTTTACATTTTTCAACTTCACATGAAAGTATTTAATGTTAAAATAAGATAATATTCATGTACTGCCTACGGTTATTTCCTGTATCACCAGTAGTGCCTATACGAATTACTTGCACAGTGCAGAACATTTCTATTCTCAGAAGCTGGCTGTATTTCCTTTAGACCTTAGTCCTCAGAGCCATAAAACATAGGATAAGGACAATAATAGTAGCCATTAATATTTATTCTTAAGCACCATGTGCCTAGTAAAGCTCTAAGCATTTTATACCCACCAAAGAATCCTATGTTATTATCCACCTTGTTTTTTCAGACGAGGAAATGAAGGCACAGAGAAGTTGGGTAACTTGCTCAAGGTCACACACCTGGTATTTGATTTGAACCCAGACAGTCTGACTCCAGAATGTGTTCCCTTAACTACTTCATGCACTGCTTCCCTGGTTTAATTGGTATTATGAAGATTAAATGCAAAGCAAAACACACACACACACACACACACACACACACACACACACACACACTCCCTCATCTAGCTCCAGACTTGATTTATGGGAAGAACTCAGTACAATTTAATGATCTTTCTAGAAGACATATTGTTATATTTTGTTTCGTCCTTACCTAGGGATCACAAAATGGTGTCCTATCAGACTTTAAACTTCAGGCTGGGTACCTCTGTTGCCTTCTCATGGAGGCTACTAAAGAAACTTCAGACAACTTTCCAGTGGGTGAGAGAGCAGAAGTGCATCTGATTTGAGGAATTTTACATTGATCCCTGACACAACAAAGGTGGCTTGAATTGACCTTCCTGAAAGTTTGCAGGTCATGAAGACCAATTAGTTGCTATGGTGTCAATAAGTGCAAATTGCTTTAGATTGTTGGTGAATGGGGAAATCTCCCCTGGGTCAGTGCCCAGGGCAATGAGGTACTAAAGGCACTGCAGGTGGTTTGAAGGCAGACATTAAACAAAAATCCACAAATGTGCTGGGCTTTGGCGCCCACTCCTAAATGGTGATACACTCTGCCAGCCTGTACAAGGAAATAAAGGTGCTGATCCCAGCCTATCCATCACCATGTGGGCTAGATCAATTTTATTTTAGGAATGATATTTTCTTTAGACATGGTACGGCAATTTGGAATAGACAGAATTGTTTATTTTGTGGAACTTTTGATTATCAGTAAGACATCAAGATATGACTAATTAATGATCCTTCCCCTCCAAACAGTCTTCATTTTAAAGGCCTTCATTTAAAGTTAACAGAGAAAAAAATATATTAATAAATGTCTGGTTGAAATGTGGAAACCAAATGTTCAGACTTTAAGAAAAAAACAAAACCTAATTCAGAACTCAACCTGGAATGCCATTATATTACAGTAACAGTTACAAAGAAAAAAACCCGAAAACTTCTCCAAATTAATGATGCATATACTGTCACAATAAACAGAGTTAACTGAGATAATTAAAAGTATTTTTATTCAGTTAATAAGATAAAATGTCACAGTTGAGAATGATTACCCTGAACTTCTATGGAAAGGGTAGAGCAGAACACCTTGTCTTTGTAAAAACATAACTATATCCAACAATTGCAACATGTTTTATTCATGTGGTGTTTATGTCTGGATATGTCCAAGCTATTTGCTAGGTGAACAGTCACACTTGATAGATCCAGGAGGGAATTTCTTGGTACAATGAACAAAAAGAGCTATTTTGTTCTTGTGCTCCAACCTCAGACCAAGGGGAAAAAAAAAAACCTGTCATAAATATATGGTCACCTCTCTGCCTTTAAAACTGTGCTGGGGCCTGGGGAAAGATTCTAAGAATGTAAAAAAAAATTGGTGACATTACATGGGAAACTTTCTGTTCTTCCTCTTGTAATAGTCAATCTTGTTTAGACAGTAGCCTCTGAGTGGCCTGGGAACAGTGCATTATGAGTGATAGCAAGGGGTTCAGGGTCAGGAGATCCACAAAACTATTATATGGTGACCAAGAACTGAGTTTTCTACTAAAACTTTACTATTTAAGCTCTGTTTTTTGAAAGCAGTGATATACTCAAATGCCAATGTCAAGTGCCATATTCCAAACTACCTATGATAAAAATAAATCACTTACTGTATCTACCTAAAGCTCTTTTACTCTCCCTGCCTCTCCTATGCTGCAAAGACAAAGGTATAGTCTTTATAATTGGAAGGGAAAACAAGCAATGTGCTTTAACCATAAAGCTTTTTGTTATGTAGCTGTAAAAATTTGGCAATTATAAGTAGAAGACTGAGTAAGACGTTAAGGACTGAGGGGAAGGTCCACACGCAACCAAGGTTATGCTCTGGGGTTTGCTCTCTTCCACATTTCAAGGGTAATATTAGGTCACTATCAGAAATAAGAATAGGTGGCATTTTTTCATTGTTCATTTTAGTTGCACACTTTACTTACCGAAGTGTGTTTGTTTGTAGAGGCAACTCCACAGGGAATATCTTAGATTATGCTTCAGAAATGGAGTTTGCAATGAAAAACACCATTTAAAGAAACATTGACATAACATTTGAGCTCTGCTACCTTCTTGGTACAACTCAGAAGCCAAGTGTGTTCTTGAAAAGGAAAAGGTTCTTTTGAGTAGATTGTGCACCCATATCAATGACATAATTGTAAATCCATGGTCATTCACATCCCAGGTAGAGATTAAGTACTCAAGAGCAAATCAGGAAATGAAAAACTGATTATTACCAACCCAGAGAAGAAAGCTGTTCTGCTGGTTGTTTGAGACATTTGCAGTAGGTAACCCAAATGGAGGAAGTCCGTGAGAGGTATTGCCTGTTATCATTCCAACAGGTCTATAGAGTGATGCTTAACGAACTTGACCACAGAAGTGTTTGACCTCTTTGAAAACTAGAATTGGGTACTAATGCGTAGGACCCTTAGAAAGTAAAAGGGTTCACAGTGCTGAAGACTTGGAAGTAGTAGAGTTATAAAATAGAGCACTTGAGGCAAATTGACCTTAAGGAGTGAACAACTAGGAAAGTACAATTTCTCTGAAAAACTCTTCTACCCTCAGTGAGCTAAATGTGAAGGGACAGGACCTGAAAAAAGAATATGAGCCCAAATAGACAACCAGAGACCAGAAATAGCCAGACTTCACAAAATTCCAAGTAGAGTAGATAAACTCAGATGATCATACCTGCCTCTTGTTTAGGGCAACTGAGGCAACTTCCTTGTGTCCTATGTTTCTTATCTATTGGAAGAGAGATGGAAGGAAAGAGAAGAATTATACCTTATTCCTCTTTCCTGAACTGCATAAAAATTCAGTTGCAAAAGTTTTTGTTGGGGGAACTGTAGGAGTTGTCTACAGTGTGGCTTCCCCTTACGTTTGATGATTTGGAGTAGGTGCCCTGTATTGGTTTAGATGCCCAGGCCCCAAATGCTTCTAAGGGGTGGCTTGGTAGGTGACTATGGCACTGGTGAGTAAGGCTGACTTTGTTTCATATCTTGACTTTGGGTGGAGGTGGGGAATTATTAGGTGTGGATATGCAATAAGGTAAGGTATGGGTTGTAGTAGAATGAATGGTTGGCAGATACAATTTGAAGCTGTGTGCTTTGAAATTCCCAGCTTCATTAGGGGAAAGCATGTCTAAAATAGAATCATTCTCTGAGATACCATTTTGGTTATGGGAAAAAATTTAAATGCACAAAAACATCAACTCTGGATTGCTTCCCCTTAGTCATTCCTCCCAACCAGACTTAGCTTCCTAAAGATAGAGACCAACTGTTTTTCATTTTTCAATCTTGATTTTTCAATATTTTTGTGGTCCCTAGAGTACACACTAGGCATAACACTTAGCGGGGGCCTCAAAGAACATTTGTTGAAGAGTTGCACGCAAAGGCCAAATCTACTTTCCAAGATAAGAACGGTCTGCAATATTCTGTGTTTATGTTTACTCTTTTTTTTTCTTACTGAGATCTTGAAATGGAGACAGCCTCTCCTCTTTCCTTACACCATTTCTTATGCCATTCTAGTATGCCCACGGACCTTGGCTCTGACTTCCTAAAGAACTAGAACCTACAAGTAGGACTAGAAGTGGACTTGAGAGATGGAGAGGCAGTGGTGGCAGGAATGCTTAGGATGTCTGCAACTTACTCCTGCATTTCCAGATTTACATAAAAAAGATCTCTGGGCTGATGAGAAGAGTCTTGGCTTCTCTTCAAAGAAGAGAAGATTTTGATGCCATAGCTAATGTTTCCAAAACACACACACACACACACACACACACACACACACACACCCTCCTCAATCATTGTACTATGCAATAAAGATATTGATTAGGTCTTTCCATTAGGACATTTATATTGAAGATCACACTGAACAAGAACCCATTGATTTACATGTGTGTCATCATGTAACATCTTTTTTCGACTCTATACACATGCCCTTGTTTGGGATTAAATCAAGATGGCCAAAGATCATAGGACCAAGCTGGAGGGCCCTGGTCTTGCCTAGTTAAAGAGAAAATATCTGTCTATCTATCTTGTTCATAGATATGGACTAGAGTGTACTAAGCAAGTTTCAAAGAGTTTAGAAGTATTGCATCATTAACAATCAGCATATTGAACTAGGTGGAAGTATTCAGGGAGCGAAGGTGCCAGAGGCAGTGATGGGTCTGGTTTTATTTAGCGCATTTAATAATGATCTGGAAGAGAGAGAAAACACATTAAAATCACAGATTATACTAAATTGACAGGTGGTGTAAACACAAATGAGGGCAAACAAAAGGATATAAAGAATTTAGAACAGAAATGAGATTCCATCAGAAAAAAAACTGTGCTTTCGCATCTGTGCAAAGTATCTTAAATCAGCAATGGAAATTGTTTTAAAAGTCATTTAGCTCAGAAAATGTTCATAGGCATTGCTCACATTTATAAGTGCTAACCCCTCCCCTCTCCTAAGCTATTTTTATTTCCCAGGATTATATTGTTTATTCTTATCATTTAAAATACAAATCCGATCATGTCATTCTTCTGCTGGAAATCTTTGAAAGGCTCTGGGTTTTCTACAGGATGGAATCAAAGCTCCTTAGCCTGTAGGAGACCCTTCCTTCACTATTTTTGTCCATCTTCCGAGCCACTTTCGCATGGCTGTCTGCTCTGCACTCCTTATTGCACTGAGGCTGAATTATTTGTAGCTCCCTGATTGCATCCCACCTTATTACTAACCACACCGTCTGCTCAACACTCCACTCCTTTCTGTTTTTTGGGTTATCTCCATATGACCTTCAAGATTCAGTTTTGGCCTTTCCTCATTCACAGGCTTTTATACATAAAAACCATCCCTACTCTTGAGTTTGGTTTGGTGCCTTCTTTGGCATGGCCATCACCCATGTTGCTCACTTCTAACATAACATGCTGATGGTGATGATGGCTGTATTGACTGAGCACTGAATTATGTGCCATATTCTGATGATACATTTTCATGCATTGTCTCTGTAATCATTGCTACCATATTAGGAGGCAAATACAATGATCTCAGTTCATACATAAGAAAATTACATATTTAGTTAAGAAACTTGCCCAAGAGTGCACAGCCAGAAAGTGGCACAGCTGTGACTCAAACTGCTTCCAGAGTCCATACCTTAAAAAATTGTACTATCATAATAATTTGGGATTTTGTCTCTCTTCCCTACTTGTGTAAACTTCTTGGTGCCAGGGACCATGTCATAATCAACTAGCATCTGTAATACCTTGTATGTACACACAGCTTAATAATAATACTGTTGATAATATGGACAAGGACAATTAATACTTAATGAGTGCTGATTATGTACCAAGGAGTTTGCATGTGTTTTTATGTGCATTATTCACAAACATTGCAGAGTGAGCAAAATCAATTTTAGCTTATATTGGAGAACCTGAGGCTTAGAGGGTTGAGAAACATTTTTAAGATTATGTAACTCTGTCTTTAAACCCCCACTCTATTTTGATGTACCATTTTTCACTCTCATCTGACAAAAAATAGGCATAAAATAGTGGTAGGATTCTCGAACAATAGCCAGTGAACCCAACTTAAATGCATGGGAGAGATCAAGTACATGCACAAATTAAGGCTCTCTGTCTAACTTTTGTTAGGTCTGTTGAGCTACTTTACTTGAGCCCCTTTTGATTCACTTTAAGCTTTAGTCTCATGAGTGCTCACCTACTTTTATGGTTAAAGGAAACAGAGATCCATGCACAAAAGAAAATTGGCTTTTACTATTATTATTGCTCAAAGTCTTTGTTTGCTTGTTTGTTTGTTTTTTATTTAGAAGGATCAGCAGGCCCCAGGATGTGCATTGCACCCAGAGATACAGTAGAAGACATGTTGGTCTAGATTAGAAAAGAAGGCTCTCAATCCAATCATGTTGTTGGGTTAGTCACTTTACTTCTCTTCATTTTGGTTTTCTCACCTATAAATCTGCTTTCCAAGTGTTAGATTGGGGACCAGATCTATCACATCACCAAGGGAGTATTTGATAAATATTGATTCCTGGGTCCTATTCACAGATTCAAACTCTGCAGGTTTAGGGCAAATGTTTTTGAAAGCTCCCCAGGTGATTTTGTAGGCAGTGAATTTTTGTATACCACTGAAATAATGATTTTTGTTAAAATATAATGTCATTTATTATCCAGGCTCACTTCTTAGAGGTTCAGCAGAATATATTTCTGTTAACATTGGTAATTTATTTATACATAGCAGAGGTTTGTAAAATGAGGGCTTTGGATGAAGTAGGTTCAATGACAGAGTTTCATATTATTACATTCACAAAAGAGGACTGTGTTATTTGAAACGTTCTTTTTTGTAATAATAAGAGAAACAGCTAATATGATATAGAAGTTTTAAATTTTTTCACATACATTATTTTATTCAGTGTTCACTTCATAGATTATTTCCTTTTAACAAATGAGAGAACGAAAGCTTCTAGATCTTCAACGTCATAGTGTAAATCAGGAGCTTTGCCAAAATTTGATCTCATATCTCCTGAACCCCAAGGCCAGCCATGATGTATTTAGTTCCTCAATGACTATATTGTGGCCTATGACTGTTATATAGGACTTCTACTCTTTATATGAAAAGGAACTACATTTCATTTTCACAAATCTTTTAGATTTTTAGATAAGAAGGATAGGATTTTTGATTGCAAGGCAGCTGAAAGGAATGGCTAGCATAATGCTGCTGAAGACTTAAGTATGCCTCTAGCAAATCCACAAATCTAAAAAAAAATTTGCTAGGCTTAGTGGAAGAAAGTGGCTTGCAAACCACTGGTTTAGAATATGTGCCCTTACAGGCAGATCCCGATCTATATTTTGAGGACCTCATTCTATGATATTGATTTCTGGTTCCCACCTGCCCCCCAAAGATTGTGGTTCTCCCTCAGCCTTCCCCATTTGAACAAATGTAACCACAAGCAGCCTAGTTGAACAGCCCCCAAACTAAGGTACTCTGGTTTTATTTTCATCCTACTTCTTAATTCCTATTAATCATTAAGTCCAGTTGGCTCTATGTCCAAATACATCCAGCATTTTTGTGTCTCTCTCCACCTCCTACTCTCCATTTTCCCTAATCCCACCTCAAATTAGATCCTCATAATCTCTTTCAGAAACTACAAGAGCCATCTACTGTGGTCTCTGAGATTCCTCTTTGGCCCTCCTGCAGGCCTTTCTCCTCACTTAGCACAGAGACCTCTTTTAAAATGTAAATCCCGTGTCATTCCACTACTTAAAACTTTACCAAGAATTCCTATTACCTTTGGAATAAAGTTGAAACTCCTTAACATGCGGCGCCTTCCAAGATGGAGTTCCACGTAGTCCTTCTGACCCCACGTCCCCTCTTCCTGAATGGCATCTCACCATGCCAGTCACTCTGGACTGGTGTCAGTTTCCTGAACACTCCAAGCTTACTTCTGCATTGGAAACCTTGTACTCCATTTTCCTCTGCCTGGAATGCACTGCCCCAAGATGTTCTGGAGTCTAGCTGCTCTCTTTATTCAGATATTAATTTGAATATCATTAGATATCACCTGTTCTCCTCCCAGGGACCTTTGCAAATAAACTCCAAGTCACTAACTTTTTTTTCTTTCTAGGACTGATTTACACAAAATGTATTTGAATAGGTCTTCTGATGTAGGGGTGAGTTACTCAAAGTTACACTCCAGGGTGCAGATAGCACTCTAATCAGGATTCATCCCCCCCCCTCCCAGAGGAGGATGGAAAACTGTGGGCTAAGGCTGTTCAGAAAGGCCACACTCCAGAGAAGGCTAGTCCCAGCACTCCACTATCTTTATCTATGTTAAGGATGTTTTGCTAATTACTGTAGGAAATGTAGGAAGTGGTATTTTATTGGTGAAATCAGTGCCTGTTATTTAGCATGATGAATGCTAGAAATGGACTCTCACTGGCAAAATTAAAGGTGCATGTATCAAAATCATTGGTGTTTTATCCCCCAATCTGGCCTGGACAAGGCATAGAAAACTAGAAATCACTTTCTTGGGATTGGAATGCGGAGCTTGATCTTGAAATCTCCCATGTCGAGCTATTGGCTTAGAACACTTGATTGCCTGATGCTGATCCTGAGGGTAGCAGAATCCTACCTCTGAGATACTGTCACATCCATCTCGAGGAAGCCTTTCATGTAAGACGGTGAAAGATATCCCTGAATGGACACAGGTGGCACTCCATCAGGCCACAGAACAGGCTTCATTAATGGTAGTAAGCCTGTTTGCTAATACATTTTATTTAATAAAATCCTTATTGTGTGGTAGAATTTAGAATGAGTTTTGCTTTCACTTATAACCTAATGCAAGTTCGTAGAGGGAGTAGCTCACACTTACCTATCTCAAAGCTTAGGACAGAACCCAAGACATGTACATAGCAAATGGGCTTTGGCTTGGTTTATTAGAATCAGTAGAGAAAATACATCTTGCATGTCTGTTTCCTTGTTTAGTATCTCCTCTACCCCCACTGGTGACTCCAGGGTAAATCTCCCAAGAGCAGAGGTTTTAAGTGATCTCTTCCCAGAGCTTTGGTCAGAATCTGGGACCTAAGAGGCACTATTTTAATCACTCAGTGGCTATTTTAAATTTCAAAAAATAGAGTAAAGGAAAGGGAATAGGAAAGGTAAACAATTGAAGAGAGAAACAGGTAAGGAAAACTGGAGAGAAGAATGAAGTATAGATGTATGGAGAGGACAAGAGTTCTTACTATTAAGTAGGCAATGGACAAAAGTAGTAGATCTATGCTTTCCAGCATATGTTTCTTGGAAAACTGGCACTATGAGGTACAATGAGGAAAAACATAGTTAGTAGTTAAACCTGATTGATAAGGGCTTCATAAACTTCCCCCTTAAATATCCGCAGTGCACATGAGCGTATTAAAGCCTCCGAGAGGTGTTTTAGGGAACACACACGCACACACACACACACACACAACATGCACACACAGGCACACACATATACCAAAACACCTTGTTAACTTTGTTTTACCCAGCGTTTCCCAAACTTATTTGAACATGGGGCTCTTTTTTCTCTGTGACATTTATTAACAAACTCTGAAAAAGGCTTTAGAAAAACATAAAGCTTGTGGATAGGAAATTGGCAAAGAAAATACCAATGCTTCCATTATGTTGTGAAGCTAGTTCTGGGCACAGAACTAACCTTCCCTTCCATGTGCCACATGCATGGAGAGCACCTGCACCTGGTTCTGAAGCAGCCAGGGAAACAATTCTCAGTCTGCTTCTACCTTCTGACCCACCCTTCACCCAGAGAAAGGAAGATGGGCTGAATGGCTAAACCCTCCTGAAGCAGGAATACTGAGAGATAACGAGGAACAATCATGCACTGAAAATCGGATATGAACGTGCTACCCAGTGTAGCAGAAAAAACGAACCCATGAGAGTTGCCAGTACAGTGAAACCCACTTACTACATCCTTTTAAAGATCAGCCTAATGCTCACACATGCTCAATGCTTCCTTTTCTTGGCCCTGGGAGAAATATTATGAAGGTGTTTCACTTTAGTAGGGTTCATGAGTTTATGGCCTTGAGAATGCCCTTGAGAATAAACTCTAGGGATTGAGAGAGAGGAAAAGAAAAGCTACTTTTAATGGATTTTGTCTCTATCTCTTTTCCATGATATTGCAACTAAACATTTGAATTAAATTTTCTATACTCAGTAAGTACCAAGAAGAGATGACTGTTTTCCTTCCTTTATTATCTTTAGTTAACTAAACATCAAGTATGTCAGAGAATTAAGCAAATATATTTGGGGAGAGATTCCTAAAATATAAATACTTTGAAATGCATGTAACTATATAATTAAATGTTTGAATAACTTAAGAGATATATGAATGTGTGCAAAGGTACACATTACCCTTTCTTAGCCTCTGAACTTCATGGTGCTTTTCTTTCAGTTTGGAGCTCTTTGGTCTCATGTTGGCCTCACTAATTACCATTCATCCGTGAGTCCTCAGTTTAGATGATATTTGCTTTGACAAGTCTTTCCTGAGCTAGCCACCTAGTCTAGAAGATCCTGGTCAGGTGTCCCCATTCTAATGACCCTTATCACTTCATTCCCTATACCCTCTACCATTTATAAACTCCATTTACTCATTTATAAACTCCAAAATGTCAGGGACCACATGTATCTCATTCACAAGTTTAGTCCCTAGAGCCTAACAAATTGTCTGGCAGAAAAGAGATGCTTAATAAATTGGTCTACTAGATAGTTTTTGGTTTAACTGGAATATAACCTACATTTTGATATTTAAAATTACATTTGGAGAGACTTACATCAGCATAAATATTAATTCCATGTTCATATACATATACTAACAGTCAGAGAAGGATATATTCCTGGGATTGGCTCCAGGGTAATTTAACCAGAATTTAAAGAAAAGTTAAGTTTAAGAATGATAGAAATTAGAAATTAAAAACTTAAGAGATGAACTTTTTGAAGTAATCTTGAGGTTTGCAAGTTTATAGAAGTTGATTCACTTCATGAAAGCATTACTTTTGGTTATAAAATCTAAGTCAGATGATTGAGAGACATTTTATTATTTAAGATGTTTGTTTCATTGAAATGTACAAGAGTTTGCTTTGCAATTTTCTAGTCACATGATTGTAGAGGTCGAATACTTATGTGAAAGCTACAGAATGAATAGACAAATAGATGAAAGATTTAGCTTACACACACACACACACACACACACACACACACACGTTATTATTTTTTTTTTTTGAGACATTTGTTTGCATGTGTGTTTCCATGGCTATGTTAAGGTGTATGGACAGGGATGAAAAGAAAGAGAAAGGTCGGAATAAATAAAGAAAAGTAAAAATAAAGACACAGGCAGAAAGTGAAAAAAAATTGGGTTCATAGCCAAATTCTTGAGTTCCAGGTATAAATAAATCAACCAAACAAAAGCAAATAGATATTTGATTAGTATGAGCTACACCGAAGCCTCAGATTTGTATGTGTGTGCATGTGTGTGTGTGAGTTTATGTATATAGGAGTCATTTCTTGATAATCTACTGGGTTCCTTGGTCTACACATATATTGTATCAGAAGTCTGTAATTTTTGATAAAATTCTCCTCTATATAGATAAAATAAATACTACAGCAATTTGCTGATGACCAAAATTTGGTCACACTTTGAAGAAAAATTAAGTGAAATGAAATAGTTTGGACATCTTACTGTAACTGGTTGCTGTGTGGCAAATAAATCTTTACCAGCCAATCACGATTATTCCTACAGAGTGGTTTCATAGTAGTGAAAAACTGAAAAGAAAACCAAGTATACACAGAGTGGGAAATTTGAAAGAAAGAGTAGGCTCCCATAGAATATGGATGATGCCTGAGCAGCAAAGAAGGATCACAAACTATATTTTGGGGAGAATACAAATTTTTGAAAGTCAAGTCTCAGAATGCTCCACATGAGCATAGTTCAAACTATCTTCCCTTTATTCTAAAAAAAAAAACTGCTTGAGCATTTGGAGAGGTACGAAGAAGGAACAGAAAGATAGAGGAGCTCACGATGAGCTATGAATCTTGATGCTTAAATTGAGTGGGGGGAACTGAGACAGTACAGTGCAGTACTTGTTAAAAAAAAGTGACAAAAGGTGTTTCCATTTGCGAAAGTCATTTACAACTGGCCATTAATAAAAGGGTCGGCTGGCATAAGGGGAGCCTCTTGCAGAAGTTTTAAAATTTCAGTCATCAGATTTAGCCTATTTTATTTAATTCCATTTAACAGCTTCGAGTTGATTTTATTCAAATATGCATAAGGTCTCAAATGGAACACATTTTGGTAATTTGCATGGCTATTTTCAAGACTGCAAAACCTAATCGTCACAGACAATAGAACCAGACTGTTGGCAATGGAAATAAGGGACAAAAATGACTGATGTAAATCAGAGCCCTTGAGAAGTCAGGTCTTTCCCAAGATAACCCAAATCAGTGTGATGTCCTTGCTCACAAAGTTGATGTTCACAGAAGTAGCTGATGACATTCCCAGAGAAACTGCAAGTCCTGCCTGGGGCCATGGTCTACTCACGACATTGTCTCCCTATGGTGCTGTCTTCTACTATGAGGAAATAAACCTTTTCATCTTGATGAAGAAGGGTCTCGACATGTTTTATTAGTTGGGGTTTAAGTGTCTTTGGGGTGACTGTTAGATTCCTTGCTCTCCTGATTTCCTGGAGATCCACTGGGTGCTATAATTATTATAATTGTGGGCCATAACTGTCTTGTTTTGGGGCCATCTGCTCTTCTCACTTGAATAATCTAGTTTGTCATTGGGCACACATAAATCACAGACAGGATAGTTTTCTCTCTTCCTGACTTGACAAACACCAAGCACATTTAGAATTCAGCCTTGTAATTAAGCAGAGCCCAATCTCCACAGGCAGGGCTGATACAAAAGGATTTGCAGCCTGGGGAAAGGCTCTTTGTGTTGACCTTGGATGGCAGACATTATAGCATCGGAGGGAATTGCTGCCCCTGTGCTGTCCTCATCAGTGACCCTAAATCATATCCCCAGGTTATGTGGTTAGTAGGACACCAAGCACTAAATTTGGAATGAAAAGACCTCCAATAAGTCTTTGGTGTGTGTGTGTGTGTGTGTGTGTGTGTGAGAGAGAGAGAGAGAGAGAGAGAGAAAGCGCACACGTATGTGTGGTGTGGGATGGTATGTGCATTACAACATATTTACTTATTACAGGAAGAACAAATTGATGATAAAAATAAACACATTAGGTGTTTCTCAGTGTATGACTGTGTATTTGTATGCCTGCCTTCTGTGTTGTAGTTTACAACGGGTACTTTTTCATTGTTTCCCTCATGCCTTTCTCCATCGAAGAACCTAGAGCTCTCCAAGGCCAACCACACATGGCTCAGCTGACTCTGAATGGGCTGTGTTTTCTGTGGGGGAGATGTTGCTGTTTCTACCCTCTCAATATCACAGGACATGAGTAGACTTGTTACCTGGGGTGTCACGGAGGGTCCTTTCAATAGGGGGAAATACTGTCCTGATTTGCCCAAGACTGTTCCAGTTTTAGCAATGAGTGTTTTTTTCATCCCTAAAGCCCACAGTCTTGGGCTTGATTGCTCCTCGGTTCCTAGTTCCTGCTCGTGAAAACAGAACAGTGTGAGATGGTTGCTTGCAGGTGGCACTATTGTCTGTTGCTGTGACAATTTTCTTTGACCTTAACTATTTGATTCTGTTGGAATGCAACTTATACTTTTGTGCTATGCTTTAACCTGAGGGTTTTCACACTGTACCTCGTTGAGCTCCAGGAGTCCATGGAGAGCCTGCCGCACAGGAAGTCAAGGACAGAGAGCTCTAGATTTCCTATATTTCAACTACAGTAGTTCCTCCACACTCTGTGTACAATATTGGGTTCTATGTAAGATTAACCAGAAAAAAGATGTTCCTTAGGAGGGCCTGGCTGGCTCAGTTGATTCAGCATGCAACTCTTGATCTCAGGGTTGTGAGTTCAAGCCCCACATTGGGTATAGAGATCACTTAAAAATCTTTAAAAAAGATCTACCTTAAACAAAGTTCAAAAGCCATAGCCCTAACCAAATTGCTTACTCTATTTAGACTTTAATAAATAAGCCAGATTGCCTTTAAGAAAAATGAGGAAGCAGAACTAGCCTTCGATGGAATAGCCTTTGCTTCCTTGCTTTCTTTTGGTGGGTGTAAGAAACACCGCACTCGTAGTCAAAGGCTGGTCATTGTAAACTATTTTCCCCAACTGTTCTTTCTTCCTGAGCATCTTACCCTTTCTCACTATAGCATAGGTAATAGTCCACATGTTAGCATTCTTCAGAACGTCAAAGGTTGAATAAAGGATAGGTCTGTCAACTACAAGAAAGGAGCTTTAAAAGCTTGTAGTTTCAAAGTTCCTCTGAGTATGTCAGAAATGAATGGTATCCTATGGGTCAGACTGGGCATTGGTATTGTTATTATAGGTCGATATAGTTATGGAAGGCTTTATTGCATAGATAACACGTCTGCATTTTCTGAGAACAAGTAAACATGTTAAAATGCACATATCATTACACACACACACACACACACACACACACACACACACACACACTATTTTGAGAGAACCAAACCTTGAGCTAGAGCCTGTACTGGAAGCAGAACAAAGTGCTGAGGTCAAAGAATAAGTAGCCAACTGAGATTGGTGAGAATTTCTTGGGTTTGGGTTATGAAAGAAAGGCCTAAATTCAGCTTAGGTTCAGGTTAAAAGAGAGAGACTAAATATTTCTTGTCAAAGGAAATATATTTTAATGAAAATTTAAAGACATAGGTATAGCCATTAGAAACAAAAGAAAGAGAGACCTAGCTCTAATTCAATGATTCTGTTCATTTATCCATTCATTCATTAACTTCCTACCATCATGTGATGATAGAGTAACACTACCCTTCTTCACCAAGGCTTCTTATGTTCTCTCATTCTGCTGGTTTCCTTCTGTGTTGGTCACTTCAGTTTCAATCTTTCAAACCTATATTTGAGAGATGTTGATCTGGAACACGAAAAGATGTAGGTCTTTATTTATATGACATGGCTTCTAGATCAAAGTTAGAATTTGGGAATGGAAACTTGATAATGCTTTCTGCTTCTTCAGTTTTGTCACCGAGACACTCTTTCCTCACACATCATCTCTTGAACTGTTTCCTCTTCTTTTTTCTCTCCTTCTGCCTCTTTTTTCCTCTGTGTGTATGTTTTTCTGGCTCTGATGTTCACTAAATGGTTGCATAGCTCTTTCCTTCCAGACAGAAAACACAGGCAGAAGAGTGAGGAATGACTTCTGAAGTAGGGGAGGGTCACCATTGTCACAGTTGTGGAATGATGAGAAAACATCTGATGGAATCTGGGAAGGATGTTATTAACTGGCAAGAGATTGACCACATTCCCTGATGAATCTAGAATATTTCAGTGGCTTTCCTCGTGTTGTAAACTGTTAGTTTAAAAATTTTCTCCTTTATCTACTTATTTTTTTCTTGCAAACCCAAGGAGTAGTCCTGGGCAGAAATAAAATGGCCTTTGTCGGGTTATGCTTCCACAAGGACATGGGGAAAAAGGGTTATATGTGAGTGTGTTAATATGATTCTCAGTGCTTTCAAACCATTTTGTTTAGTTCTCTTTGTGGCAGTTAATCCTGAGGGACGTGCACCAAATTGATAAGCTCAGTGCTAAAGTGAACTGTCTCCGATAGTCCTCAGGAGTCTCTGACTGAAGCGTCAAAATATGATCGTGCACCAGCAGCATCGCTGTTCTGTAGAGGAAACACTTCAGCACACTATTGACATCACAAGCAAATTAAAAGACTCACCAAAGTTAATATTCTCACATTATAACAACATCTCCTATAAATTATTAAAGCCCACACAATTTATTACCCATGTTAGGAAAAAAATAGCAAGTTGAATCATGAGCCGTGCTACTTAATGATTTATTTTTTTGGTCTTCAATGTGTTGAGGTTTATAAATCATCCTGCTCAACTCCACACTGCACCAAGGAGAAAGCAGTTGCTAGTCATGCCCTTGCCTCACCGATGATCACCTATGCATGGGGTGGAAACATACTCATTATTTTAGCATCTATCATCAGCCTCTGTGTTTCAGACTGGCTGTTCCTTTTCATTATTATAATGCTTAAGCCTGGCATTGAATGGATATGATTTAAGGCTTTAGATGATAGATCTAAGCCTTTTCAGAAATAAATATTAACCTCATTATTTAGGCAGGGAGGCCAAACCGACTTGTTCTATTCTGTCTCAAGGCTTCCAAGTAAATCAAGATTTACTTGGAAATCTTGTGCTCTTAAGTCTGGTCCTCCAGCTTCACCACTAGTCTGCCTTGATTATATTTTATGTTTTTAAACAAATAAACATACTGTATTTCACTCTGAGTGGTGTGTTTTATCTCTAACTTTGTCATTGACTTGGGTGAGGCATAGTTCTTAGAGACTGCTTCCTCATCTATCCAATGAGTGTATTATTTTAAATAATTGCTCAATTCTTCTTTCAGATTTAAAATTCTGATAGTCACTGTATAACTGGGAATCCGGCAGCAGTGATTTCCCCTGCTGTTGGAGCTCCTGAGAGGCCTCTGAATATTGCCTGAGGCATCTTTCTGCTTTTGCCCTAAATTAGCTCTAAGAGGCCTGGGGTCTATGCCGGTCCTGTCTGTCCTCAGTTGTCTGTGCTGGCCATACTGAAGGAGAAAAATTTCAGGAGAACATGAACTTTATTTGAAAAGAAGAAGTTAGAGATGGTAGAACTACTGAGGTTCTTCTAGAAATGTCGGGCAAAGGTTGTAAAAACTAAACAAATCCTTTGAGGTTAGTTTACAGTTCAAGGACTTTGGTGACCATTTGGCCTGACTGCTTGTTGCACATGAACTCTTAATGAGGAGCCTCTACCTCGGTATCTTCTCATCCCAGCCTGGACACCCCTGGTGTGCAAGCACTGATCTGTGCTCCAGAAACAGCACCTCGATTTTCAAAATAGTGTCATGTCATATCACTGTCCTAAAGATAGCGGTAAAATAAATACTTGAGTGTAAACTAAAAAGGCATGTAAATACAAGTTGCTTTAATAGTTTCTCTTGTAAAGGCAATTTGATACACATACTTCTTAGGAATTAAAAGAATAGACATCAATAATGCATGGACTACACATTTAATTTGCTTTGCAGAAGTAAATAAACATGTCTGCATTTTTTACGTGGCATCTTAAAACTTAGGAAACGTAGTTTTAACGTCTAAAATGTGCCATTTTAGATTATGTATGATAAGCACCTATCAGTATCCCAGTTTCTGAGGTCACCTGCATGGAATTCTGGCTTTTTCTCATTTAAATATATAAATTTGGGGACTATCACTTAAGCTTAATGAATCAGTTTTCTCATCTGAAAAATAGTTATCCTTAGTCACTTCATAAGGCTGATGTACGACTAAAAAGACATCATACATTTGTGAAAGTTCATTAAAAAACTGTATAGGAAGTAAACTTACTGTTCTGATTTTAATTAATATGAATGATGACTGTGCCCAATGGAATTCTCCATCCCTAATCCATGTAAAAAGGTGGTCGTATGGGGTTCCTGGGTGGCCCACTTGGTTAAGCATCCAACTCTTGAGACTCTTGATTTCAGCTCAGGTCATGGTCTCATGCTTCATGAGATCAAGCCCCGTGTCAGGCTCCATGCTGTCAACTTGGGATTCTCACTCTCCCTCTCTCTCTGACCCTTCCTTGTTCACTCTCCCCCTCTCTCTCAAAAAAAATAAACTCAAAAAAAATTTTTTTTTAAAAAGAAAGGTGGTATTCCACTCATCTACCACGAACACCTTTCTAACATTTCCATATTTCTTTCCCTGCTTGAAAAGATTTTGGGGTGGCTGGGGTAAAGGAGGGTCCTCACTTTTACCTTTCATGGTCTAGAAACTAATACAATGTTATGGAAAACTTAGAACATACAGTGGCCAAGGTTGACAGTTTTGCAACTTGCTTGTTGGTTAAGTTCATCAAGCATTTTTTGGCCTCCAACTATGTGCTAGGCCTTTGTTCACACAGTCAGAGACATGAGTGTACTCAGGATCTACTACTAAACACAGGAAAACAATCTTCCTGTGTAGGTATCTTTTTGCCAAGTGTTTAAGTGTTAGGATATGGTGAGAATGAGATATATATACTCGGGAAAGTTAAGTTCAGGCACTGGTTGTCTAAGATCTTTGTACAGACATTCGACTTATTGTAGAAGTTGTAGGATAATGCCCCATTGTAGAACAAAGGCTTCAGAAGGCTTTGCTAAAATGTAAGGTCCACTCTGCTGATTAGATAGAATCATTGAACCTTATGCTACCCCATATATACACAATGGAATCCATAAGCACCCTTCTAAGAGGGGAGGCATTTAGATGAGGTCTTTAGGACTTAAGTATTGTATACCATGAATGAACATGAAAGGCTGGTTGGCATAAATAGCTATTCATTCTGTCAACAACATTAATTGAAAACTCAGGGGTGCATAAAGCCCCATTCTGGCTTATTGAGTAAGCTGCAAGAATACCTTCACATCTGTATGCAAATATTTTACAACTGTGGAAACTCACTACTACTGGTGAGTGAGTGATGCCAGCGTGAAGAGGCTGTCAAGTGGTGGCACATACACGTTGGCCATGACTTGTCTACATGATGTTTGTCTAACCACCTGTGTGTCATAATTTTCGGCAATATACATGCCCTTTAAATGTATTATGGTGCTTGTAAATACTAAAACTGTTCCGCTGTCTTTGGCAAAATGCCTCAACTGGACTGAAAATCTTGGTGAAATATTTTGGCAGGATATTAGTATGTTTGCTGTGTAAAGGATCAGGGCTTGATATTTCTTTGCATTCTATAAAAGCTGTTGTAGGTTTTGAATAATTTTACTATATGTGTAGGGTGAATAAATCTCCAATTACTGTAAAACCTTTTCAAAGCATACGTTTCTGTGGTTTCATATATTCTCTCTTCTCTCTCCTAACCTACACTTTGAGCACAAGGAATGTCATCTATTTGACTGTATCAGGGTATTACCAGGTCCCTTCCTGGCCTTGCCTACATTAGATGTGTGACTTTGGATTGATTAGTCCTACCCTTGCTGGGGCTGGTTAGCCAACTTCATCTGGCCCTGCGGACGTTCACTCAGCCTCCACCTCCACACTTGAAGACAGCTACCTCTGAACACCTGTGACTCTGGGGGCTAAGGTTTTTTTTTTCTTTTTTTCTCTGAGAATAAGCTCACTTTGCAAATCAAGCAAGCCAGAAATGCTCTTGAATTGTTTTCTAATAAGGCCAGTTTCAACCAAAGATGGATGGGTGGATGGGGAGTTGGTAGATAGATATAGCAGCTTGTTTGCCCCTTGGCGGGGCTGAGACTAAGTTGTGTCCTACACCATCCTTAGGAGATCCCAACAGGACTGAGGTCCAGTTGTCAAATTGGAGCTGCCTTGAAAATGCACTTCTTATTGCCATTTTTCCATTCCTTGTCTCATTCCTCACTCCCTGCCATCATTTCTTGGGATCAGCTCCCAAATAAATTATAATACTCTCTCCTTATCCGGGTTTCACTTTCCATGGTTTCAGTTGCATGCAGTCAACGTCAATCTAGCATCAGACGTGTCCTTCCGAGGTGTCAGAAGGTCAGCAGTAGCCTAGCCCTGTGTCACCCTGCCTGCGTCATCCATTTCACTTCATTTCATCATGGAGGTGTTTCCTCTCACAGCTCCCCAAGAAAAAGGGTGAGTACAATACAACACAGTGTTTTGAGAGGGAGAGACCACATGCACATAACCTTCATTACAGCATCTTGTTATGGTTGTTCTATTTTATTATCAGTTATTGTTGTTAATCTTTTGCTGTGCCTAATTTATAAATCAAACTTATCGTAGGTATGTGGTACAGGAAAAAAGTCTCTCTAGGGTTTGGTACTACTATGGTTTCAGGCATCCACTGGGGGTTTTGGAACATATCTTCTGCAGATAAGGGGTAATTACTGTACCTGCCCTTGAATCCTTGTGTTAGAATAAGCTTCTGGGGGAACCCAGCCAAAGTATTGAAGTTTCTCACATGTAAAATGAAAATATGTCTGCCCTTCCTATCCACGCAGTTATTATGAGGATCAAATGAATATATATATATTTTTAAAATTGTACAATGCTAATAAATTCATACAAATTAACTGTTATTATTGTTGTTGCTATTGTATTTTTCAAACTTTAATTGAAGTGTGTAAAATATCTGCTAATAAAATTCTTTAGCTGTGAGCTAAAGAGAAAAATATCCGAAATAATAATGTAAGGCAGAAAGTTATTGACAAAGGGTAGAGAATTTGCACCACGAGGTGAAGAGAACTTTTCAACTGCTACTGTAATACCACCCAACACCCACATAACCCTCTCCCCAAAATGACAGATGTCAAAGACAAAGGATTAAAAAAGAGACAACTGGCTTTTCCCTATTGTCACTTACTTTTCTAGGGAAGAATATCTTTCCATCTTTTCTTTGTTTGGAAGGTGCCTTTTTATTATATTATAAATTCACAGGGCAGGGACTGACTTTAAATCTCTATTTTGTAGAGTGCTTTTAAAAGTTAATCACATTATTCAAATATTCAAAAAGATTAAAAAAATCCTGCTGACCAAGACCAGACAGTTCAAAGACAGAAGGAGAGTTTTAAGAAACTGCAGTTTTACGTGGTAGTGTTTGCCTGCCAACCAAAAAGGCAAGTTAAACTCTGAGCAGAGAATTAAAGACTACTAAACCTCATGTGATACCTCCCAGATAAAATGTGTGGGAAATTTTTCAGGAAAAAAAAATGTTTTTGTCGCTTGATACACTTTAACCTCCTTATCCAGAAACCTGCCCAGGAAAAAAGTAAAATCTGTGCATTCTGGAACAAAATAGGGGAAAGGTAAGTCAGGTAAAGAACTGTGGTTGGTAATATATTTAACAGCTTAAAAAGATATGAAAGCAAATGCCAAAGCAATACATTCATATTGCAGGTTCATGTAATTATATCTTGCCGACTAAATGAGTTTTATTAACTGAATGAAGAGCTGAGCACTTCACTTTTTGTCACACCATAATTTTCTTAGATATTAATCGATTGTGACCACATTTACTCCAGAACTGAATAGACCACAATGCAAGTTTAGTTTTAACATGCAGTTGACTCCATGTTGAAGTAATAATCTTTTGTAATTGCTAATGATTTCAGTGAAATTTAGCACATTCAGAGTTACAGGGATACTATTGCTCAGAATGAGGTCTGTCGTTAGAGTCACAATTGAGTTCCCATCAAAATATTCCTGAGACGTTAAAATAGGGACAGTGCTTGCAATCTCGTGGCTCTTTAAATGTTTTACTGGACTGCTTTTCCTGGGAGGTTTAAAGGTTTTCCTCTCTCTTTGTTCCCAGGAAGGTTTTTGCTAATCTTCATTCATATTGTGAGTGCCTTATTTTTTTGGTTTTGTTTTGGTTTTGGTTTTGGTTTTTCTGGTTATTTTTGGTTCTTAAAAAGTTCTTATTGCATTTCCCAATTATAAACCACATTTGGGCAGTCCCTTTTTTCCCCTGCTCCTATAATACTTAGCTGATGCTGCTAGTACAGCACTTGTCATACCAGATTACAGATAGCTGGCACAGTGGCTGTCGCCCGCATTAGACTATGAATTCCCTGAAGGCAGTAACCACCGTTTCATTTTTGCATCGTTAGCACCTGTCACAGTCCCTGGCATTTAGTCGGTGCTCAATGAGTGGTGATCGAATCAAATAGACACGATGCAGTGTGTTTATGTTTAATGTGTTTGTGGGCTCACATGACACCGGTTGTTCCTTATTATATTATACTTAAATCCTTATGAAAAGAATGAGTTCTTAAACCAGAAAGGCATCATCATGTTTGGGTTGACATAATTTAGTTCTTAGCTTAATTATCCATCAAAAGCTGTTTGCCATCCAATAGCTTATTGATTTTAAATATTTTCCTTCTGGAAGAGCAGAATTTCAAAAAGATTTCTAAGTTTTTAAAACAGACTTTTACATTGCCAAGGAAATAGGTGAGACCAATCTTTCACCTGGTAAGTGAGAGAATTCCTACTACATTATGATTTGTTCTAGTCAAGGCACTAACTTTAAATCGGAAAAGGAATTGAATAAATGTTTTTAAGAATCCCAACTGTTGAAAAGTTCTGTAATATAATCTAAAATAAATACACCGACTTAACTTTTCCTTATATAAAAGAAGCTGGTTGGTTTAAAAACCAACTGCAGAATAAATATTTATGGAGCAGAATGACAACTTGACTTATCCACAGCATTGGCATACATTTTCTTAGTTAATGTTTGATGAAGTACTTCCATTTACAATTCTTAGGTGAACTAAAAGAAGAGTTTCATTAACTATTTTTGAAAGATAATGAGGCCATGATCCCTTTCCAGTTGTTTCACTCATCAAATAATTGTGATCTTTCTTCCAAATCTATCTATTGCTTGGTTCTTATTTTCTTGTTTATTGAGCGGTGCTTTATGAAGATGAAGAGAGGCAGTGATTTATAAAGATGAAGAGAAGTAGAAATGCAAGACAGACAATGAGGACTGGGAAATGAAGGCATAATTTTACCTTCCCCAAATTGGAGGCTCTTGAAGTTTTATTACTAAAGGATAATTATCTCAGATGTGGAAAGTGAAACAAAAATTTTTTCTTGGTTTTCGCTTAGAAGCATAGGGACACTTCCAACTCTTTCTCCACAGAAAGGACTCAGGAATATGGCTCTTTGCAGAATTCCCTTGCGGGTTAGAAAAGAGATTTGGATTTTTGCTTGAGAGCAAACTAATCTATTTTCTAGCATTCTCAAGTGTAGGGCTAAGAAATGGGGCCCATAACACACAGTGCAATTAGGGATACACTGGAAAAGTTATTTGAATACAACAATAGGTAAGTTAGTGGTCACCATCAATATAACACTACCAACAATAATAATAAAGCTAACATTTACTAAGTGTGTACTACATACCAAGTACTGTTGTAAACACTGCATGTAATAGCTCAGCTTTCCCCCTACAATGTGCTAGGTCGTGGTATTAGCACTATTTTATAGATTGGAAATGGAGACACGAAAATGCAGGTAACCTGTTCAAGCTCACACAGCTAGTATGGGATGGAGTGGGAGACAGACTGAAGCAGCTGGTCTCTGTGGTGATTGCTGTTCTACTATGTGAAAGCAAACACAGGATGATATGAGAACTTTGAGCAATGTGTTTTGCATCTTGGTGCTGCCCATGTTTTCCTTAATTGCTCCCCAAACCGTCATTTCAATTTTATCCACGTTGACTATGTTGGTTGTAGTATGACAGAAGGCTGAGGAAGTGATAATCAGCAACATCGATAAAATATGTAACAAAAACTAACAAAAAGGACATGCATCTCTTTAAGCATCGTTAATCTTCTTTGTGTTTCAACCACCCTGTTTGCATCCTTTAGAAATTAATGAAAATGTTTCTAAGCTATTAAGAAGAGTTTAATTGGGGTAAAAGTTGCCCTGGGGGAGGAATAGAGAAGTACCCATTTTCCAGCTGCTGTAAGGGATGGTACTGAGAGCTCACAGCTGCCTTTATCTTCTGAGAAGGAAGCTGCCTTGCTTAGAATGTCCCCCTATGGGGCAGCCAGCAGCCAAGGGTTACCTAACTGATATATGTGGAAAAGGTGGATTGAAGGATGGATTGAACTCCGGTGCTCCAGAGCACACGGCTCTCACAGTGGTCAGCTGAGCATACATCCTTACTTGGCTTTTCCCCTTGCCCTCCTTTCCTTCCTCCCATTGACTTCTCCTAAGAACACTACCTCAATAAAACCGTTTTATAAAAATCTTTTTCTTCAATTTTGCTTTTATAGAATCCAAGCCAAGATGGAGTGTACTAGAAAGGGTCCCAGGAGGTAGAGTCTAAGATGGAATCCTGGAGGCAGATGGCAGTGGGTCCTCTGTGTCACTGGTGGTAGGTACAGTATTGTCCATCCCTGGCATTCTCTAGCAGTGTGACTAAGATCAGAGGTCAGCAACTATAATCTTTGGGTGACACTCAGCTCACTGCTTTTTGTATATAAAGTTTTATTGGAACACATTCATTAATATTGTATCATTAGTATATGTATTGTCAGATAGAGCTGAGTATTTGAGACAGATGATATATGGCATATAAAACCTAAAATATTTATTAGCAATTCCTGTTTAGAAAATTTTTGCTAACTCCAGGCTAAAATTTTCATCCACGGTGGTAAGTTGGATTGGATATATATAGAAGGGAAAGCTATAGTTAGTTTAATGTCTTTGTTTTGTGAGGTATAAAGGAAATTGAAAAACTTTAAGGACTGTAGATTTGAGTGATGGCAGGATCGTTGATGTACTAAAGAGAGAAAATGATATGCTATTAGTGACTACTACTGTGTAACAATTTATCACAAATTTAGCAGCTTAAAACAACACATACTTATTATTTCCTGTTTCTATGGGTCAGGAGTTGAGGGATGGCTTACTGGGTCTTCTGCTATAGGGTCTTTTAGAAGCTAAAATCAGTGTGTTATTTTGGGCACAGTCTCATCTGAAGGCTTGACTGGGAAAGTATCTCTTTGCAAGCTTCTGTGATTATTGACAGGATTTGTTTCCTTGTGAGCTGATGGCTGAAGGCCATCCTAAGTCCCTTGCACATGGACCTCTCTAATATTTCATATTAATTCATCAAAGCCAGCAAGAGAGGGATTCTGCTAGGGAGAAGAAAGTGACAATCTTACATAGCCTAATCATGGAAGTGACATCCTGTCACCTTTGCTGTTGGTTAAAAGCAATTCTCAAGGTCAGCCCATACTGAAGGGAGTAGATTATACAATGTTATAAATGCCAAGAGGCAAGGCTCATTGGGAGCCCTCTAAGAGTCTATCTGCCACATAGTCTCTGATCTATTATTCAGACTTTAAAGCAAACTGTGGGAGTCAGAAAGATTCATTAGAAGTATTTAAAGAGACACTCATCTCTTGTAGCTAGAGGGCAGACATATTTGAAGATCAGGCTCACACCGTAATTGTAAAAGTGGCAGAACTTAAATAAAAAGCTTAAATCTCAGCCTAAGCAAATCTTTTAGGCCAAAGTCAGAGCCCTGAAAGAAAAGGAATAACATCTTGAAGTTTGGGTAGTTGAAAACCTTAAATCCATATGTTCCTCTGAACACTTTTGGTTTGCAGCAGGGGCTAGTAAGCTCTTCCTGTCTTGTTGGAAAAGAGATTCTCTGTTTTGAAGACTATAAAGAAGTCTCAGATGAGGCAGCTCCCTTATAAAACAATCTTCAGGCTCTGTCTGTACTTTCCATTGCAGGGTTGTATGTCAGCATATCTCGATGAAGAAAGTAATGGCCTATAAGTGGAGAGGAGCTATATACCAAGAAACTGCCAGGTGTTGGCCGACATGCATGCCTGGGAGTAGACATCAACATGGGCAGAAGATAAAGCATTACATATGGACTGTTCCCTGATATGGGGTTGCTCTGTTGTGACACAGAATTTTAACACCCTAGAGAGGTCCTGGATGCTATGTCTAATATAAGTCTGAGATACCTCTTGGTTTTTTGGAAAAAGTGATGGTTCACATGAAATGAATTAGAGATCCCAGTACTGTAGTAATAGATGTGGAGGAAGGAAAACACAGATTGGAATTAGACATGAAAAATGGGTCCATTAAGTAAGACTGAAAAATCCATATTTGACTATGTTCCTCTGGAGGGCTTGCAGGACAGTCTGTTTATTAACATGGTGAAGACTTTGCTGATGAGAGGGGGTTTTGATACTGGAACAGCATAGTTCCTTTTAGGCCAGGGATAGTTGGAGATGCTGTTATAGGAATGGAGTCCATTCAATAGCGATGAGGATGGTAGGTTCCAGATTACAGGGCAACACTGAACTGTCAGAACTATCTGTCAGAAGCAAAGTGGGTGCAATCACCGCAAAGGAAGCAAGTCTGAAAAGGCTGTCTTGTGGGTGAAGGTGGAGGATGTTCCAAAGTACCTATGCAAAAGGTTACCTTATGAAAGAGAGATGAGCGGCCAACCAGGGTATTATTTATATATATATAATCAAAAGAGATTAAAAAAAAAATAGACGAGCAAAAGGCTGAGATCAGGCAACAGAGTGAAAGTTTAATCTCTTGCTTTGTCTTCAGACATGAGCCAGTTCTCAGAACCAGAATCCACTGACTGAAAGTCTGGGTCCTATGTGAAAGGAACTGTAACATTATGGCAAGTATGACTCCTTAGTCCTTCCCCCAAAGGACAAAGGTATGTATTCAGGACACTGTACAGTAGTAGAAGAGGGATATCCAGATCTTTTTGGGACTATCAGATACAGGTATAAGTTGATGTTTATAGCACCTAATGGATCCCCGTTAAAGTGAGAATATATAAATGTTGGGAAGTAAATAGAGTCCTGACCAAGACTTATTTCATGGTGGGTCTACTGAATCTACATGCTCACCCAGTGGTCATTTACCTCTTCCTTGAATGTATAATTGAATGGATCCATTAGAAGTTGGTAGAATTATACCATTGTTTTCTTGATTGGCTATTGCATTTATCAAAAGCCATGTGGAAGTCCTTGAAACTATCTTCTCTGCCAAGTTAGTAAGCCAAAATCAATGATTACATCTGGAAAAAATTGCACAGATTAGTGCCATTCTCATAGATTTAAAGAATACAGGGGTGAGGATCCCCATCATGCCTCCATGTTATTCAACAGTCTAGATGATACACAAACTAGATGGATCATGACAGATGACAGTGAAATACTGCCAACTTAACCAAGTTGTAGTTTCAGTTGCAGCTGTTACGTGGTGTGTGGTATATGCATTAGGGCAAAGTAACTGGATATAAGGTATGTGGCCATTGTTCTGACAAATATGTTATTCTCAATACCCATCAGGAAGGAGGTTCAGAGGCAGTTTGCATTCACATGGATGAGCAACAGCAGTTATGGTCTTGTCTTAGTGTTACTTAATTCTACAGCTTAGTCAAATAATATAGTCTTTAGAGATTGGAACCGTCTGGACATTTTGCAGAACATTATGTGTGTGCACTATATGTATAACATGTTAATTGGACCAAGGAACTCACTTTATGGCAAAAGAAGTATGGCAGTGGACACATGAGCCTAAGGTTCACTGGTCCTAGTTTTCTCTGGTACACTAAGGGACCAACATAGAGATGAGCTCCTGTGAGATCTTCACGGTTTTGTATAAACTTTATTTATTTTTTTTATTTGAGAGAGAGATAGAGAGAATGAGCTGGGGAGAGAGCACAAAGAGATAGATAGATAGATAGATAGAGAGAGAGAGAGAGAGAGAGAGAGAGAGAGAGAGAATCCAAGCAGTCTCCATGCTCAACACGAAGGCCAAGGAGGTGCTCAATCCCACAACACTGGTATCATGACCTGAGCCAAAATCAAGAGTCAGATGCTCAACTAACTGAGTAACCCAGGTGCCCTAGGTTTTGTATACACTTCAAGCCAGAAGATATTATATGGTGCTTTATCTCTGATATGTAGACTATATGAGTCCAGGGATCAAAGGGTGGATATAAAATAAACCTACTCACTATCAGTTCCAGTGAGCTATCTCTGCAACTTTGTTTTGTGAGCCCAGAGGTCTTAGGTCCCAGTGGAGTGAAACTCCCACCAGAGGATAGAGCAAGAGTCTTAGTAAACATAAAGCTATTGCCAGATTACTTTGGGCTCCTTGTGCCAGTAGACTAGCTGGTACCACAAAAAAATTACTATATTGGCAGAGAAACTGACCTGATTATCATGAGGAAGCATCAGTGGGGCCACATATCAGAGGCAAGGAGCAATGTGTTGGTCACTCAAGTGACCTGTTGGGACATAGTTTGGTATTCCCATACTTTGTTTAACTGTAGTGGGCAAGTACAGCAATCACAACCTGATCAGATTGCAGTAACCTGGAGCTCAGACACCTAGAGCTGATGACTTGGTTTACCCTTCCAGGCAATCTACTTAGACCTGTAGAAGCACCAGCCCATAAGGAGGAGCCTTGGGAAGGGTGATAGAGGAGGGCGATGATGATCATGTCCTGGCCTTGGAACAAGCTGCAGCAGGGGAAGTGAGGCCTATGCTACTTCTCCTAGTCTGCATCAGCCCAGAAAATGTGGCCAATGAGAATCCTGAAGCAGCTGTGCCTGGGAGCAGCAAGCTTGATATAAGAAGTAAGTGGGTCTGGGCAGGCCAAGGGATGGAGGGGCGGTTGGTGTCTCTCCCATCCACTAGGGGCTGTGTTTGGTTGCTAACAGCTCATGGCTGTACTCTTGACAAAGCTTTGCCCTCAGTTGAACATTTCCAACTCAGCTGAGAGTTACCCTTTCTGAGAATGAGAGGCATTAACCCTGTGGTATGATTTATGTTCCAGAGTCCTCCAAGGGACCAGGCTAAACTATCCATATCCTTAGGACCATATCCTTTTTGGCTAAGTGCTTTCGTACTATTCTCTTGCTCATCTTCTGCAAGCATTCCCCTAAAAAGTCATTTTCAGAAGAATTTCAATCTCAAGCCCTATTTCTAGGAATTCTGATTTAAGATTCTACCTTCTACTATTTAAGTATACTGGAAGAATCTTTTATTCTCCCATAGCATTATGACCTAAACTTGATAGGAGGCACAAGGAAAGTTGTATAGATTGAGGTTGCCCATAAAAATAAATCACCTCTAAAATCTCTCCTTAATTTATTACCTTGGCAAAGGCTCTTATTCATTTTCAATTCTCAAGTTTACTATAACTGATGACCATTATCCTAATTATCCTATTCTTGTTACTCTCCAAGACTCCTTCAGTACTGATGTCTACTATCTTTTCAAATAGATTTCTGATCATGTCACTCCTCTGATTAAACATTTTGGGGACTTTCCACTGTTTCCTGGATGAAGTCTCAACTTGGCATGGCATACAAGTCTTTGTTTATTGGGCTGCAATTTTAAGCTGAACTCTAGTAGTCTTTGCCCCTTACCATACAGCCTATACACTGTGTGCTACAGTCAGACTGAACAACTTTTTATTCCCTAAATTCGGCATGCTCTGGTTTGAATCCATGCTATGCCTTCTCCCTGGCATGGCTCCTCTCTCCTCTTTTGCCTGTGAATACCTGCTTATACTTTAAAACACAGATTATTTATCAACTTTTCTGTGAAGCTGTTATTGATCAACTTCCGAACTTTTTCCCAAACTCCAGGAAGAATTAAGAACTCCTTTCTTTGTGCTTTTATGCCATTAAGTACTCACTTTTGCTAGGACAAACATCATATTTTTTTGTGATCGTTTATTAACATGTCTTCTCCCCCACACATAAATTAAAAATTTTCAAGGGCCATATAATTTGTTTTTGTATCAGTAATAATGATCACATTGCCTAGCATAGCTCCCTCTCTGTCTCTTTGTCTCTATAGATATGTATATATGTCTCTATCTATCTATCTATCTATCTATCTATCAATAAATTGATGAAGAACTTGGCTTGTTCTTAGCTCTGCAGTCTGAGAGGCTGGTCAATTCTATTCTAGTTCTTGCCTTCAATCATTTTCCTCTTGTTGGAGATTTAGAAACTAAAGAGAGTCTTTGGGCAACTGTCTGTTCACTTAAACCAAATGAGAGACCATTAGTCCGTTACTGCATGAGTTTATGAAACTTTACCTGCTATGCATTCACACCAATTCATATTCCCTGTGATTTGTAACAAACAGGGGCTAAGAAATAAACTTCCCAATGGCAAGAGCAAGCCTGAAATTTAGCTCAGTGACGTAAATGCAATCCTACGTTTGATCTCTCCTTGAAGGTGGTAACAAGCAAAGGAGAACTGAGAGAAAACTACTTTACAAGTGTAACCCCCTCACCCCTTCATCCCTTCTCTACATTGTAGCCACTCTGGACGCCAGTTTGTTGGGCTAGTGTTTCTGATTCATCTAGATTTCCATATAAGCAGGAAATGGTGTTTTCTAAGTTTTCAGATTTTTCTAAAAACATTTTTTATTTTGCGAGGGGCTGGCTTGGGGGTCCAGCCCTAGAAGTTCAAATAAGTTTACTTAAGAAAATCCCCAGCATACTATTAGAACTTGCATTAGTGACGGAATAAACCACAAGGTAAAAACGATAATAAAAGGTTCTGCATTATGGGAAACTCGATGGTTAATGTGGCATAAAACCTGGTTATAAGAATCTGACCTGATAATATTCATTCTTTTCCTCCAGCCACATTTCTCAGCCCTGGAGCTCCAGCTCCCTCTGACTTCAAAAGAAATGCTGAATGAAGAAGGAGGGCTCACAATAGAAGAAGTGGTCTGATTATCCCCCTCTGTTTGGAAATGAGTAAAGATTACAGATATGTTTTCTTCTTCCTGTGCTTTGGACTATGTAATGTCAATTACCTCCAGCAAAACCCCCTACCCAGGCTAATGCACAGATTTGGATTATACCAAAATTGCATAAAATTGGAAACAAGATATTAATAATAATCCATAATAGTGTGACAAAATGGAATACATGTTTACTTTCATTGGCTTTAGCTGGGACAATAAAAAAAGTAAATTGGTTTAGAGATTTAAATTCTATATTTATTACACCCTGACCTTTTTTTGCTCGTCCCCCACCACTTTCATATTACGAATGCGGTAATTAAAAAGAGACTGCTTCTCTTTTGATCCATTGTGGCACATCTCTTGCCCCTTTAAATGTGTTTGTGTGTTTGTGAGTGTGTGTGTGTGTGTGTGTGTGTGTGTACATTGGTTATTTTAATTAATATTTGAAAATGAAGTTGCAGTGCTAAAGGTCAAGTGAGCGAGGTAGCCTGACCTGGTCATTGAAAGACCATGTGTGGAGTATTAACCAGAAGCCACTGCTGGGCTTTCCATTCTCACCCAAAATGAAAAGGCAAGTATAATAATCCCATATCACCTGTGAAAATGATGTCAGGAAATGTTTTCTTAGAGTCAACTACTGGTCAAGACTTACAAGTTAAACAAAATAATGAAGGATCAGGATTCTGGAAAGGCCAAAAGTTCGAACAGGAGACCTTTAGCCTTCCTGCCTGCAGTGCATAATAATACTTCCTGTTTGTTTGATAGGTGCTTACTGTTCCCTGAAACAAAAGCATTTATAACTTAAATCTTAGGAGCTAAGTGCGTGCTCTGGTCGCATTCTTCCTGTTTAGGATTACGTTGCACAGAAATGAATTGATATAATTCGAACTACTAACTGACAATAACAAACAACAACAAAACCCCCACTGGACCAATCAACTTAAAGCTGTGCTATTAAGCTTCCAGAATATTTGGGATCGTCCAAACTACAAGAGAGTTATGTATAATTATGAATGAGTTTCATCAAGGTCGGCTTGCTGTTTAAACGTCTGTAGTGAAGACTCCGTGTCCTTCCAAGAGTCCAGACAGACCCTACGGTTCTATATCAGCCAATCAAACCTTATGGCAATAACAATAGTTGGAGATTTGACCTAAAAAATGCTTCAATTTGAGCAATTTCTGCTCACAAATAGAGAAGATTGCAAGTAAGTAATGTGCAGGAATGTTTGTTACTAAAAGAGTTTAGAAATTTATAAAATATAAAGGAGGCTTTTAAGGAATTGAATGATTTAGTAAGCCCCAACCAAGCTTTAGTGGTTTGTCATTTTTGAGCCCGTTTTTAGGTTTGACTTACCAAGGCCCCAAGAAAGCAAAGCAAAAAACAGGAATGCAAACCTTTCAACCAGGTGACTCTATAGTTTATAAGTGGCAATGAATGCCATTTCCTCAGGAAAACCATGGAAATCACCAGTGTTGCACATTTTATTAATCCATGTTTAACCTGAAGCCTAGAAACTAGTACCCTTTTCTTCCTGTCTTCAAAATTTCTATTACCAACTGTACTATGTTGAGGTTTATATGACAGGCTGTTTCAACACTTTTGTTTAGTTAAATGGAAGTGCATCACTTTTAAAGAAAAGCCCTATTGCCAAAAAATATAAACAGCCCTAACTTTGATTAATATAAATATTTAAAAACCAGAACATTCTGCTACATCTTGCAAAAACAATTCTGATGTTGCTGGTGGGAAAGAAAAAATGCTTTCATGCATTAGACGAATCCAACAAAAAACAGCTGCAGAACAAAATTTTAAGTAAGTTTGAATTGTTTGCCTTTGTGCAGGGCTACGGTATTTACCTAAATGGAGTTATCTTAGAACACTTTATGTTTTATTAGTAAAAATGAAAGGTTTTTGTTTTCATTTTTACAATTTAGTTCTGAATTATTTGATTTAAATGGAAAGACCTCTAATTAAAAAACACCATTAAAATTATTCCTCCCGCCCAGTTCAGGGTTTTGCTAATAAGCCACCGGACTAGAGATGTGTGAAATGAATAGATGAAGGAAAACGTTGACAGCAAAAGCAGGGTCTGCGGGGGAAGGGGGGAGGTTGGTTTATTAGGCCCCCTTTGTCACGAATGGGCCTGCTGCACATATAAAAGCAAATCCCTCTACCTTAGAAGATTAATTCTGAAGGAGGCACTCTTGGGTCAAAGTATACATAAGCGTGTGCCTAATCTCAGAGAAATCAGGCTATTTTCTCACAGCAATTAAGCAGAGGTCTGGGGTTTCACCCACAGTGTATTTAAACACAGGATACAATTAAACCCCAAAGTATTAATATCTTTGCTCTGCAAAATTGCCCAGGAAATAGATTTTGCTCTCTTTCAAATGAAAAGCACGGCAAATTAAGAGAATAACTTGATTCTTAGCTAAGTTGCTGGAAAGAAGAGTGTCGCATTTTCTTCTAATTGCCAGTGTCTTATGTACATAAAGACAGTTCTTATTCTACGATAGGGCAAGCGTTATAAGCTTTCTAGTTTCCTTTAGTCTGAATAATGAACCTTAGAAGTTTGCATGAAAACATATTGTTTTAAACTGTAATTAAATTTCTTATTTAGCATATGTTAAAAATCAACTTCTTATAAAAATCTGGGAACTCATTGTTTACCACCAACGAAATGTCACCACTGGGAAGATTTGCAACCTATGTAAAGAGTAAGAAAAGTGAATGTAATGCTAAAGCAATCGAGTGTTCAAAGGGATTGCTTTCTGCAGAGGTTTTTCTTGAAGTTTTTTTATTCATATACTCATCTCAGGGTAAGAGCTGATCTTCTAGAGAAAAGTATTGCCAGTTTAAAACACTGCTTCGAAAATGCTAACTGTAAAAACAACAAAATAACTTTTATTTCTTGTGCATCAGTTCCCTGAAGGCAAAGATTTTAATAGTACAAAAGCTATATTAAATAAACCACTACCTTTGTTCAGCTCTTGAAAAAAAAAACCACTACTGGCATTAAACAAATTTTACCCACATTATAATTATTGTTATTTCTCTTTTGTCTGTGTAAGAGATTAATATTCCATTTTATTGCCAAACCCCATTCTGTGTCTTTTCTGAAGAAGAGTAGGGGAGAGATGTTGCTCTTAGACTAGGAAAGGATAGAAATAGTTTTTCATTTATATAAGAGTTTCTAGCAAGATAGTTATTGGTATACGACACAGTGAGAAATCTTACAATCCATGACATACTGGCATCAATCCATGACATATAGGCATGTTCTTAGAAATTAATAAAACTTAAAGAATGAAGCAAAATAGAATGAATCAGATGTGGAATGTTGTGTGTGTGTGTGTGTGTGTGTGTGTGTGTGTGTGTGTGTACTAACATATTTTCCCACCTAATACTTTTTTGTTATTTTTAAGAAGAGATGGGTACTTAAGGTAAAGTGCAGAAGGTAATGTTTCTTTGCAACCATGTGATAAATAGCTTAGGCACTTTTCTGATGCGTGCTGGGCTCTGGGAGAAGGCATGCAATCCGAATTTTACGAAGGATTGTTTTAATAGGACCAATGACTTTAATAGTACTTCTTGCTGACATCACTGGCAAATTGTTCTACTCTGTAACCTTTAAAAGTGCAGCATATCCCAAAATGAGTTACTTATTAAACAAATGTTCTCTCTCTCTCTTTTTTTTGAGTGCAACTGACCTTTAAATGATTATTTCTCAGCACTTGCAACAAAGAGAATCTCACCTATCACCCTTACACTTTTGATGCTACGGTGAGTAGATCCATAACCTTTTCACAACACTTACTATGCCACATAACACAGAACTCCAAACGCTAAAGAGCACCTTTTCTATCAAGGGGAATCCTATTGCTTTATTAAATTGTTACAGTACACAGAAGCCATGGGAAAGTGTAACAATAAGTTGTTATTTTGATCATCTGCAACCATTTTGGAAAAGAGAACTCCAAAGCACCAAAGAGTAATTTGCTGCTAATAACAGTTTCTACTGAAGCTTTCTCGGTTCAACTTCGATGGAGTGTGGGGGGAGGGGGAAGGGGATGAGTGATTTAAATACTTGTATTTGATTAAAACATTGTCTTTAGGTTTAGGCACTTATACAATTTTTGCAGGCAGTTTGAAATAAACTTACAGACAATTAGCAGAGTACCCCTTTTTACTAACTAGAAGGAAAAGCTTTGGAACTTCAGAAGTATTACGGAAGGAGTATAATACATATATATCCTGCAATGTTAGAGATTTTAAGACTATGCTAGCCTCAGAAACAGGCACCTTTGTAAAGATGTAATGGGTGTAATTGAGTCACGGTTTTCTTGAATTAAATAGAGATGTAATTATAAACTTTATTCTTCAGGAATCAAATTAAATCTACCACATATTTGGAAGAGTTAATATTCCAATATTGAAAAAAAAATCTGATGGATTTGAATCCTGGAACAAGGTAGGATGTCCTTATTTATTTACCGATATTTTACCTGAATAGCAAGGTACAGGTACTGGCTTGTGTTTACAAATAAACTCTTTTTTCTTTTTCAAAGCTGACCTTATTTATAAAAATACTGTTTTAAAAAGATGTTGGAGTCTTACGATTTTTAAATATCAGCCCTCCACAAAATAAAAAGGCATTTTCAAGAGTATATTCTTTCTCTCTCCTCTTTTCCCACATTTCTTACGAAGTGAGCACGTTGGGATGAATTACAGAGAAGTGTGAGAAAATTTTCCTAAATAATGAAAGGGAACTGCTTCTGAAATAACATTCACTTACGGTTTTCTTCTCAGCTCGGACTTGGTAGTGTTCTGTCAGGCATGAGGGGCGCAGACACAAGGCTTCGTCAGAGAAATCAAAGTTAATGTCCTTTGGAAACATTGGGCTCTGAAAAAGAAAATAGCAGAAATGGGACTTATTTGCTCTCCCTCCCCCGTTTAATTTACAAAAAAGCAAATCAGTTATGTTATTGGCATGTAATCACAAAGAAAAATACACAGACTGAAGACTAAACCGACTCATTGTCAGGACTTCCAGGGTCTTATTCATTAATTATGGTGGCTGCCAACAGACAACAGAGGAAAATCAACAATGCTGGATAAAATAATCATCAAGGCCTTCTATGTCTGTAAACTATTTAAATTCTTGAAATTGAATATTTATGATGAGTGATGCTTCTTTAATGTATACCATATTTCCACCAGTTCTCAGCTCTGACTGCATTCGGAAAGCCCAGACGCACGCGTCTTTTTTTCACACCCACCTTTCACTTGGTTTTGTCCCGACCCCCTCTGCTAACACCATTCCATTAGAAACCTGGACGCCGGGAGTCACTTGCTGTTTCTCAAGTGCCTGCTCATGTTGTGATGCCTCTCTCATCCTTAACGACAGTGCTGTTCAATATCCCATCTGCCTGTTCACAGGCGGCCCCCGTGTGAAACGGTCATGAAGTTTATTTTGCACCCATCAATACGAGGCGAACCGGAGTGGGCTTCCCTCTTTGGGGTTGGTGAACCCATGTTGTCTGTGAGCTCAGACAGCACTTTGGCCCCAGATGTGACTGGTTAACTGTACAAGCAAGGAGGATAAATCCACATAACAATACTTCATTCACCAAGGAAATCTGCAGTGGATTACAGCTTCTCTATGGTTAAGTCTGGTCTTCATTTACTGCTTTTATTCAGTTTTCAACCACAAACGAGCCCCTTATGAGGCATTCACTATGCAGAATTGACAACTCTTTTTATCTACTTGAAAAATATTTTTGGATAATAATTTATGGTTACAAAATATGTTAAGCAGTTTCAATAGTTATATTATATTCTTTCAGTGCTTAATGATGCAGTGTCCCCTGTAAAAACGGAATGCCAGGAAATCTGGTAATTTTACATACAGTATTTATAACAACAAAGCAATTTGGCCATATAGAAACACAAATTTTAAAAAACCCTGCATATTTCATAGGAAGTCTTTTAAAGACATTTTTAAGCTCTTAAATTGTTTCTCAGGAGAAAATCAAGGTTCAGAACAGTGTCTAAAGGCCCTATATATATGGGTGAAAAAATAATTTTGGCAAGCACTGTATTTTATTTATGGATTATTATGTTTAAAATAGCGTATTTTGAACACCCTTCAGAAGGAAAAAAAAGCTGCAGCTCTCTCTGAGGACACAAGGGAGAGTTCATTTGCTATGTATATTTTATACATGAAACCAAAATGCGTGGGTAGGTTTGTACTTTTTCACCATCAAATGTACTCTCTTAATTTATATTCTGAATTAATGCCATCCTTTTAAAAAATCCATCTGAAGGTGCTCATTATTATTGAGCAGAGAATCGTTTTTCAAGGACTGATTGCCAGTCACTAGAACTACTCTGGAAACCCCAAATAGGCCGAAAAACATCATGTCTCTTTAATAAGTGGCAAGTGTCAGTAAAGAGTTTGTCATTTTAGAAGCACGTCTCCTAATATTGCCAACCAGTGACCCCCCAAACCGAAAACGAGACCTATGCAGATAGGAAGGAATGTATTTTATAAATGGAGACAATGGAAACTATGCGGATGGTGGTGTTCTCTGGGGGTGATAGCATGCCTTTTCCCTTGCTTTGGATTCATTTAAACCGCGGGTACGCAAAGCGTTACAACTTTCCTTTTGGCAGAATCTGAGCACTTTCAGACTCATTGATACTAAGGGATCCCTCCCGTTGCAGAACGAACTCCCTGTAGATAAACAAAGGAGAACATTCAACTGAGGTACTTGCCGTGTTTTCCTCATTAGTGGCTACACTGTCTTGAGCAGGGAATGAGAGCTTGGGGAAAAGCATCCTTGGCATTAACAAGAAAGGACATTGCTTTTACAAGGAAGAACACTTTATGGTTTTCTAAAATATCTCTCCTCAAGTGCCATATGTAAATCATATTAAAAAAAAACCCAATTGTGTGTGCTTCAGGGGACAAAACTACATAAATGTGCAATAGAAAAATAATGAAGTGTATCACTTTGGTTAGTTAAGCAATTATTGCTTCTTTATAGACCCAAATGCAGTTTGGCTTTCATCATAAAAACAGGTGGGGTTTGGTCTTGTTTATTGTTGGTGGTGGTTTGTGATTTTGATCAAATTCTTTATGCTATTATTCTTATTATTTTAGAACGCGGCAAGTTCGGCCTTTAATCTGGGAGGTAGGTTTCACTGCCTGCATAGATGTTCTAATGAAGGTGTAAAAGAAAAGGTTAGAAAGGTGATAAATTAGACAATAGAAGCATCAGATTCAAATGCCACTTACTATAATTCCAAAATCACATATTAGAATAGTTTCATTAACAATATTATAGCTACTTTCTGCTGTTTATCTCAAACATATTAACGTATAGTTAAGAGCAACTTCTGTAGCAGAATATAGAGCTTTGGATTTATGACAAACAACAGCAATAAACTAGCCTCATTAATCCTGGCGAAAACAGTTTCTGATCACCAACCCTGGGTCAGTGAGCACCAGATTCTGAGGAGGACTTGGTGCTTTCTCTCCGATCCACTTAGTACGCAGACCCATGAGGTTCCTGCACCTTTGACATTACACTCTGTGTACCCGGATGCTAGTGCCTTTCTCCTTCCCTTTTCTGCCAAGAGAGTGGGAGGGTCATTTAACAATGAATTTCCCCATTGTATAACCATTACAAAGCTATCCAGGCTAAATAACTTGTTGTTTTTTAAGTCACTGTGCAATTTCAAGGTTTCAATGGTCCTTAAAATATAATACCCTGTGTCATTTATTTCCTGAAGTAAAAGCTAGTGCCAGCCTTTGGAATTCATGTAAAACAAGTGGTTCAATATAGTTTGAGGAGAGAATGAAAACTTGATAAGCAATTAATCTGCCCTGAATGCCTTCCTCATGGTTTGTGCCTTTTCTTATTGATTAAAAAAAAAAATTCAGATGTATTCAAAAGAAAATCAAATAAAACATACATCTAGATCTTTCTATAGTGCATTTGTTAGAATGAAACCCACACACAGTGATGCAGGAAAGATTGAACATTTAAATAATTCAAAAATAAAGGTGTTTCCCGTTGAATAGTGGCAACTTGAAATTCTTTCCCCCTGTGCCTGGAGCGATGGGAGAAGAGAAAGATTTGAAATGGGAAACTGCATACATGAGCCTACAGAAGGGGCTAATTTCCTAACAGGATAACCCTGCAAGTGACACCTGGTTGGGGAAAAGAACTTCTCCTAGTCTGGCTGCTAATTCACAGAGGCCCAGGGTTAAGAGTGAAAGCAGGCCAGAGACTTTGAGACTCAAGACTTAGCTACAAAACAGAGCTGAGTCTGGTTGATGTGTCTGCCAGCCAGCGTATTAACCAAGAGTATGGTGAGAATATAGAGCCTTGCCAGTAAAGTGATATTGTCTGAGACACTGTATAGGCTGAGGAGACCCTTCAGAGGACCGTGTGTAACAACCAGATTGAAAACCCAGGAATACAAGAGTAGGAGGGAATGCATCTCAGTGGTTAGTGGGGCCAGGAGAATGAGAGCATGACACAAGTTCATGCAAGGTGTCAAGAGCTGAGGGCTGCAGAGGGAAAGATCATGACTTCTCCAACTCAATAGAGAGGATGTGTTTCTCCCTTAGCAGAGTGGTACAGGGCAAAAAATGGCAAATCCAGATACAGAAATCAATGAAAGGCTGAAGAGTTGCCTGGGCAAAATTAACGGGGACAGTAACAAAGGCATAGAGCTTGCTCTTGAGTGAATGCCACAAGCATCTAAGAGCTTCGCAAAGTAGGATATGTCTAAAGATACTCCTTGTAGGGAAATTATAACCATGCTTGAAATGACAAGGATAGGATCCAACAAGATAATGTACAGGTGTGGGACTGAGACTGAGATGGAGACCATGCTTCCCTGGCTCTCAGTGAGGAAGTACTGGAGGTTAAAGAGCTTCATAATATCATACTTATTGCAGAAGTGTGATGATCACATAGGTATCCATATACATACACCTCTCTACCTAAATTAACTGCCTGGTAAAACATATAGGCTTCACCCCAATTTTTTAGTTAATCAGGAACAAGAATACTGGTTGCCAAAGTCCCAAGGCAGAGAATGCTTACTTGGGCACCAGGTAGAAACATCTGAAGTGTGGGCATGCCGGACTAAGCATTCTATCGTATTTTTGGCACCTAGCAGAGACCGGTCTGGACAGAATCTGCACACATTCTGTAACCCGGATGAGTACTACATGCCTCTCATCTGAATGGGGTTAAGCTCTGATTGGAGTATTGCCAAGTAACCCAATTTTAGAATAGCACAAATTTTAATTATATGTTTCATTTAGCTGACACCTGTCCTTGGAGGCTGTCATTAAAATCTAACAAGCTATGATGTGGGAACTATTATTATCTATGATTTATAGAGAGGCAAAAATAAATAAGGAAAGAAAAATGGAAAGGCTGAGAGGTTTAGAGAAGTGGTAGAATTTAAAAGACTAGAGATTCCACTGGTGAAAAAGAGCAGCGTAGCAACTACCTTGAAAATTTATAGAAAATGAAAACCCAGATTATTGAATTTCTCATGTTTGAGGTGTGATTTTACTAAATATCCACTCATCCATCATTTCATATTGTGGGTATAGGACACCGCTCTTTCCCTGGGTAAAATGGGAAAAGAGTACATTTTAAGTAAAATGGTCGTAACTGAGAATGTATCAGTTTTGAAAATAAGTTCTACCAATTTGTAGGGTCGGATAGTATTTGTGTTGTACGCTTAGTCTGCTCAGGAGGAAAAATGTGGTGAGGGGAGAGTTGGAGTATAGATGAAACAAGATACATAGTATGTTGATAATCATAGAATTGATAGTGATTGCATGGGTGTTTGTTACACTATTCTGCTTACTTTTGTGTAAATTTTGAAATTTTCCTTAATAAAAATTTTAAAGGAATTCAATTGAAAGAAACATTGAGATACTTGTACAAATTTATTTGGGAAAATTAATTCATTTTGTGCCATGAAATTTGACCATAAACAGGAGAACAGAACATCTTATATTAATTATATTTTATTACTATACTTCTGTTAATGATTCCTCTGTAATTTTACTATTCTCCTAAAAATGGAGAATGAAAACTCTGTATACATTTTTCTACTCTCTGCATTCACAACCAGTCTTTTTATAACAGCCCTGGGTTTCTAGACTGAATGCCAAATATGCTTCCCGTTTAGATCAAATTTAGCTTTAAGTAAAATAATTAGCCCTTGGTCCTAATTCTAATGGAAATGTAAGACTTTTAATATTCAGTAATAGCAGTGTGATTAGATACTGCTGCTTACAGTGATTTATATGAAATAATTAGCACACCATTTCTGTTGTAGATACATGCAGAATTTGTCCTAAACCAAAGGCAAAACAATAATAAAAACTACTGCCTTTTAACCTTTCCATGAATTTGAATAAAAAATGGTACTGGAATTGCACATTAATAAGGCCTGTTAAGCTTGGAAGAATATTTTACATTCATCTGTAGTTCATCAGACAGGTTCATGACCTCAATGGAGTTGCTCCAGCTCCTGTAGTTCTTAAACCAGCATGGGAGAAGACATGAAATATTATTTTATGATTAGAAAAGTCTACTAGAATTGACAGAAACAAGGAAACACACTCCAATATTGAGCATATGCTCTGAAATTAGCACGTAGAAAAATATTGAATGGATTGACTTTTATTCCTCTAGGTACCTTAAAAAGAAGCAACGAAAAAGACCTGAATATAATGCCGTAATTTTATTCTTAGAGTTGTTAAGGGCCAGCCCCTACTGTGTGTCTGGAGGCACACGCAAGGGGGACCTCAGTCTTGTTTCCCAATTTCCTAAGTTATATGATAATTACAAAAATACATAAAGTTTCTCTCTAATTTTTTTTTTAATTCTCACTAAGCAGTATATGTTTGGAAGTATCCTAGGGTTCATTTATCCTGCCTTCCTTCGAATTTCCTGTTGAACGATCGGCATTGTGTGAAAGCCATTGCCATTCAGGCGACCGCTGCTAGCAGAGGTCCCCACTAAAAGCAGTGAAGTTCGTCCAGTTGCATCTCCATCACTCAGCCTGAGAAAATTTCATCCACAGAGCTGATTCATGCTACTTCTTTGGATCTGCTACTGGCAGCACAATGAGGGATGAATGAAATAAGCACTCGGCAGCTGAATGCCCTTAAAGACCACTTGGGAACTTTATTTGGTGCCAAATAAAGTGACCTGCCAGTGTCAGCTGCGGGAAGCATATTGTCCCGGGCTCTGCAGTCTGTCCCAGTTGCCTATTCATTTCTGAGGAAATTTTCAGGTATTGAATTTTAATCCATGATGCCCAATTATAATTTGGGACCCTTTTACATTAGAAACTGGGCTTCACCCCATTTGGCAATTAAGTCAGAGCTGCCTAATACATGATTTTAATTTCCGGAAAGCAGGTGCTTCCTTTGGTCAGTTACCAATCTCTGATTTTCGTTCATTCTTTAGCTTAAACTATTTTCATTTTCATGCCCCCCCCCGGCCCCCCTTCTAGAAGTATTCACTGCATGTTAGATGATTTTCCTACTTAAGCCTGTAGGGATTCCCTTAGGCTTCTTTCAAAAGTATTTATAACTTTTTCAAAAAAATCACTTGTAGGTATCCATTTGATCTATTTTATAATAACTTGTTATATTGCTTTTTAAAGTAGTCTGAATAGAGGTTTGTTTACATTGTCTAATGCTTGCAGTTATGAAGCAAGACTCCCCAGAAATAATTATTGGCTGCATTAGTTTTCTTTGTTTTCTATTTTTACCCATTCAGTTAAAGGCTTCCCTAACAATTTGAAAATGATTTTTTATTGAGTTATTTTTACAACTATGTGTCTTCTCCAAACAGTGCTTTATTGTTCAGAATAAATGTTTGAGAGAGCACCTTAAAATAGGAACAACTCAAATATCCAGTGCCAGATTTGCAGGCAAATGCTGTATAAGTCAAATCCTATCTAAAAAGAAGTTCTGGACCCTCCACACATGTGCACGAAGAGGGTGCAGTCTTCTCTTCCAAAATTACTTTGTGCAAGACTGAGGTAGCTCCAATAGAGCCATAGAGAGGGGGTTGGGAAACCAGATGTCAGTTTGTGCTGATAATGACAGCTTTTTTATCCCTTTTCTTGTTACGAATGAGCTGCCTACTTCATTATTTCCATTCCCACATATGAATTATAAAATACTGTTGAAATATTGCTGCTGTGCTGGCCATCAAAGGGTTAAATTTAAACTTTGGTGGCCAATAGATGGACCTATCATTGGTAAGGGAAGTGAGAAAAAGGAAGAAGTAAAGCAAAGCAAAGCAAAGCAAAACAAACAAAAACAACAGAATAGGAAAAGAAAGACAAGAGACAAAGTAAGAAGGAGGGAGAAAAAGGAGGAGGAAAGGAAAGAGAAGGGGTACTCAAGAAGGGACACAGTTGAGTACTACTGTTAGTTCACTTAATATGCTCATCTTTTGGCTGTCCTCTGAGGCAGAGCACAAATGCCCCCTACCTACATGGACTTCCTTGAATACTGTTCCACAATTAGCTGAGGATTAGCAAAATTGATAGTCTTTAATGGGACCATGAGCAAATGTTTCTTTTAAAAAGAGCCAAGCACCCAAAGTCTGGATCCAAAAGATGCAAAATTAGAGAGCTTTGCAGAAACACTCTGTTACCTAACAAAAGGATTTACTTAATATTTCACTTAAGGAATTAGCTCTCCCAGAATATAATAAATATGATTTGATTAAGACATGTGAAAAGGTATGTGGTAGTGTCTTTCAAATTATGTTCTAAGAAACATTAATGCCATGCTAGATATTAAGAGATGCTTCCTTAAAAATCATGTCCTCATCAAATACATTTTAAGACACTAAGCCATAAATAATTGCCCTTGGAATGAGTCACAATGCTTATTACTATGTTATAGGTACTGAGAATTCCTGCAGGGAAGAGGTGGGGCAGGGAGGGCAACTATGTTGAATTCAGCATTTTACAAAAACAATTGGCTATGAAACTTTTTTTCTCCTTAAAACACTTAATAAATTGCACTTTCTGGAGCACTGTTATAAAGCAGTGTATTCCAGGATTTGTATTTATTATTTTGTTGTTGTCATTTTTGTTTTGCAGAGTAAAACTAGCTGAATGACATGGTTAGTATTGACTTTGTGACTAAAATATTAAAGTTGAGTACATCTATTTAATGTGCAATTCACAAAGGTGGATATGAATCTTACCTTATGTCATTGTTTAACATACCTGTTTACTTTTCTGTATTCAGCCTCTAACTGTATTAGGGTAGGGTCCATGTTTTGTATTTTCCATTGTATCTCCGAGAACTTGCATAGTGCTTGGTACAGTGTAAGCATTCAATATATATTTGTTTGAATAAATACATAAATGAACACGGTTAGAAGGCATCTTTTTAAGTTACAGACACAACCATATTAAAATGTGAGTTTCAAAACAATAATTTGGGCCTCAAAGTAAAAATAATAGAAGTAAAAGTCAGAATAGCTAAATTGCCCTAGTCTTTAATAGCTTTGTCAGAGGCCAATAAATTCCTCACCAATTACTCTATTGTCTGATGCTTCATTGCTCCTGTTAGCTGGTCTGTTTGAAGTCAATGTTCATTCTATTCTATAATTTTCCAATTTGTCTTTAAGTCTTTATATCTTCAATTATATTCCAATAGCTATTTCTTACCTGCCCTTTACTTTTTGTTGAATGAATTATTAAAAGCAACCTAATAGTGAACATCATATATCACAGTATGCTCTGAGAAGCTTATTGAAGAGACAAGAAAAGGCAGTAACGGCCTGGGGGTGAGGCAAGTGTGGTATAGAAGGGGTAAAAGACATAAGATGCTTAATTCATTCAACAAATATTTACCGAGTGCCTATTCTATGCTAGTCACAGTGTATAGTCTAGACAATTCAAAGTCAGACAAAACTATGAAATATTCATCAGACAGGTATCAACAGAATTGAGAATTTTCAAAATTTCATCCCCCCACAAGTCGGTTTATACTCTAGAATGGCCTGATACTTTTTATAGTGATGATTTCATGTGCAAATTGTTTGTCTTATCTATTTTTCTCTGTTTTCACAGTAGTTCACCTTTTCTATCTTGACAATGCTGCCAACTTGCCTGAAATTGTACAATATTTCATGGATCAGGACAAAACCACTTACTATGATTCTGTCACATAAAATTTAAAGTAATTTTAGTTACCTTAAATCAAAGTAGTAACGGTTCAAATTCTACTTCAAGAGTGGTGTTGACCAATGGTTGGGAAAGTAGGTCCTGTGGGCCAAATATGATCTATCACATATGTTTATAAGTAAAATCTTATTGGAACACAGCTACACTTATTCACTTACAGTCTATGACTGCTTTCTTGCTCCTACAGCAAAGTTGAGTGTTGCAATAGGGACTGTGTGGCCTGCAAAGCTGAAAATATTTACTACCTGGTCCTTATAGAAGTAGCATTGACAACCCTTGATAGTTTGGAGAAGGGCAAAATGATGGGATCACTAAAAATACATTTAACATCTTCCTGGGTATATAATTTTGTTCCTATATTTGAATGTAATGAGAATATTATTCTGGAAATTCTTATCCAATAAAAATAATATCCTCCTCATTAAAGAACTAAATCAGTGGCAGTTGGAATTCCATTTCACTGCTGTTCTTTTGTTCAGTATTAAGTATAGACATGAAAAACTGGAATGTCTAAATTTTATGTCTAAGGTTTTACATTCTATGCTGGGAATGTAGGGCTTGTCTCTGGAAGAAGTATACTTTAATACATATTGTAGGGAGGCTCCAAGCTGATCTATTTCCCGATATCCATTTTCTTGTGTTCCCATCCTACACAGAATAGGGCTGACTACTATAATCAATAGGGCATTGTGGAAATTATGGAGTATGACTTCTGAGTCTGGGTCATAAAAGACACTGCGATTGCTGTCTTGTTCTGAAAGAACCAACTATTATGTGTAGAGGACACTCAAGTAGCTCCTGGGAAAGTCCATGTGACAAGGAACTGAACTGCCAACAGCTGATGAAGAGCAGAGACAATCCATGAGCATCCAGCAAGTGAGCCATTTTAGCAGCTTACCCTCAAGTCCCAGCAAAACCTTTTGATGATGGCAGCTCCTGTTGATCTCTCCACCACAGCCTCCCAAGAGACCTGGAGCCAGAACCACTCAGCTAAGTCACTCCTAAATTCCTGACCCTCAGAACTATGAGATAATAAATGGTTACTGTGTTAAAGCCACTAATTTTGGGGTAATTCATTATACAGCAATAGATTACTAACATGGTATAAGACAATGTAGGCTCTGATGTCACACAACTTGTGTTTGAACCCTGGATCTACCACTTGCTGAGATGCATGACTTTGGGCAGATTATTAACTATAGTACTTCGTCTTTTCATCTAGAAACCTGGCAATATTATTGCCCGTATTTCATAAAATTGTTGTGAAGAATTCAAGGAGGTAAGGAGTGAAGAGTGTTACATAAATGTTAGTGATTGTTACATAAATGTTAGCAGTTATTTGCTTTTAATTATTATCAGAATGGACTCCAAGTATCCACCTAAAGATTCTTTTAAACCTGTTTTGTTTTTTGACAACTAAGTGAATACATACATAGAAAGATTTTAAAGGACTTTTATCCCATATACTAGAATTCATACAACTTAGAATACCTCAATTGAAGGTGGGGGTCAGTAGAGCAAGTAATTAAAAGAAAAGGCTAATGTCAATATATTCGAAAATAAGACATATTAATACTGCATAATATTTCATATAAAAACAATAGAAGATGAAGAACATACCACTACCCAAGAAAACAGGTAAAATTATATAGTCTAACCCCAGCCGCACATTTTCAAAAACAAAATGACAAATGTAATTTTTGGTCTAATTTGCTAAAGCCTAAACCACACATATTGGTTTTTGGTAAAAATTAAAGATAAATAGCAAAATAATATGATGCTTTGCAGGTTGCTAGAGTTATCTAACCCTTCTTTAATCCAAGGGATTATTGAACAAAACCAATGTTCATTCAAAAACACTTACAAAATCTGTTGTGGATTACCAATATCATCAGTTAAACCTGTTTCAAATTTATTGCTTTCATTCAGGTTAAATAATAAAAGGGTCCATTTGTCCCACCACATGTATATACATGAATTCAGCTTTCATCATTCCCTACAAGTTTAATCCAGTGATTTATGTTTTTTAACGCATGTTCAAGGAATCTGTTGAAGAAACTCATCCAGACAGACAGAAGAGCTAGATGGGATTAATAGGGTGTATGCAGGATTTAAAGCTGGTTGGTTCAGTTCAGAGTAAGTTAAAAAGAGAAAAATCATACACACCATAACTCTCTTTGAGGTTCTAATTATTTTAATGACTTTAAAAGAAAGAAAGAGAGAAAGAAAGAAAGGAAGGAAGGAAGGAAAGAAGGAAAAAGAGAAAGAGAAAGAAAGAAAAAGAAAGAAAAAGAAAGAAAGAACGAACGAACGAACAGGCTAAGGGGCTAAGGTCAAGAAAGTTCAGAGACAATGATCTCTGTTTCTAGAAATACATTACACAAAGAAAAGCCGTTGCTTCAGCTGCTCTTTTTTTTTTTAACGGTGAAAAACACCACAGGTTTTCTTAGAAAAAGTCTTTCTATATAAGTCATCATATTAATGATTAAATCTGAGGTTTCAGAATTCTTGATTTTCTTCATGAGACCATTGTATTTCAGTTAACACCACAACCAACAGCAAAAACTAAGAAAAAAATTGGGTGTGCTGACTTTTTTAAAAAAATGTTTTATAGCAAGACAATGTATTACTTTTGAGATCCTCAGATAGCAACTGCTCAAATAAAAAAAAATACTATGACTTAATCTCATTATTGATGACTTGAACATTTACAAACATTCAGTTTTTGTCTTGTAAGAATAAAAATATTGGAATATGAGGAGAAAAACCTTTTGTTTTCCCCAGTAAAGCGAAGTCCATTCCATTCTTTCAGGTATTCTGTTTCAGTGATATTCTATTCTTTATTCACATTAAGAACTTTCTTTGATAACATTGTTTCATTAGTGTAAAATGTGTTTTAACAAATAAGCTCTTTTCCATTAACTGCTTTCCAAACACAGAGGAAAAATGGAGACTTGATAAGCATATTTTAGTGCCTCATTGAACCCGATATGCATTTCCAACACTCATTTTGTTACAACTTTCATAGTTTAATGGAACACCTTGGGCCATGAAGTATTTTGTGTTCATTAACTTTTAAGGAGGAAGTGATATGCTATCTGATTATTCGCATTTGGGACAGAACATCAAGTGCTCTTGATATTTTTCTGATTCTACCCACAACATAGACCAGACATAGGCAAATGGGAAATAGAATTTGGTGCTGTCCAACTGAGCTTTGTGTGATGGGGGAAATGTACTATGTACACACCTGTGCAGTCCCACTGCAGCTGCTGCGTGTAGCTGCTGCACGCTTGAAATGTCCTTAATACAACAGAGGCTCTGGGTTTTTAATTTTACTTATACTAATTTGTTTAAATTTAAATAGCCACATGTTGCTAGTGGCTGCCACGTTGGAAAGCACAGGATTCGATCCTTTACGATCAGATTTTCAAAAAGAACAGCTAATTCCACAACACTTGATGATCTTAATTTATAGTTTTGACCACTCTTATTCCTACATTGATAATGTCTAAAACAATCAACCTTTGGGTTGTTTTTAAATACCATAGACCTAAATTTGCTAGAGAATGTCTGCTCTTTGTAATATTTTGCATATACACTCATTATGAGATTTATTTAACTGCTTTCTATCCAAAGTTGAGCTGCTCAGATAAAATTTATATTTGTTTTCAATTTATTTTATATTAATATAACTAAACTTCTTTCCTGTTCAATATCATGATTAGTTTAAAATTTCTCCAAACAAGTTACAAGAATTATCTTCAGCATAAATAAAATACTATCAGATCTTAATGTCCTACTTATATGAAAAAGTAAAATATTTATCTCAGGCAAAATTTGCCTGAAGACACCTAATATCATATTATTTAAAATGTCGCTTACATGATGTCTTAAGTTCAAGTAAATTTGTGGAGTGAAAGAAAAGAACAAATACAAAGTTTTCAACAGACTCCTGCATTTTTATAATGGGTTGAAGTTTGACGTATGTTAATATGCTTTTGATCCTTATTACTCTAGTTGTGAAATTCTTAAATCATCATTTCATCTTTTTTTTAAATTTCTACAGTGATGTATTACAAGGTTATGGGCAGGCCATTTAGCTTCAGGGTTTTTGTGTGTTTGATTCCACTTAAATAGGTAATGCCATTATGATCTGCTGGTAAGTTACTTAAAAACTCTGATTAACCAAAGCTAATTAGGAATAACCTAATAGCAACCAGTTTTGTTAAACAGCAACATATTTGTGGGAATAGGGATATTTTTTAAAGTTTATTGACATACCTGGAGTTTCCTTTCTTGTATAACTCTGTATGCAAAATCCTTTCTTCATTTATTTGTTTGAGTTTATGTATGCAACCAAATTCACAGAGTATGCAGTATTTCAGTACTCTAAATTCCTTATTTTTCTTTCTCAATTTTTGTTCTCTACAGACAAGCTCGGTCCATGTACCCCATAAAGAGCTGCAGTATCTTAACTATTCCAGCCCCACATCTGTTCTGCTCTGTCAATCATGTCACCTCCCAAGGTGCTTCACTGCACACAAATCAAGTTTGAGTCAAGTCTACTTCTAATCAATAGATCCTTATAGATTGTTTTAGTATACCCAAATCACTTCCCAGAAAATATCTCGCCATCTCATTTCTAATGGGAAAACATTAGATGAGATTTCAATCTGGGCCACTAAAGAAGAAAGGCTAATGTACTCTTCTGGTCCATCAGGGCCCTAAACTCCATGAGTTCTTACATGAAATGGGAAAATGTTTTCTCTCAAGTCAAAGACACACACAACAGGCACATTCTAACTGGAGGGCGGCGGAGAAGGAACGAAAAGGGCTGAAGGAAATGCCTGCTGCCAGATTGTTTCGACCCTGTGGAAAGCTTACGCCTTGCCTTGAAATCTGCAATGTGGTCAGGCAAGCAGGTTCTAAAACAAAATAACAACAACAACAACAACAACCTGAAAATCTTTTCTTTTTCTCTTTAGTAAATCAACAGCAAATGTGGCTACTGATGGTAAATGCGGTAAAAACACAGCCCATTTATTATCCATATTCTGAAGATATTTATTGCTCTAATAGGACAGTTAGTGTGCTAAGCAGCTATTCTTAACAATCCGCCCTGCTCTGCTGAGAACATTTGTATTTAGATGTTGTGCTTTCCAGTTAACAAAATGCTCTCCTACAGATCATCTTATTTAACCTTTGTAGCAGCACTGTGAGAGTCAGTATGCCCTTGAGCTGCAGTCAGGAAACTGAGGCTCTGATGGATACGGGAGCTGCCTGTGTTCAAACAGCTGGCATACTAGAGATGTATCTTTTAACATGCACAGAAGATCCCAGAAACTGCCTTCTTTTCATTATAATGTACCAAAGAAGTGGTTACTTATATTTACCATTTTACTTTTCTAATATTTTTTTTATTAATGATTATTTATTTTTGAGAGTGAGAGACAGAGAGTGAGCAGGGGAGGTGCAGAGAGAGAAGGAGACACAGAATCGGAAGCAGGCTCCAGGCTCTGAGCCGTCAGCACAGAACCTGATGCAGTGCCTGAGCTCATGGGCTTGAGACGAGGTCAGACACTCAACCGACTGAGCCAGGTGTCCCTACTTTTCTGATATTTTAAATGAATATTTAGTTCTGAAAAAAAAAAGAATTTTGGTCTAGGGGACTTCTGGGCGCAGCTACACTGTTTCCTAGGCTCTGCTGGAGGTACTATGCTGCAATCCACATAATGTTAAACTCTGTGTGAATGTGGGTGGAGACAACTGAAGGACGTTCACTGCAGGGGTTTTGCTAGAGCCTGGATGTAAGCCAGAGTCAGCTGAGCCCTCAGTCCTCCTCTGAGAACACTTGACTATGGTGAGCCACTTCTAAGATGCCCCCCCCCCCCGCCAGATGCCTTCGTCCTAGTGTTCATGTAAAATCCCCTCCCCTGGAGTATGAAGAGGGACTTAGTGACTTGCTTCTTATGAATAAAATACATGTGTCACTTCTGAGATTAGTTTATAGAAAGGCTGGCTTTGGTTTTGCCCACCCTCTGTTGCTTTTTTGCTTGCTCATCTTGGTGGAGGCCAGCTGCCATTCTCCAGGCTGCCCTATGAAAGGGCCTATGCAGGAAAGAACTGAGGAAGCCTCCAGCAAACAGCTAGTGAGATGCTGAGGCCTCTAGTCCAAAAACACATGAGGAACTGAGTCTTGTCACCAACCATTGGAAGGAGGCTCTAATCTAATCTTGAACTCGCTGCAGCTCTGGTGATCACTTTGACGGCCCTCATGTGAGGACTTGATCCAGAGTATCCAGTTGAGCTGTGTCCCAATTCCTGGCCCACAGTATTTGCTGCCTTACACTGCTAGGTTTGGGAAGCAATTTGTTACACAGCAAGATATAACTAATACACGAACAGAATTCCTTTTCCTACCCTATGTGTACACAATGCCTTTCCCACTCTCCAGAATTACTTTTGGAAACAGATTTGATGTAACTATGAAAACTGCATATTGGATAAAATCATTGCTTTGGTATTAGAAACATCTGGGCTGTGTCTGGATTTGTCATTTACTACTCTAAGATACCAGAGAAGTTATTTAATATCTTTGATTCCCCTTTTACTCATTTATAAAACTATCTATACTATCTATTTCTTAGGTGCTCCTTTAAGCAAGATCGCAAACACCAAACAAAAATGTTTAGCATCTAGTAGGCACCCAGAAAGTATTAGCTATTTTATCAGTTATTTCTTAATTTGAATTTAAATATATTAACTACATCTACCCATTTGGTTTTGCATTCCTAACATTCTTCTCCCTATGGAAAGGACCAATCAATGGCATATTTTTAAGTATCAATGAACAAACATAAGCTATTCCTTCGGATAGAAGGAACATAGGTAATCAAAAAACTCCCACTACAAATGGAAATAATAGTGTCCTAAACATCAGGAGGATGTCAAGGAATAACAATAAAAACCATTCTAAAATATTTTGCAAGACACAGAAACAATGTGAGTGCATGATAATAACTGGCAAGTAATGTCTTAAAATAGAAGCCAACCACCAATGATTTTCACTAGATGCTTCTCAAATCCTGTGGGTGACACGAGCCCATTTCTTCTGTCACATTTCTGAAGAGATAATTGCAGGCAGCAGTGTAAACAGCTTAGCACTCACAGGTCATATTGAGAAATGTTTATAGATATTGACAGCTAAATACAACATATCACAGCATTCCACACAATGTGGCGTCCACCTAACAATGAACTTCCACAAATCAAAGTCAAAAAGTCAAGCTTTGCTTTGGTAAAAAGGAATGTAGAATTATTTGTTGAATATGAATGGATGAATAATGAATGAAATACTTTCCAGAATTATAGGTTTGTGTAAAATATTACAGAAATAATATTAATAAAAAATAAATTTTTATAATACTTAAATTTCTAGACATTAACCCCTTGGATTTAGTAATTAAGCAACAATTAACCCAAAATAAGAAAAACAATCCTCTAAGCAATCTACTAGAACAGACAGTAGATATAAAAAACATTTGCTAATATTAACAGAACGTTGGTATGAAATATATTTTTTTAACTGAAAAACTTGGGGCGCCTGGCTGGCTCAGTTTGTGGAGCACATGACTCTTGATCTTGGGATTGTGAGTTTGAGCCCCACATTGGGTATAGAGACTACTTAAAAATAAAATCTAAAAACCAAACAAAGACACTGACAAACTCATACAGTTTATTAAAAGATTTTTAATGAAATTTGCTAAAATCTTATAAAAATACATATAAATTTATAAAAATGTTTATAAAATCTTATAAAAATACATATACAATTATATTTTCCAACTGACAGTGTGTAATTTAATATTTGTGGCAAAGTGGAAACAAATAAAATTTACATTTATTGAGCATGAGAAAAATTTAAGTGTAGGATATACAGAAACATTGGCATTAGGGAAAAAAGGTTAATTTCCCAGTCTTTGTTAGTTATTCAGTATATTAAACATACACAGTTTGAGTGTAATTATTTCTAGTCTTTTAATGAAAATATGTGTGGTAGAGTGGATATATATACACACACATTTTTGAGAATGTATGTACATAAAAATGTTACTGGTATTTCTAATTATATTACATTTCTTATCTACCTAAGAACTTCAAAAATTTTAAGTTACTGTATATCTTATTTAAGCACTCCCTCATAAAGTTTCCCCATTCTACTCATATTTATACTATCTTCTACTCATTATTTATTAAATTGTACTTTACTTTATGACTATAAATACAGATTGATGACTGTGAATGTTGATTAGTTTCATCGGAAAGCCATTTATGCACTTGTTTGTGTATCTTGAAAAACTATGCATTAAAAAAATATTTTAGCTTTTTCAAGAAAGATTTGAATCCGGGATGTTTTTATATAAGTTCTGCAAACTTTTGTATTTTGTGATTTGTCCAGAAAGGCATGAAGTTTGACTGAATGTAACAGAACAAAGCAAAACAATATCTTGCTCTTCTAAGCTTTGTATGGTCTTTGCTCATATTAGAACTAGGCCAGGATATGGAATGTTAATCTTCTCATGGAAATCCTATAACCAAGGAAATATCTGGTGCAAAATGAAGATTTTTATTGGATTTAAATCAAAAGAAAAAAACAATGAGAAGAGAGAAGAGGATTTTTAAAAAATGAGAAATCTACAACGAATATTTATTTAGCACCTATTGTGGGTCAGGTAGGCCAAGTCCTTGGGTCATATAAGTGAATAAAATCAACAAAAAAATCTGCCCTCTTTAGGCTTAACTTCTCACGGAGGAAGGGGCGCTTGGTGAGGGAGAGAGACAGTAAATAACAAACGTAATAAATAAAGATGTGCCAAAGGTAAAAGAAAAAGCAGAACCAGGTAAGAAAGTGTGTATGGAGGCAAGATAAGGGTAGGGATGACATAGACGGTATAATATAGGAGGGTGAGAGTAGATAGGTCTTACTGAAAAAGTGATATTTGAGCAAAGACTTGAAGAAAGAAGGAAATTACCCCAACCAATATCTGAGGAAAAAGCATCCGAAGCAGAGAGAATAACTTCAATGAAATCTTTAAGGCAGGAGTGTGTGTGTGTGTGTGTGTGTGTGTGTGTGTGTGTGTGTGTGATATGCTCAAGGAACAGCAAGGAGATAAATGTGGCTGGAACAGAGGGAGAGAAGGGGGATAGGTCTGTGGATAAAGTCCCTAGGAGACTATACAGATAGGGTGGTTGGGCACGATCTTTGAGGGATTTGTAAGCCACTGTGAGGACTGACTTGGACTGACTCCTGATTGACCAATTTTTTGTCCTTGCCTTTTTTCTCTCCCTTTTCTCTTCCTCCTTCACCATGGTCACTTTCTTTTTTGTTTTTAATGTTTACTTATTCTTGAGAGAGGAAAGGAGTGCAAGTGGGAACTAGAGAGGGAAGAGGGGGACAGAGGATTCAAAGCAGACGACGCACTGACAGCAACGAGCCAGATGCAGGGCTCAAACTCACAAACCATGAGATCATGACCTGAGCCAAAGTTGGGATTCAGCTGACTGAGCCACCCAGGAGACCCCACCACGATCACTTTTATTGCCAAGGCATTTATTCGCTGAATACTTGTCTTGATTTGAACAATAATAATATTCTAAACTTTTAGGAGTGTATTGCCACAATTTTCTCCTTCTCATCATTTCTATTCAATTCAAATATATATGTTGGATTCTTAATATGTGCAAAATTGTGCATTAGGCATATTTTAAAAATAGAGACTGTAGGGGCTTCTGGGTGACTTGGTCGGTTGTATGTCCAACTCTTGGTTTTGGCTCAAGTCATGATCTCATGGTTCGTGAGTTCAAGCCCTATGACAAGCTCTGCGCTCACAGTGCAGAGCCTGCCCCTTGCCACCCCCTCTGGCCCCCCGCTCATCCTTGAGTGTGAGCACACACAACCCTCTCTCTCTCAAAATAAATAAATTAATTTTATAAATAATAAAAAATGGACTGTAGTCTATAGACTCTGACTATAGAATATGGTCCTCAGGATCATTGCACACAACACAACACTAAGTATTTTATATGTGTTAACTCATTCAGGCCCCCAAGAAATCTATAAAATGAATGCTATTATATTTTTCATTTTAAGGATGAGAAAAATAAAGCATAGAAAGACTAAATAACTCACACAAGATACACAGACAGCAAGCTAAAGAACTAAAACTTGAACTCAGATAGTTTTGACTCCACAGTGTGTTCTTTTTTTAATTAAAAAAATTTTTAATGTTTATTTTTGAGAGACAGAGACAGAACATGAGTAGGGGAGTGGCAGAGAAAGAGGGAGACACAGAATCTGAAACAGGCTCCAGGTTCTGAGCTGTCAGCACAGAGCCCGACATGAACAGTGAGATCATGACCTGAGCAAAAGCCAGATGCTTAACTGACTGAGCACCCAGGCGCCCCATAGTTTGTGTTCTTGACTATTCACAATACTGCCTTCTATTGCTACAATCCTTTACAATACTCATACTCTGTGAAATGTTTCCTTTACCCACTTGTTCACTCACCAAGTATTTATTACTGTTCTACTGTCTTCTCAGTGCTGTTTGCCATTGTGGAGATAAGGCAGCTATAAGCCTCTATGGTATCTTTGTGTGAATTAGAAAAAAACGTGTCTATTCTTTGAAGGCCTTTTACTTTCTTCTGTCTGAAAATTAATGTAATACTCCAATCTTTGAAGAGCACGATCTCTGACCATCATTGCTTGAAAATTGTCATAATACATGTACAAATTTATTTGCAGGTCCAATGGTAGAATATATATGAAAGCCAACATATTAAAGGTGTTTATGATGTAAATAATATCCCTTAGATATCATGGCCTTATAAAGTGCACCACTTGAAATGCTGTACATGACACCACTCTATGAACCAAATAAGAGAAGACATTGCTCCCCAGAGATGAAAAATAGAACACTCATAGTAGGTCAGAAAACTCATTTCTTTACTGTAAGACCTTCTGGGGTCTTATTGATAGACTCTTTCAAAATATTTTGTATGAACTCAACTAAGTCAGCAAAGTTGAAAATTATGATTTGAATAAGACACAAGTTTTAGGGAGTGTATTCTGGTCATTCTTTTAAAATCATCTCTTATTTTCATCGATTCTATTCAGTTAAACAAACACATGTTGAATTATGAACAAGTGCAAAATTGTTTGGTAGGCATATATTTTAAAATATGGACCATAACCTATTGGGCACAGACCATATACTGTGGTGCACTGGAGTGCTCTTGAACTCTACACGATGCCAACTTTGTATAGTATTTATATCCATCACAATTGGCATTAATCTGTTACCTACTTAGAAGAGGATTTTCTCTCATCAAGATCAGAGCATACCTATGCCATTACTTTTATATTAATTAGCACTTATCCTCCAAGGATTTTAAAGTATGACTGGTTATTAATTGCATCTTCACAAATAATAAAAAAGGAGGTTTGGGGAGGCTAATAGTAGGGCCAGGTTCAGTCATGAATTTCTGATTCCAAAACCCACCACACAGGGTGCCTGTCAGCTCATCATAGGAGGCTGACCACTCTTAGGCTCTTGCAGGTCAAGAGAAAAATCGGAGGTGAAGATAATGGAAGTAAGAAAGAGCACACGGATCTTACCAGTGCCAGTTTCCAGCTTGCTCACGCCTACCCAGACCAGGCACAATTCCTATTGTTTAGCAGCCAATTCAAATGACTAAACTCTGAACTATACTCTCAAATGCATGAAATAGTCCCAGAATTTGCTGCAAGGTTCATTATATGCCATTTCTTCTCCATGTGTATTGCTTTTAGGCTTAGATACTGTGCTTCTGAAAGGGTAACTCAAAGATATCAGGGAGTATGAAATAAGAAAAACAAACACATATTTAAAGTTAACCAGGTGCCAGGTACTAATATGAGCACTTTGTTACATTCTCCTTTAAGAAGTGACAATGAGGGGCACCTGGGTGGCTCAGTCCGTTAAGCTTCAGACTTTGGCTCAGGTCATGATCTCACGGTTTGTGAGTTCGAGCTCTGCGTCAGGCTCTGTGCTGACAGCTTAGAGCCTGGAATCGGCTTTGGATTCTGTGTCTCCCTCTCTCTCTGCCCCTTCCCTGCTCCTGTTCTCTCTCTCTCTCTCTCTCTCTCTCTCTCTCTCTCTCAGAAATTAAAAAAAAAACATTAAAAAACTTTAAAAAAAAAGAAGTGGGGATCGGAATCAGGTGGTTTTTTTTTTCCCAAGAAGAAATGTTAATTAAGAGCTGGAACCTGAGCTGGAAATACATGTGAAGCTGAAAATTTGGGTAAAGGAATGAATAGAGAGAGGGGTTTTTGCCTCTCAGCCTCTCCCATGTAGCAACATGACCCTGCAGGCTTTGTCAGCAAACCAGTGGCTGAAACATTTCAGCCACGGGACTCAGTGAAAACATGCTTATGAAATTTGTTTTGACTTGATAGAATTTCTTTATTCAAATGGCTAATTTATTTTTACTTATTCACGTAGTCTCTAAATGACTTGTTTGAGACTCTTTTGGGGATATCATCACAATGAAAATAAGAGTTTCTTGAAGCTGATAAAAATCACTTAATTTTTTTCCTTAGCACCTTTTCTTCTTCTTTTTAAAAAAAATCTGTGCCTATTCTCTGTTTTCCCTACCCTATTGTCAGTCCCTACAGAACACAGCTTGAGTTTTATACTTCTTTGAGACTTTTAGTATTTACCTTCTACTTTGCCCATGGAGGACTTCATTCATTTACTCATTGATGATTTTGGGGGGCACCTACTATGTGTCAGGCAATGGACTGGGCAAGGGAGAACAATGGTATAGACGACATAGTTTGTACCCAAACTGTCATTGTTATAGAGAAGTCAGGTGATAAATAGGCAATTTCATTAGGTATAAACATAGTATGGGGCAATATAAGGGTGCTCACCAGAATAGAGGGGAACTGAACTCAATCAAAGTTGATGAGGGACGACTTCCCAGAGAAGATGGCAAATATGCTGAGATCATAAAGAAATAGTTAAGAGGTGAAAGGGCAGGACAGGGGAAGGTTACTATAGGAGCCAAGGCCTTGAGCCATCAGCAAGAGCTCAGTCTGCTCTTAGACCCTTCAGTATCTCCTTATGGTGAGAATGGTGGGCTCTTGCCTGGTGGAAGGGGCAGCTCACAAAGGGGACTCCACCAATATTTGTTTCTGGTGTTCCTGAGGCCGTTGGTAGGTGACACAGTAACAGCTGGGATCCCTACAGGTGTGTCTAAAAAAGCAGGTGTCTACACAGGCCAGCCATCATGACAAACACCAAATGCCTCTCCGACAGAGGCCAAAACAAAAGGTGTGCTCATCACCGGTTGAGTCAGAGAGCAGTAAAATAGGGGAAGAATCCAGGCTTCATCTCTTTCTTAGCCTGCATGCCATAATTGTTAGAGTATTGGAAGGAAAGTAGCACCTGCTCAGTAGATGGTTCTTTCTCAGAATCTCCAAACTTGCCTGTTTATCAATTCTGTGACCTTTAGATAAACATAACCTGAATCTTATAAACCACCTCTCCAAACATAAGCCAAATACCTTTGTTCTTTCTGTATTTTGCAAATGAAGCGTCATTCGAGGGGACATATTCCATCGCAAGTAACTTTTGCTTCTCTCAACCTTTCCTGGTTCTGAAAGCGTTTCTCCGATACGAGCTAGGTACTGAACTTTGAAGAAGAGTCCACTGTAATAACAGTAAAGTTTAATGATGCATAACTTTGAGAGACTGACAAATTTCCAGCCAAAGTATTGATTCTTACAGAATTTATGAAGCACATGCTGTATTCTGTGTCATTATGGTCCATTTTTGGCTGAAAGAATCATGTAAAATAGATTTTTAAATGAGTGGTAATAGCCAGACATAAAGAAGGTATTGATGTGTGTCCTGAAGGGTGAAATAGCATGCCAGATTAAAGAATATAACAAATCAAAAACAACAGTACCTTCTACTACTAAAATATAAATTTGCGTTTCCTTTTAATCTCCCCCTCTGTCTGCCACTTTGCACACTTACAATTTCCTTTCTTATAAGACCTCTTCTAAAGAACATTAAAAATGAGTAAAATTTTTGCATAGTTGCGTATCTTGCTTTGTGAGATACTAACTGTTCAGAGACTAGTCGCTTAAATCTGGCAAAGTAATTGCTCTTATATGTAAATACTGCTCTTTGCAAATAATGCTAAAAGCCTATAATCTAATCTTTATGGCATGCATATAACTGGAATATTCAGCAGACCAATATTTAAATACCTTTATCAATTGAACAATTTTTAAAACTCCTGGAAAATTTCATTTGTCTTTCAGAAGCATGAAAGTTTATTTTTCTGGTATAACTTCCAGCTAAGCTCTTTTTTGTCCGCAAAAGATCTCATGGACAAAATCCGTACATCCAATGTGGTCCTATGGTCCTCTGCCGCCTGTTTTTGCCCTGTTCATCTCAGTGCCTGTTATGAATTAGTTTCTCAAGAAACAATTGAAATGTAAGTCTTTTTTTCCCCAGCGCACATTTTGCTTTGACACACTGGGGAAAAAAAGTGGCTTTCAAAAAGAGTAATTTAAACTTTGATTTTACGCTTCACTTTGGAATACATGTTTATTAAATGCGTATCTCACCGACAGACTAATCAATACAGATTGTGTAGTACATTAGGAGGAAACCATGTCTGAGATTATTAGAAAAATTAAATGCTTTTAGTTTTGCTTACTTGAGCAATATGTGAAAATTAACAGTTTAAACCCTTTCAGGCATCCGACCAGGCTTAGCTTTCATCAGAACTCATGCTACTTTGGCTGAGCGCTTTCTGTCCTGTTTTTTTCCCCTCCCCTCCCCTTGCTGCTCTCCCTGAACCCCCTCCCCCCACCCCACCCACCAGCCTTCTCTTTTCTCTTTCCGTCTCTTTCCCTTTCTTTCTCTTAGCAAAGCTGCATTTACCTATCAGTTTAGCATTCTTCTAGTGAACATCAAATTACTAAAATCCTAATTTTAAAGACTAATATTTATACAGAGATATCTCTATCGACTCTCCGAGAAGCGGTGCTGGATTTCCATCACGTTACCAAAACCTTGTTGGAGTCAGAAAGAGAGGTTGCACAGGTCTAACTGTGCGGGGACCGATGGGTCCCAGTCACAGATCTATCTCCCCCACATCCGGAAACCCCATGAGAATAGGCTAAACCCTTTTTTGAACAGCTGCTTTTCAACAATTCAGGAGTTTATCAGCCTAATAAAAAAAGTAACTCAGCAGTAAGAAAACGGCTGAAAGTCTCACTAGGCTCTTCTTGGGCCTAGTGGAGCCTGAAGAACTCTTCAAGGTCTTAGTCAACAGTGAACAGAGGTGTTTGAATGAGCACCCTCATCTATACCACAAACTAGCTGCTGAGAGACCTAGAGAGAGGTCAGTCTTTACATAAACATTTTTCCCAGGCCACAGGCAAGTAAATTCAAAAGGAAAAACAGGCCAAGTCCTGGACGGAGGATTAGGACAAAAGTTCCAGGAACAGGATGGTGAGTCCTTTGCTCCCGGACCACATCCCGCAGCAGTGCCCATTTATAACCTGCATTTACACTGAAGTATTTCAGTTCATTATGTCTACACCCATAGCTTTTTCAACTGGCCTTTTTTCTTTTTTAAGGAGCAATTTTTAGTTTAATTTATTGCCGTGCTAGAAGAACTAAAATTTTAGAAAGCTATGAATTTTGGAAGCATTTTTTTTAAAGGTGGCCATGCTCAAAGATATTTGAAATGCAGAGGGTGCTCTTCACATTTGGATCTTTATTTCCCCCCCCCCCCCCCCGCCGCAATCCCTGCATTTGCTAGATACACCAGGCCGACTCTAAACATACGACGTGTCCATAAGTGTACATAATTGTAGCATTTGGTTGTGACAAACTAGTTTGACTAAAATGAGATTTAATAGATGAAGTGAGGAACTATGTCAATGTAATAGCATATTAGATTTTGCAAATGAGCTATTCCTAAGGCAACATGAATTGCTTTGCTTTTATATTTCCACAATCGTTCGTCTCATTTGACAACTAACATTCAGAATCCATCTTTGATCTTGGAGGACTTGTACAAATCAAAGTACAATAAATCCTTACACTTGGGAATGTAAAACAACACTGCCAGAGTCCTTGGCCTGCAGCACACGCAGACCCACCCCAGACCTGAGGTAGGCTTGGGAGGGACTCAAACTTGTCTTCAGGCCTTTCAGTGCTGCTCTCTGCCACATTGGCCACCAAGCATCAGGGATTCCAGAATTCTACTCACCAGTTATGGAGGATTTGTTACATGCCATACATTTTCCATTTATTGTTTCTGATGCTTACATCAACTTGCAGGATCAGTATGTTATTTCACGGATATGAAAATGAGGCTCATTAAGTCTAACCACTTCCAAGGGGCAAAGCCAGATTTCAACCCCGGGTCGACTTCAAAGCCCCTCCTTAAGCTCCTGACATCATTATGTCTCATAATGAGACCTGAGACTTCCAGGTGGTGTTCACTCCCAAACTTGTTCTTCCTGTTTTGAGCTCCTGATTCCCTTTGGCTTTGGCGCTTTGGAATATAGATAGTAATGATTTTTGGGGGGGTGGGGGGAATGGACGGCATGCATGGTTCTACTTCTATTAACTTTTATTACTAGAATTCTATTTAGTTTCTGACAGGGACCTTTGGAAATGATACCTTTACCCAGAGGACTCGTAACAGGATAAATTTAAAGCAGCATGGCATATTGTTGATCACGCGGACGACATGACTGCCAATTTAGCGTACTGTTGAGATTAGCCATTTGTGTTGGCTCGACAATGTTGTGAAAACTCCTGTTAGTTTCTTGGAACTACAAAACATGTGATGAGAAATTTTCCTTATTTTGCTTTGTGACTATCTGCCATTTGATTTTCACTCTAAAACATAAACTGACATCTCTCGCGTTTGTAACAGAATTTTCCCTTTGTGGATAAGTCCCTCAAAACACACTTGGTTGGCAGAGCAGCCCATTGATCTGTTGAAAATCACCAGAAATCAGTATTTCCATTAAAGACTCTCTCTCTGAAATTTACTGTGTGACTTTGGGCAAGCCACTTAACCTCCCTAAACCTTCAAATATAAAATGGTCATCATGAGGATCAAGCAAGATAATTTCTACATAAAAGGACTTTACAAATGGTTAACTATTATACAAACGTAAGGGTATTTCTGGACATCATTCTTAATCTGATTCATTCCTTCCTAAGAAGCAATCCTGCAATATAAGGCCTTGGCCTGAGTCTTCCATGTGTGATATCCTTTTGACCCTACCCTATAAAGGAAGAACCAAGACTCTTAGAATTCTCTCTGTAATTTACCACTGCTCTGCCGATAATCATATGTCATGAGCACTGAACATTTTCTCCGTGGATTTCCTAATCCTGATTAAATGGTAAATCCCAAAGTTATTAGGTAGCAAAGGCTCATTTATCAAATCCTTAGAAAGAAGCTACTCTTTTTGGAATTTTTCCTTCTCCTATCAGTTAGCAGTTTATCTTTTATAACCACAGATGGCTGTCTAGGAAGTCTACTTGAGATAGAAGGCAGGGAGTAACAGAACCATAGTGGAATGATAAATGATATCTCTGTTCCTTTCTTCTCATTTGCCTCCTTACATTTGGGGTAACAGGTACCTCTCTTTCCCATTCATGATTCCTTCTCTAAAAGTACCTTAGTGCCCCCTGCAGGTTAAATGAATTTCTCCTCCCACAATCTTGTTTATACTTTTTTTTTTTTTTTTTAAACCCTCTCCTGAAACAGACTGGTGCTAGGTTTTTCTCAAAGGTGCTGGAATCCAGGAGGGGTGATCTTTAAGGTATCCTCTGAATTATTGAGAAAAATGACCCACCCATGGTGATTTTGATCTCATGTGCAGTTTGAGGGTAATAATGGATCCCAAATATTGATTATAACATTGGTTGCTATGAGACCATTGAGAGGTGGTAAGTTATGAAAGACATTTCCAGGTGGGAAATCTGAGATCTAAAAAGCTACGTGACTCCACAAGGCTCCCAAAACTAGCTTATTGTGGTTGCAGGGAAGAGCCCAGGTCTTCTAGGGTTTACTCAAGTACACTTTTCTTTACTGTGTTTCAAATCGTACCTTTTCTGTATTTTCAAAAAGCATCCATTTTGTCTTCCAGTTGTATACCTCAAAAACCTAACCCTAAGAGCTACTACTGACTAGAGTAGAGAACTGATGGATTAAGGCTTCCAGTATGCCAAAAGGATCTGTGTGGCAAAACTAATCCAATTTGTCACCACATCTTGGTGCTATTGCAAATGTCTCCGAGGTCAAAGGTATAATTTAGTGAGAACTAGAAAGTGCAATAAACATGGGAGAAGGCTCACTTCTTGATTTACTTGAAAGATGCCTAAAGCAAGTACTCCAACATACAACCTCTTAAAGATCCTTCTGCTGAAAAGACAGAAATCTATTGGCTTTTTCTAGGTTTTTATAATTCTTGAACATTTTCTGAACTCTCTGTTTCCTGAGACGCCACTCATTCGTCCCCAAGTTATTAATTGGCATAATCCATTCTGTGTTGATCCTGCTTATTCTAAGGGCAGAATGTCCATTCACTCAAATTATTTATCACCTAAAAATTTGGTGCTCAGGAAAGCCTGTCTCTCTTTTGAAACTATTTTGAGATTTTGAATACAATATCGAAGGAACAAATGCTACATTTAAATCTGAATCCTTGGAAGAAGAATTAAAATTCTGAGATATAATAACTAAGCCCTGTAGATCAAAATGAAGGGTGAAAATATCTAGATATAGGTTCTAAAGGCCAAATTAAGGAAGACTTTGTGAAAATAGTAAATGTTTAAACCATAAATCTATGTTTGTTCAGCTTCTGGATTTCCTCTTACTAAGTAGTTTTAAAGCTACTTAACAGTATTTAATTGACATTTTACTCACTATTTTACTTGCTTTAAGTCTTTCATACTCAAGCTCTTCTAATTACAACATGTACACAAAAAATTACCTTAGCCTATTTCCAAGTGGCTAAATGGAGTTTGATGTAATTTCTATTAGAATTCGGTAATATTGATACTGCAGGTGTTGCAGCAGCATTTTTCAAGTGTCAATTATGACTCTTTAGTGGGTTGTAAAATCAATTTGGTTGTGACCAGCATTAAGAAGAAAAGAAATAAAGAAAATGAGAGAGAGGTGGGGGGAGGGAGAGAGAGAGAGAGAGAATTGTATGGAATGTAAGGAAAAGGGTGGATGTCAAGTATTTATTGTTATCTAAAACTCTGCTTTTGATATGTGTATTTCGATATGTATGATTGTGAAATAAATTGTGTTTCTTACTTGAGTTTAGTCAAACAGAGAAACACTATTCTAGATCCCAGTGGATAAGGGCAAGAACTCCTTACCAACTGTGTGAATCATTCCGTGCTTTGGTTTGCTTCTCTGAACATATGTGTAAAAGGACCATAACAACAGGGTTGTTGTAAGAGTTATAACTGAAAAATAATGTTGGCGCACACTATCTGCCCAAGTAAGAACCAAATATCATTGTTATTTTAGTAGGAGTTATAGTGGAAATCGTATTTGAAATCACATCTGAATCATCTGAAATAATAAATCAAAGTACTTACACTTCTCCCCCACATCAAGATCCCTTGCAAACTTCTACCTACTGAGCATATAGCCCCAGGAAAGAAGCTGGGCTTTCCCAAGGTTCGAACAAAGAAGCCATTGATCAGTGGTAGATCTCATAAACTGACTCTTCTGAAACAACAGTCATGAAATTTGGGTGGTAAGAAAGAAAAGGATTGTGGAAATTGCTTCATCTCTTTTTTAACATACTGAGAAGCTGGCCCGACAAACAATAGTAGAACGTCTTAACTGGGAGGAGGGCAGGCTAGGTTAGGAAGAAGGTAAGGAATGCCTGGCTTCTCTCTTACTGTCGGATTCTGGGTAGAAAAAGGGAGAGAGGTAGGCAGGAAAGGAAGGCTTCGACTTTTCTCCTCTTCACAAATTCCTGCAGGTGATGGTTAAGTGGGAGATTAAAAGTAGAGAGATATTCTACAGAGATTGAGGGGAATGGCAAGGAGAAAGTGACTGCTGCCTTCCAAGAGACTACTGGAAGTTATTACCTTATAAGCTTCTGCTTAAATATGGGAGTTGTTAGACAAAATTACCTTCAGTGGCTTAACATGGTTTTCTACAGAAAGGTCTAAGTTTAAGGCTCTTAGAGTCTCCCTCAGCTCCTGAATGGTGGGAAGCTATACAGAAGTTCCTGAGCATCCTGTGGAATGAACTAGAAGAATCTGGCTCAAAGTAGTTGAGGGACCTGCCTGACCACTTTGTCAAAGGAGGTTGCCTAAGGGGAATGAAGCCATCCCACCAGAAACTGAGATCCAAGTGGGCGTCACAGTCCGGTGTCAGGGATACATATTGTCGGCAAAAGTGGAGATGGGACCCAATCTCCAAGAGGAAATGGTGGCTCGTCGCATTGTCAGGTCGAGTGAACAAAACATGAATGATTATTGCTAAAGGTAGTTTTTAGCAATGGTGCATCAGAGTGCCCAGGGTATGACAAGTCACTCCTGAGATATTACCAGCTCGGGGAGTAGACCAAACCAGGAGAACTTGGAAGATACCTCATGCACTCCAGGACTCCACCTCCCCTAAGATTACACATACCTCAGTCATTCTACAGATATCCAGGTGGAGAGGGCAAAACTCTGACAAGTGTTTCCCTGACTCATCTAAGCAGAAACTGGGTTACATAAAGAGATGGGTTGAATGACCAAGTAAGACTGAATCGGCAATTTAATTAAAACAACTTTTCTAAACTACCTTGTGGGTATGGGATTATTTGGAAAATGCAATCATTAAAAAAAAAAAGAATCTTCATTTCTTTGTACATCTGAGCATAGTCTAAACACCTTTCCGATTTTTCTGATATATCAAATATCTATGGGAATTGAATTTTTCAGTCTTTATTTTCTCTGCTTTTTGTATCATAGAGTATTTTGAGTGATAACACTTTTGATATGAATTACCAACTGATGTAGATGTCTCTACCCAAAACTGCAACTATAGAGTATTAAATAAGTAAAAAAGAGGGAGGCCAGTTTCTGTGTTTCCATATAAAATACTGCCCAGCTCCGGTATAATCCACAGTGCTGAACAGGAAAATAATGGCAAAATTTTTAAGTTTACAGAGGATTTTTCTGCTTTCATAGTCAATTGAAATTCAACTATAATTCTTGTGTCTTACCCTTTAGAGATTAATCTCTTCCCCACATTTGCATGGGGAACGATAGTGGTGGACATGGGGGGGATATAGTAAAAAGGACTTTCTATGTTCTGGGCACTGATTTGTCCAAAGCTACCCACTCCTCTTCCCCTACAGCTGTCAAGATCAATGGATGTCCGGGAATGTTGACAGGCAGGGAGACCAGAGGACTCACTAACTTCCAAGGCCAACAAACCCTCATACAGGTCAGGACCACACCATTATGTGTCCTTGTGTCCTTTGTTTTTCATAGCATAGGAGGCAAGATGACATAGCAGAAAGAATTGGAGTTTTGTAGGACTTCTCACTCTACTTAGATAAGATGGGCTGTAGTGAATCACCATCTCTTAGCTGCATGAACTTAGACAAATTAGATAATCTTCCTGACTTTAGTTTCCTGAAAACAGGGAAAAGAACTTCTCATGAAGCTGTTGGAATTGAATTGTGACAATTTATGTAAAGCACACATCACACTACCTGGAACTGAGAATGGGTTCATCTGCCAGTCTTATGTTATCCTTTGGGGCTGCTTTAGACACGAACCTCACTACCTATGTGAAATTCTGTAGATAGTCACGTTTTTTCAAAGAAGTTTCCCTCATTTGTAAAGTGGGACTAACTTGCATTACATGAGAGTATTCAGAGATTATGGTAGGAAATACATGTCTAGCTAATCTCTTTCCCCCTTTCTCCCTTGACCCATGGCTTCTGGTCAGTGTGGGTAAGAAGTCCAGAAGACCTCAGAAGAGATGCACCGAGAATGTCTTTGAGCCTGTGTCTTTGTTACATAACCAGACCTGTTGGAGAACTGGTAGGTCTGGGATGTGAGTAGGTGGCCTCAGAGAAAACAGATGAGAAACATGGAAAGAGCATCACAAGAAAGGAAACAGAGTTAGTGCAGAATTAGAAATGAGAATCATGCTGACCTCCAGGCCGTTTGATACATCACTGTCAAGATACCTTTCTAAAAATTCTGATGTTTTAAAAAATTCTCCCAATAGTGGCTCTCTATTGCTTCCCATAGATAGTCTGATTGTCTTGAAGACCACCTATGATAAGGTTTTGGCCTCATCTTCAGGATATTGCCAGCTGTCCCCCTCCATGTGCCTTTCCTAGTGGGGAAGGTGGGCAGGAAATTAATGAGGAAGTTATTATTGAAATGGAGTTGGAAGGGCTTTGCAACTTGTGAAAATTAATTTCAGGTGAAGGAAGGGGAGTGCTAAAATTAGAGAAAGAAAAGTCATGAATGACATTAAGATGTTTCTTACCAGATATTAAGTTAACTCTGGCTGCAATGAGTTCAAAAAATGCAAGTGTCCCCTGATTTATATTCCCTAGATTCTAAGATACAAGTACTATGACATACATCATAAATCCTATAACAGAAAAAAAGAAATAGAGCACATCTTCATTTTAAAAACATACAGAAAATCCTCTTTTTTCCTTCATTCAACAAATATTTACTGAGAACCTAATGTATGTATATGCTAGTCCCTATTCTGGGAACTAAAAGTAAAATAAAAGTAAAAAATTCCTATCTAGTGGAAGGAGTCAGAAAATAAATATAATGAATTACTTAATTATTTAGTTGATAAATACAATAGGTAAAAAAGCTGGATAAGGAAAATTAGGGTTACCAAGTGGGTAAGGGTTCACATTGGTATTTTAAATAGTTGAGCAAGGGGCACCTGAGTGGCTCAGTCTGTTAAGTGGCTACTCTTGATTTTGGTTTAGATCATGATCTCATGGTTCATGAGTTCAAGCCCCACATCAGGCTCTGCACTCACTGTGTGGAGCCTGCTTCAGATCCTCTGTCTCCCTCCTTCTAGCCTTCTTGTGCTTATGTGCTTTCTCTCTCAAAAATAAATAAATGTTAAAATTTTTAAAAAAATAAGTAGGTATGAATAGTCCCAGTGAGAGGGTACCATTTAAACATAGGACTGGAAAGAAGTGAGAGAGCAAACCCAGTGGTCATCAAGGAAAGACCCTTCCAAGCAAAGAGAATAACCAGTGCGGAGACATGCCAAGTATGATATTATATATTCCAGGGTTCTGTAGTCATATGAAGTGAGGAAAGATAGTCCTGTCTACCATATCTCCTCTCTTGGAGGCCAAAATAGGTATTAGCACATTATTAATGCATTGTGAAACAAAATAAAATGTTAACTTTACTTAACCCAGCATATCTCAGGGTAACCCAAACTGTTGTGACAGACATCTAGGAAGATCTCCAAGGACACCAGTTTTGTGTGGAAGAAATGTTGAGTTAGAAGAGTATGATTTCTCTAACCAGTGTTATTTTCTGAGAAATATCTACTATAAAATATGAATAATCCATTGCTGAGATGAATATACTTCATATTTCTTTTGAACTTTGGAGTACTGCTGTATGGTTATTAACTAGGCATTCAATAGCAATAATGCCATGATTCTACTTATTGAGTTGATAATCAAAATAATAGACCACTATATTCTTGGATTTCATACCTCTTCCAGGAGTAGAAATGTTATACAAGTGTTATTGACCCTACTGTTCTGAAAATGTCTTACAAATTAGGACCAAAATGTTTAAATTATATCCTTGCCCTTGCCCAGGTTTGAAAAGTTGGTTCTAGAGGAGCACACCCTCCAATTCACTGCTGAAGCAATGCAGGCTGGCTGTAATCATGCCTCGCCTAACAGCAAAGGAATGTTCAGAAGCATGCCCAGCTAATTGAAACTACAGGGGGCATTTAAGTAGGCAAGGTGTTGTTACTCAGTTTCAGATGTTTCCAGGATATCAGAATTACCCTTCCCAACTCCTGCAAAAGGCACTCCGGGAATGGTAATGGTCACAAGTGTTAGACTTCTGGCTTCTTTTTATTTCTCTCATTCCGGCCACTCCTGACACACTCATAGGGCCATCCGTGAGAATTGGGACTACCGTGAGAAAGACAAACGTCTGGTAGTTTTCGGACCCAGGCCATTGGCATGAGGCTATCGCCAGAACGTCTCTGATGTCAGTAATTTTTGAAAATTTGCCTCAAAGATTAATTTAAGCAGCAAAAGGGTTTTTTCTGTCTAGGATCTTTGAGTCTGAGCCAATTTACTCTCAGTTGATTTCAAGATATTGCTCCGAAAGACATTTCTAATACAGCTCACGGATTATTTAAAATGAGACTACTTGGTACATTGGATCATCTTTGCTTATTTGAATTAAGTCTGCTTTTTATAATTTCTAGAAAGAAAATAGCTTATATTGGCCATCAGTCTCCTAGTTAGGCAGAAGTGTTTGCAAAAGTGGGTCTTGTGAAGAAGCCAGAGTTCAGGATCTCTGTAGACAGGTGTGAGTGAGAGCTTGGAATATACCACTAAAGTCTCAATGGAATGTTCTTTTAATCTTCCCACCACCTGCAATCTGAGGCTTACCCCATGTCCACGTCCTGGCCTAAATGAGGAAAAGAGCAAAATAAGCTATTTGGTCATTGTTCACATTCTGGTTTTTGGCACAGGAAAATCAGGCTATACATATAATAAACAATAGCAATGATTTAACACAAAAACACTACCTTCAGATTTTTACATGTTTTCCCTGTTAACCTAAAGAAATAAGCATTTATTAGGTGTCAAAGGGAGTTTCTATGAGATTATTAATATAGTTTTTACATGATAGTTTTTTTTTCTTCTAATAAATTATTAGTTCCCAGAAGGCAGAAACAGTGCATCATATATCTTTACATTTCCATGTTGGGCATATGGCGGGACCTCAAAATATAATGATTTTTGGGTTGTTTGTATATAGTATGAGGTATAATTATACATTAAACCCGCACATTGTAAAGAGTTTTCACTCTCTTATTGCTACCTCTCTCTCCATTTCTGCCTAAATTACTGGTTTCTCTGCTTTCTCTTTTGCTTCTTTTCCACCAAAAGCAAAAATGATGTTAAATTGAAAATTGACTCACATAATTCCATTGTTTGGACCCCTTCAATGTCTTACCCTTTCCTTGGAAATAAACTGGAATACATCCACATTTCTTACAAGGGTCTATTAGTATCTGTATGATCTGCTTCCTATTTACTTTTTCATTCTTGGGTCACTTTCCCTCACTAGTCTTGGGCCCCACTGGTCCTTCTTTCCCCAGTCCTGCTCCCTCCTCCTAAGTCTTAGGACCTTAACACTGGTTGTTCTCTCTGCCTGGAATGTGGTCCTTATCCCAACAATATGCATAGCCAACTCCTTCTCATTTAAATGCCTCTGTTTGGGACGCCTGGGTGGTGCAGTCTGTTAAGGGTCCAAAGTCAGCTCAGGTCATGATCTCACAGTTCGTGGGTTTGAGCTCTGCATCGGGCTCTGTGCTGACAGCTGAGTCTGGAGCCTGCTTTGGATTCTGTGTCTCCCTCTCTCTCTGCCCCTTCCCTGCTTGCACTCTCTTTCTCTCAATAATAAACAAACATTAAAAATAATGTCTCTGTTTGGTCCTTTGTGATTGCCCTATATAAAGCTGGTCACCTCTATTAGTCATTTAGACATTTAAACATTTCTTTCAATGCATTTCCTATAAACTCTAATTATTTTCTGCCTATTTATCTGTATAAAGGAAGAGGTTGTGCCATTATATCTCCAGTGTAACTCAGTCTCTGGCATACCGTAATGTTCAATACATACTTATTTAAAAGAAATATGACAAAGACAAAGTGATTCTTTTCACTAAATTCTGTGTTACTCCCAGAAATAAACCCATGTATATGTGATCAATTAATTTACAATATGGGGGGCAGAATACGCAATAGGGAAAGGACAGCCTCTTCAATAAATTGTGCTGGGAAAACTGGATGTCAGCAAGCAAAAGAATGAAACTGAGGTCCATCTTACACCGTAAACAAAATTGACTCAAAATTGGTTAAGGACTCGAGTGTAAGTTCTGAAACCATGAAACTCCTAGAAGAAAACATAGGTGGTAAGCTCATTACATAGGTGTTGGCGATGAGTTTGTTTTTTTTTTTTAATTTGGTATGAAAAGCAAGAACAAGAAAAGCAAAAATAAACAAGTGGGACTAAAACTGACAAGCTTCTGCGCAGCAAAGAAACCAATCAACACAATGAAAAGCCAACCTACTGAGTGGGAGAGATTATTTACTAACCACAGTAGTAAAGGTGGTTAAGGGTAAATATCTGAAATATATAAAGAACTTATAAACTCAAAAGCAAAAAAAACCATACAGTCTAATTTTTTTAAATGGGTATATCTGAATGGATGTTTTCCCAAGACATACAGATGGCCAACAAGTACACAAAAAGATGCATAACATCATTAATCCTCAGGGAAATGCAAACCCAAACCAGAGTGATATATCATCTCACACCTGTTAGAATGGTTATTATCAAAAAGATGTGTTGATGAGGATGTGGAGAAAAGGGGAGCCTTGTGCACTGTTGGTGCGAGTGTGAATTGGCGCAGCCACTGGAGAAAACATTATGAAGTTTCCTCAAAAAATTAAAAATCAAGCTACCATATGATCCAACAATTTTACTTCTGGGTATTTCCTAAAGAAAATGAAAACACAAATTCAGAAAGATACATGCACTACGATGCTCATTATAGTAGTATTTACTATAGCCAAGATATAGAATATATGGTATATAAATACAATGGAAAATTATTCAGCCATAAAAAAGAATGAAATCTTAGTATTTGTGACGATGTAGATGGATCTCCAGGGTATTATGTTAAGTGAAATAAGTCAGAGAAAGACAAATATTGTATGTTCCCTGTTATATGTAGAATCTAAAAATATACATGTGGGGGAATGGGCAAAAAGGGGGAAACAGGCCTCCAGTTATGGAATGAATAAGCCATCAAGATGAAAATTACAGCACAGGGAATACAGTCCATAATATTGTAATAGTGCTGTATGGTGACAGATGGCAGCTACACTTGTGGTGAGCATAACATAAGGTAGAAACTTGTCAAATCACATTGTTGTACACATGAAACTAATGTAACACTGTGTGTCAAGTGTACTTCAATAAAACAACAGCAACAACAAAACAAACCATTAGATAGGGAGAATGGATTGGTTGTTGCCAGAGGCAGGGGTGAGAGGTGGGATAAACGGATAAAAGAGGTAAGAAAAAAATCATTAGGTCACTTTGTGCAGAGTGAATTAAGAAGATCCAAGAGTAGGAGCAGGAAATCGAATAGGAGATTAATGCAGTAATGCAGAAAAGAGACAGTGGCCATTCCAACCAGGATTACAGTTGAATAGAGAAGTGATTGAGTTTGGGAACAGGTTTAGAAAAACAAAAACAGGCCCCTCTTGGAGACAAAGGCAACGTTATGGTACAAACCTGTGATGACATCAAAGTATATTTAGTTAACTCCTTCGGCATATCACTGACCAATCAAAATGGACTTGGTCAGTGGCCATTAAAAAAAAATGTAACTTCTGTGTTCCTAATGTACTTTGTAAAACGACTTCTGAAAATACAAAGCAATCACTTGCAATGAATGGAGTGGAAAATATTTAGGTAGGAATAAAGCTTTAAGACTGAGATTAGTCATTAGATGTCCTCTGAGCATTATAGTATACTCTGCTTTTGGAAATCTGAAATAATCTATTCAACTCCTCCTTTCTTATTTTGCGGATGAAGAAAGGATCATAGATGTTAAATGATCTGCCTGGGATCTTGAATTTGGTTACCAGCACAACCAGAATTAGAATGTCTAGTTAGGGGTACATTTCATGCCACCTGTCGGGTAGAACAATATCTACTAGATCCTTAGAGTTACCAACAATTCATAGTTTTAGAATCTCAGAAGTAAAAATACTAAGTTTTGGAGAAAGCAGAAGATGTCTGTACAGCTTTGGGGATTTGTCTTTGAAGGGAAGGATTATTTACATCTTTTTTCCTTCATCTTTTTTCTTTCATTGTCAGAAAACAGACGCAATGGCTAGAGCTAGAGCAGCCATGTTGGGTCCATGAAATGAAAAGCATATATGCTGAGAATGGCATAGTAAAACGGATGCTTTATCAGTCCTGGAATATACAGGAAAACTTTCACGCGAAAGGGAAATAAACATCTGTCCCGTTTGGGGTTTCTTTGTATAGAAGCCTAAACTCATAACAAGTATATGATTTGGTACCTGTTAGTGACATGCTGTCCTAAAAAAAAAAAAAAAAAGGCTTAAATGTACAGCATTGGGTGATGGGTGGGAATGATATTAATGGTTAGAAATTCAATGACCCTGGGGGCGCCTGGGTGGCTCAGTCGGCTGAGCATCCAACTTTGGCTCAGGTCATGATCTCTTAGTTCGTGGGTTCAAGCTCTTCACCGGGCTCTGTGCTGACAGCTCAGAGCCTGGAGCCTGCTTCTGATTCTGCGTGTCCCTTTCTCTTTGCCTCTCCCCTGCTCATGATCTGTCTCTCTCTGTCTCTCAAAAATAAATAAATGTTAAAAAAAAAGAAAAAAATTCAATGACCCTTCATTAGACCCTTGCAAATATTTGGTAAGATTGTTATTTGTGATATATTGGAAATTAGACCAGGCACCAACATAGCCTGTAGTTTAAGAGCTGTCTACATGAGTTGTCCTAACTCTGGGAGACATTTTGGAAAATTTTTGGAGCTATTTTTTGGTTGTTTCAATAGTTAGAGGAGGGAAATCTGTGGTCAGGGCCAGAGATGGTAAATTTCCTGCACTGTAGAAGAAAGTTGACACAATAAGAACTGATCTACATCCCTCATGACATCTCTTGTGATTTTTTTTCCCTTCCAGAAATGCAAAGATGCTGTAAATTGAGGGAGGCTTTTATATTATCTTATTCCAAACTCTACTAAGAGTTGGATACCATTTTGAAAAATCACCCCCTGCAATGCTGCCTCAACATAACACCATCCTTGCAAGAGGCTGCATTGGTAGTTATTGTACAGAGATTCTGTGTAGAAGTAGTACTTCATAATTTCTTCTAGGGTGGTTGTGCCTGAGCATGTGCTATGGGTCATTTCAGAGGTTATGTGTGAACATTTCAGATTATGCCCTCCAAAGAAAGGATGAATTCCCTTATCTTTTTCTCTTTGCCTTCTGGCTGAAGGTAAATATGATAGCTGGAGCTGGAGTAGCCATATTGGGTCAAGAGACACAGCCACAGTTGAGGATGACAGAGCAATTAGACAGAGAAAGCCTGTGTCCCTGACACTATGCAGCTTCTGTACACAAACAGTCCTGCCCATCTAAATTGTGATGTGAGAGGGAGCAAGGTTTTATATTATGTGAGCCTCTGCATTTTGGTCTTTTGTTGTTGTTGTTGGTATAGCAGTTTAAGTAGATTTTTATCTAATATAGATGTGAAGAGCAAAATATAAGCAAAATGCAGCACAAATCACAGACTTGTTAAATAACCAACCCCAGAAATACTTTCAATAACAAATTAAAAAGCCAGCATAAATAGAATACCAACAACTGGAAAAAAAATAATTAATTAATTTTCCTCTCACTGTAACCAATAATACAGAACTTGCATAAAAACACTTGAGAATAGGGGAAAAAAACAGGTTGGCTCTTTATAAGGATAAAATAATTTTAAGTAGACATAGAGTTCCTATGAGTTATAATTCATAATTTAAAAGATATAGACATATGTGTTTCAGGCATAAGCATGATACTTTTATTCTATAGTCTTGGCCCATTAGGATGTTTATATTTTTACATGATGATAGTTTCACGATTTTGCTGTGATTTAAGGAGAAACTATATCTCTTCCGTGCCCAGCTCAGTGAGTTGCATTCAGTAAGCAGTCCCTAAGTGTTTGGCTCCACAAATCTTCAATGATGATATTCCTGAATGATGTACAATTATATTGGCTCCCATTTTATCACTATGTTGATTATAGAGCAGACCAATTAAAATATCCCAACAAAATAACTCAAAGAATTCTATTTATAAGTCTGATCTTGTCCATTAAAAAAAACACCAAAGGAAACAAAGAAATGAAAAAAACTGGAATCTTGGTAATCAAATGAGTTTCTAAGAGAGCAAATTCTGAAGATAGAGATGAGACTAGAAGTCATGGTGGCTGATTCCCTGTTTCAATGCTTTGTTTTAGCTGACCACACTTCCTCCTCTGTAGAGAAAATCGATGCACAATGAAATTATCTGTACTCATCTCTGGTAAATAAATAGCAGAAATCTTTCTTGTTTCAAGACATCAATGTGAAACAATTGTTCACATGAAGAATTTGGTTTGCTTTTCTCAACAGCTCTTCAATTGTCCATTTGCCAATTAAAAAAAAAGTAACACGTTTTCATAAAGTGAGCATACAGTAATCACACAGATGAAATGCAACATTTAAAAATTATTTAGAGGAAATTTCATTCAAATAAATGTTTGACATGTATTACTCAGAAACAAAAAATGTTTGCATGTTTATGCAAACTTGTAATTTAAAAAGGAATTTGGAAGGCATTAAAAATGTAAGGTAGATGAGCAAGAAAGATAGCAATTATCAGGCGGGTGCCTATATTTAGCAGCTAAACGTATCACCCTTAAATTGCACAGCTAAGATCCTGTGCTTACATCTGCGCACATATCAAATCTGTGAAAGTATGACTCTATTCACAGTGTTTGTATGTGTAGTTAAGGAATTTTATAAATTATGTCTGAAAGTACACTTAGAATGCCTATGATGATGTTTTTACATGGGTAGAATGTTAGGCTTTTTCTGGGTATTTTATACTCTGCCTCTCCGATTTGTATTTAGATTTCAAACCTACTTTGCAGGAGCTGTGTCTAATTCAGTGTTCTTCGCACCATGGGCATACTACTTGTCCTAAATAACTGTTTATCATCCTCGAGTGCCTTAAAGTAAACACCACACAATTTCATCTGCCAAAACCCTGCTATGCATTTATATGTTGCTTTTAAAAACACATAACCCCAAGTAAATCACTTAAACATAGTCTGCTGTACAATTTTGGTCTGCTGTCTGTTTCTTCATATTATTATTCTTCCAGTGTTATATATATTTTCATGTCATCTCAGCTTTATGTTGAGATCAAGGCCTTTTTACTACAAATTCAATTCGTTGAAAAGATAAGAAGTTTTTTTTTCTCTAATAAACCTTTTGGCATTCAGAGAAAAGGCTGGAAGAAAAAATAAGGAAAAGGAAAGGAGGGAAGGAAACAGAAGGGAAGGGAAGGGGAGGGAAAGGAAAAAAGAAAAGAAAGAAAGAAAGAAAGGAAAGGAAAGGAAAGGAAAGAAAGGAAAGGAGAGAAGGGAAGGAAAAGAAAGCACCCACGCACTCATCCACGTACACACATATACGATAAAGAAGGGCCATCTCATTACAGAATAACATTCCCAAGAAAGAGGCATTTAGCTATGGAATGGTTAATAACAGAGCTTTAATTTGAAAAAGATCGGAAAACCAAAGAGATATTTAAAATATTTTAAAATCATTCTCACATCTTCCTTTGTTGCTTCTTTTCAGTTCTTTCAAAGAAACTTGATAGCTCTGGGAAAACAAAACCCTTCAACAATTCTTGAGGCTTAGAGTCCTAGGCCTTAGAAAAGAACTCTTTCTACATTGTACACACTTAGAGCTGACTCGAACTAAAGTACTATACAACCACACGGTAGCAGCTATTTCAAATTACTGAGACTTATCCAGAGATGCCAAAAAGCTTAGAACCAGCAAGCCCTGATTGTGAGTTAAGAAGCAAAGGGGGAAAGGGAGAGAGGGAAGCTTCTCAAACGTGTGCTTTTGTCATTGAATTTTTTTAAAACCACTATTTTCACCCAGTATCTGAAATAATAAAGAATCTTTACAATAGCTCACAGTTCATTCGGTAACCTTTGAAAACATTTTAAACAATAGTGGCATTTTTCTTGTAACAGACACCGAATATTCTCAGGCATTAACCATGTAAAGAGTCTCCGAGATGGGACTTGGTTGGTAGAATCCTAGAGGTACAGGAGTGGAGTGTAGCCAGAAACTCATGGGTTCAAGAATCGGAAGACTTTGCTAGGTATCTGCCTCAAACTCTAATTCAGTCTAACTTGGACAAACTATTTAATCTCTCACCTTACTTCTCTTATCTGAAAAATGTGAGTAGTATTATCCGTCTTGTCTTAGCTCAAAGTTGTCGTGTAGATCAAATGAGATAATATATGCAAAAGTGCTTTGATGCTGCTAAAACATGCTGTGGATGAAGACTATTACCTTCTAATATAGCTTCAATCAGCAGATAAGGTAAATGAAACCCACTGGTCTCAGGTGGCACCTACATTTTAATGCATGGCAGAATTAGAATTGGGGTTTATCCAAGTTTTGGTCTGTAAAAGGAGGTTTTGCTCACATTTTCATGGTGAGGCTTTGCCTGAAAAATCCATGTCATGTAATCCCCTTCTCCTCTGAGCTCCTGTGATGATCTCTTATGCTAATGTGTCAAGATCTGCTAAAGGAGAAAAGACATTCTGCCATCTGATTCTAAAGTGCCTGAAACAATGAGTCTTAGTTGGTGTCCCTTAGATGCCTAGGGTGAAGTTAAGTGGGAGGACGGAGTGGGCTTGGAGTTATTTCCAGAAGAACACACACCAGCCTCAGTAACAGAACATATACAGCTCACACACATTTCCATCGCAATGCTTCCGATGTGTGTAGCTGCTATTGAGATTATTCAGATAAAATTCATCTGAAAGCATTATGGAATTCAGAGTATTTATATTAAGTAATTAAAATGTATACAACTACTGGAGAAAGAACAGCACAGAGTTTAAAAAATTGGGAAGTTTTGGCCTAATCCATTTCTTCTCATGCTGAAGTAATATAATTAGTAGGTATTTTTTGGAAAACAAATTCAGGGGAACATATTTAAGGGAAAAAGTATGTGAGAGCACTTTCCATTAACAACAAAATAGTGCGTGTGAGCCCACTTTTCTTTAAAAGATGATTATATAGGGACGCCTGAGGGGCTCAGTTGGTTAAGCATCTGGCTTTGACTCAGGTCATGATCTTATAGTCCATGGGTTGAAGCCCCGTGTTGGGCTCTGTGCTGACAGCTCAGAGCCTGGAGCCTGCTTCAGATTCTGTGTTTCCCACTCTCTGCCCCTCCCGGCTCACTCTATGTCTCTGTCTCTCAAAATAAAATAAAGACATAAAAAAATCAAAAAAACTAAAAAATAATAAAAGATGATTATGTAAATAATTCTATTCACTCTTCAACTGGTCATTATTGTGATGCCAGTCATACTCTTTTAAGAAAATTTAATTTCAGAGAGAGAGTGAGAGAGGGAAAGGGGGCATAGGGAGAAAGAGAGAATCTCAAGCAGGCTCCACACTTAGCACAGAGTCCAATAAGAGGCTCGATCCCATGACGTTGGGATCATGGCCTGAGCTGAAATCAAGAGTTGGATGCTCAACTGACTGAGCCCCCAGGCGCCTGCAAATGATACTCTTTTATTAATTGATTTCACATGGCTTTTTCTGGGTTTCCAGATGGTAAGAATGACCACTAAATTATTATCTGAATTAAGTTTTTGTTCAGTCTGAAAAATTCCTTGGAATAACTTGGTGAAAGGATAAAATCTGCAGGCCAAACTATTATTCATAAAAGTCTAGGGTTTAACCTTAGACTTATTCTTAATGGATGTGGAGTTGCAAACATTTTAAAAAAGGAAATACATGTTCTGAACTTGGTACATAACTTTTGCAAATCAACATATCCAGAAACTCTTCAAGCAGGAGAACTTAAAAAGTAAAGGAAAAGTTATAGTAATCTTATTTAATAGGCTTCTAAGGGTTTATAACAAAATGTAAATTATGTGTAAAATTTTAAGTGGGAAATGGGAAAAATGAAGATAAGAATCACTGGACTAATTAGCAATAATAATAGCGCTGCAATTTATTGAATTCTTATGCACATTTAGGCTTTATAATAACCTGAAGGGCAGTAGTATTAGCACTAGTATTCCCATTTGCAGATGAGGAAATTAGGAATAGTGGACCAAAGCCATGGAGTTTGTAAATGGCATAAGTGGAATCCAAACTAAGTTCTAACTCAACTCAATGTCTAGGGTGTAAATTCCAGTTATCTGGGATGATGAAATGGCAACAGAGAAATTCAAATGGTTTTTTGCATCAGTGGAACCTAACATGTGGCTGTGGTTCCAAGATGGGTTCAGGTATTGTGGGATCTGAAGCTTATAAAATTTAAGAAATTAGATATAAGGGCTTGTGCAAATGAGGAATCCGTTGACCTTCCTGATAAATCCATCCTGCAGTTGGTTGGTTTCAGGAATTCAGCCAACACCTAACCAGGCCTTTCCTTCCAGTTAGGATTCTCCTTCTAACCTTAAGCCAATGATACCGCTAAACATTTGTGCTAGGCCTTAGGGTAGTAGCGCTCAAATTATTATTATTATTATTATTATTATTATTATTATTATTATTTTGCTTTTTTCTGCTTTGACTTATTAAAGGATATAACAATGTCCCTTCCATAATAGTGGTTTACTAAGACATGGATTCCTGGCAGGAAATGTCATTCCTCTGAAGCGAGACTCATACCAACAGGATATGAGAGTGTTTTTCTTCTCAAAATTAGTACTGTGTATTATTTATTCAACACTCTAATTATTTATTGCCTGTCCACTATGTACTAAGTATGCTGCTAGTTCCTAGATTACAGCAGAGAGCCACAGAGGTGAGTCCTACCCTAAAGAAACTTTGAATTCTTGGAATTTCTGTTTATTATATCACCTCCTCTCAACCATACAGGTTTAAAACCTTAGTAAGGCCCAGGCCTCTTTTCTTTCCTTCTCCACATATCTAGTCTATTGCATTGGTTTTTGTTTCTGTGAAATGTCTTTTGATTCCATCCTCATTCTACTTGTATGCTAGTACAAATCTTTGTTTCTTCAAACTCTGATGATCAGGACACTTTCTTTAAGTTTCCTTCTTATTTCAACCAGTATTATTGGATACCAGGTCTACATCAGAGAGAGTGCTAGGTACTTAGGCTTCTACACTCTGTTCCTTTTCCTCTCTAATCCATTCTATGTACTGAAAATAACACACCCCTCAGTTCACCCAGAGCCTCTAGAGATTTGTCTCAGCATAGTAAGACTGAACACTGTGAGACTGAGTTTGAAGAAGAAGATGGCAGGGATGTTTTTGAGTTGATGCCATCCAGAGAAAGGAGCACCTTGAATGAACTGGGCCTGCACTGATATGAAAAGTGGAAGCCCAGTAAGAGGGAGAGGAAGGTCCCTTCATTCTGAGCTCCTGGGCCTGTCTCTACTGGAGATTTGACTGGTGATCAGTAAGTATTTATTAATTGATTGGTTCTAGTGTGTGCTGAGCCACAACTGCATTAGCCCCGTAGCAGTCACGCAGCCTGGATTTACACCTCCTACTGTCTCCCCTTCAGTACTCATCCTCATGCAACAGTCAAGCTGATCTTCCCATTTTCATTCCTTTCTTTGCAGATGTTTATTCAACTTCTCTTGCAAACCCTGTCTCTTTCCTTCCTGTCCTAAAACAAACTGCATGATATCACAGGTGTTCCTCAATTGTATCCCGTCTTCTGTCATCCATTAGTGACTTCCATACATGGTAAGACCGCAGGCTTTGGGGCTAATGCTGCTGGGATTTTATTCCCGACTCTATTATCTTCTGGCTTTGTTACACTGGGCAAGTCAACCCACCACCATAAGACACAGTTAAATATATATACACACACACATACACATATGTTTATGTATGTATATATAATTCCTAAAGTAATCTCTACACCCAACATGGGGCTTGAACCTACAACCCTGGCATCAAGAGTCCCGTGCTCTTCTAACTGAGCCAGCAAGGTGCCTCTTAATATTCCTAATATTCATCTTTATCATATCTTGAGGATAGCTATGTCATTGACTTACTTCCTTTATATTCCCCATTGCCCCATGTACAGGCTGGACAAAGAATAAGAATCCAATAATTACTTAATTGTATCCAACAGGTATTGGATAGTTCATTTTAGCAAATAATGCAGTTATTCTCAGTACAGCACCACAGGGCATCTGAAGCACACTGTCTATTCTTCCTATGGTCCATTATTAGCACCAACTTTATCCTGTCTTCCTGGTCCCTCATCCTCATGCCTCATATTACAAGTCACTAAATATTCTGGATTCATACTTTAGCATCTCTCCCAAATCTCTTCCTCCCTTGGTGCTTCCCCTGCCCTTCACCTCTACACCAGCTGTTTTGCTGCATAGACCTCCCCTGTGGAGCCTTAGCTCCAACTTCCTTCCTGGATTCCGCCCCCCCTCCACTCCTCCCACCGCCGGGTTAACTCCCTAAAACAGCATTTTTCATCATGTCTTTCCTCCACTGCTCATTTACTTACCCAATAAAGCCCACACTCCTCCGCTTGGTATTTAACGCTCTTCATAAATCTCTTTTCACCTTTCCTAGCAGTGTTTACATTTGCCTCCATGTGCTCTCAGTTCTAGTCTGGAAATCTTACTCATTGTCCTCGAGACACTCTCGCCTCATTTTCTCTCCAGAGTTTGACTCCTGATATTTTCCCCATTGATAATATCCTTTCCTGTTCTCAACATCAATACAGATCTTGCCCATCCTTCAAGATGGAGTGAAAATTCCATTTTATCCATGGATTTTCTTTCTACATCAGCCAGTAATGAATGGCTGATCACTGGAATCCTGCAATAGCTGTCCGAGTGCTCACTGTATGCCAGGCACTATGCTGAGGGCTTAAATTACCAAGAAGAACATGGGTCTGTTTCTATTCTAAAGAATCTTCTATTCTAAAGAATTTCTAATCCCCATAGTACTCACAGGATCATTAATGTTGGTATAATGCCCATTGTTTATTTTATCCCACTAATTCCGCTTCGAGATCAGGAAACAGAGGTTTAAGGGGATTATAAGCCTTGCTCAGGTTCATACAGGGGATAAATGATCAACTTCATCTTCGATGTTCCTAAAGGCAGGTACATGTTGGCAATTTTTTGGTGACGCTAACGGTATCTGACAGATCAAATGCTCAATTTGCGTTTCTTGAATAAAAACATTTTGATTTTTATATATGGATTTTTGTTTTTGCTTTTGCAACTTGTATAGCTAGAAGTGATTGAAAGACCGTCAGCTTTTGATTTTTTATACCCCTAAAACATATCCATTAACCTGATAGCCAAAAAAATGTCGCAATCAGAGTTGTCTCAAAATGGTCAATACAACTCTTTTGAATAAGGTAAATATGCTTATTAAGCTGTATAAATAGTTGGACTTATATTTGCTTTGTCCCTAAGCATACTTAGAGTTTTGAAAACAAACAAATAGAAAAAAAAAGTCTGATTTAATTTTTATTTCCCAAATATGGAAAGTTTGTATATTTGAAATAGACTTCCCTTGGGGCAGTACTGATGCATACTGTACTGATGATAAGGTAGGCCATTTACGTCAGCAGGAGCTGGTTTTGAAGCAAGGAAAAATACAACCACATGCCCAAAACAAAATCTTTTCCATCTTGAACATATATTTCCTCAGAGAAAAATCTTGGTAGGAAGGAGTCCTAATTGGGGCTTATAAATGTTTAACAGAATAATATTAAACATTACATTTCTTTTTTTTACAATTCAAAGTGATTTTTTTTAAAGATGCATAGGACATTTTGTTTTCTCTTTCTTCACATTTATTTTAAAAAGGTTAATTTTATTTATGGCCATATATCTCTTTGAAAGTAGTTTGCTACTTATCAAACTGTCTAGATAAATTCATTGTACAATTTCACGTGAAAGGGGGCATTTTTGTAAGGAAAATATCTACAATACATAAAGTGCAAAAGAGCTGACCAGAGTTTTATTATCATAACTTGTATCATTTCTGGACCACTGTCACTAGACATTAATTCCCATAGGGTCAAAAGTTATTCTGCACGCCTATGTGCTGCAAAGTTGCTTTCAATTATTAATAAAACAAGCAAATATTAAATGAGACTCACTATATGAAACAAGGAAACAAAATAAGCTTGCAAATCTGCTTAATTTTATCTCTTTAGCTTTTATATACTTGTTTAAAAATGAGCCAGAGAGAATTCTCGGTACGTTTAACTGGGCAGATACAGTGAATGGTATCTCCATGCTCTCACCTTTCACAATGAGTGCCACTGGTGGTACATCAAGGTGGAGATGTATTGTTAATTCTTAGCACTCCATGCCTATCTTTCCTTATCATCCATCTCTTCTTAGCTTCACTGTCAAGTAAATACCAACCCATTTATTAGGAAAGGATGTCAAGTAATTTGAGAGTCTCAAAGAAAATCATGGCAAGAGTTAGGCTATTTGAGTCAGTGCTGTGCTGGGAACTGCCTAACCACGGGTTCTCCCTCACCCCGGTGCTAATAAAACCCGGGTTCGTACTGTTTGCTGATTTCCTTGGTGTAAATGTCTCCATCAGTCAATTACAAGCTACCGACACAAGGCCATCGAAACGTAGAGTTGGGAAGACATTTTATAAATTATGTCAGAAAATATACTTATGGTATTTATTTTCACACTTTTCCATGTGCTTTCCAAAAGAATGGTGCTTTTTTTTTTAAAAAAGTATATTTATTTATTTTGAGAGAGACACAGAGAGAGTATGAATTGGGGAGGGGCAGAGAGAGAGGGAAAATCCCAAGCAGTTTCCACACTGTCAGCTCAGAGCCCGATGCCAGGCTTGAACTCACGAAACTGTGAGATCATGACCTGAGCCAAAGGAGAGGTGGATACATACCTGACTGAGTCACCCAGATGCCCCTCTGGGTGCTTTTTAAATGCTGCCTTTCTGATAGATGTTTAGATTCCAAGCCTACCTATATGAAAGGAGCCGGCTCCAACACACCATTGAGCCATTCTCCCTTTAATTAGAAAATACATGCTCGAAACCAGTCACATCTGTTAGTCACAAACTGGAGTATTAAAGTTTGTTAGCATTCAATTTATTTTTTGAATACTAATACCCTCGAAAGATTCTGATTCAAAAGATACAAAGGGTGTGAGAAGTCTCTCACCCTGTATCCTAGTCACCAAGTTTTTCTTCCCTGAAAATAAACAATGTTGTCAGTTAAAACATAAATGGTAAAACACTATACATACAATTTCTCACCTTTTATTGTTGTTGTTGTTAATACACATTGATAAATGTTTTAAATTTATATATGAAGATCTTCCTTATTCTTTTTAAAACTGTGTAAATATTACATTGCTGGATTGTGCCATTATAGCTTTGAATTATCTCTCACTTATGTGGATCTATTAAGTTATTTCCTGTTTTTTTGCTTTTACATACGCACAAAGTTCACATTTTGGCATTTTATATGTGTGGTTTTGCACATACGTATGTATAGTCTTAAATACATCTTCAAATCAATTCCTAGAAGTGGAATTTCAGTTCCAGTATTACCAAACTGTTGGATCTTTGCTAATGTTATACATGGAAAAAAATATCCGGATGACTTTGATTTTTATTATATTTCCCAGATTATGAGTAAGATTGACCATCTTTCATTTTACTTCAAAGGGCTTGCTTTTCTCTGAAGTTTCTGTATATTTCCTTTATCATGTGTTACTGGACAATTTTTAAATGTCGATATATGGTGAAGATAAGTTATAGACCCAAATTATTTTTCTTCAGATGACTATCCTATTTTTTCAATGTCCTCTATTACCTAATCACTCTTTTCCCCACTGGCCTAATATATGCATCTTTACATATTAAATTCTTCTATGATGTTGTATCTTTATGGACTTTATAAGCTGTTCTATTTATGGTTGCTCACGTTCATGTATTTGTGTATGTATACATGTGTATGTCAATATTAATGTTAGTTATCATAGCATTACAAGGCATTTTCATAAATGGAAGATGTAGTTCTCCTTTGTTGACTTCTCTTTCTAAGTCTTTTCATGGTGGGGGCAGGGACCTGGCTGGCTGGCTTAGTTGGTACAGTGATGAGTTCATGAGTTCAAGCCCCAAGTAGGGCATAGAGCTTACATAAATGAATAAATAAACAAATAAATAAATAAATATATTTTAAAGATTTTTCATGGCTCTATTTGATTGTATATTTTTTGGTACGAACTTTGGCTTCAGCTGATCTTGTTTCAAAGATGCTTGGCTTGATATTTTATATTAAGATCAATATGTATAGGTAAACTTAGAATAATGGACAGCTTTATGATATCTTAATCCAAGAACATTAGATTGTATGCTTTCCCACCTACTTAAGTCATTTCTGTTCCTCAGATGCTTTTAAAGGTTCATCCTACAGTGTTTGCTTATTTTTTTGTTAGATTTTTCCCCAGATATTTTTTTTTCTGTTGCTATTGAGAAGCCAAACTTTTATTGTACTAACAATTTACTGCTTTTGAATGACATAGTTGGGAAACTGAAAAGTAGGACATCTTCCCTAGAACATATTCAAAGACGAAATTTCTATTGAACCTTTGAATGTAAATAAACGACTAAAAACGAGCCAGAGACTCTTATTGCATAAGAGTTAGGTTCGTATACTCAATTTACTGGACTGGAAAATGGCTACAAATCAAACATGAATTCGTTTTCTCATTCTTACAATTTAAGGAGTAAAATATAGATTTCATCTATCTTATCACAATTACGTTAGCTCACTGGTTTAATCATTTTAAACATTTAGTTTTTCCCTCAAACATTTGGTCTGAGGTTCCTTTTTTCCTCAAAAAGTCAGCAAGCTAGCAAACCCAGAAGAGAACAAAAGTACTGCTGAGACTAGGCATAGCTCTCATTTTCGGGAGGTGTCTCACTTATATTGCAGGTCAGTCTGGGGGTTCTATGCCTCCTCACTATGTGCAGCTGGCCACTCCTGGCACCACCAAAGTGGGGGTGCGTTTGCACCCGCTGCATGGAGATGAAGGTCTCTTGAACTGACATATTCTATACATAGTGCCCCTCCAATCATGTTTCTTCCTTCCCCTATTTCAACATACTTCTTAATCACAATGAACCAGCCATTTTTTGTTCCCTTTTCTCAAATTTCTTGGTCCTTACCATTCCACTAATTCCTAGCATTGATTTTATTAAATCAGCACATAGTTTATTAAAAAAAAAAAGTATGTATCTCATCTAGATGCCGATGACAATGTCTTCTCAACACTGCCCACAGCAGACAGAGGTTAATACACTCAGGGGAAAGACTACTAAATCATACTGCATATTTTGTATCCTCAGCCAAAAGAAAAGAAAAATTTAATTCCTTCACATCATCTTTTCCTATGTCTCAGTAGCCTGACACCTTCCTCAATCACCTAACTAATGTGCGGAAAGAATGAAAACTCTTTGAGAAATCAGTGACCCAGAAAGTTACAAACCAAAAATTATGAAGCATCAAATGACATGCTATTTATCATTTTTCTTCTTCATAAAATTCACCACTTATACACTCTGCTTAGTGGCTATATATAAAAATCTTCTCTGACTGTGTGGTTCATATGATTTTAATATGGTGTATACACATAAGTGTAAGATCCTTTTTTATAAAATTATTACTTGCTTATTAAAGAAGCCTTAAAAATAGAGGCATGTAGGAACAAATCCCTGATTCATTCATGTTCCTACATTCAAACACAGCCTCTCCCTCAAATATGTTGAAAGCATGATTTTACCCATATACATTCTACATAAAACTTTATTCTGTATAACATATTGAAAGCATTTTTCTTTTTATAGTGTATTTGAATGGTAAAATAGTTTTAAAATACAGTATATAAAGTAATATGACAGACTTCTCCCATCATTATATAGTCTAATTAGCTATAAGAGACAATAGAATATAGCAGTAAGTGCATGGCTTAGGAATCAGATAGATGTGGGTTCATCAGCCATATGTGTCTTCCTCTATATATTCTTTACTTTTCTGCTACTGATTGAATTGCTGATTTTTAGCTGAGTGTAAGACCTCCCAGGATGAAAATGTCATGTCTTAGGCTTCTTACAGCTAGCAGTTCTATCAATGCGATATGAATGAGATGGTGTTTGAAATATCCTGGCTTTATGCTCTTCCTTGGCCCTTACCCCTTTCTGCTGGCTGGAATGCAGATATGAAGGCTGGAGCTCAAGCAGTCATTTTGATGCCAATGGCAAAAGTGTACTCCTAGGATGGAGCAATGGAAAACTAGAAAAGCTTGGGTCTTTGTGGAATGCATATTTGCCCCAGACTGCCTACTATCACGGGCTTTCAGGATAGAGAATTTTATACATGTTATTTTTTAAAGTTATCTATTTTGAGAGAGAGAAAGCATGAGCAGGGTAGGGGCAGGGAGAAGGAAGAGAGAGAATCCCAAGAAGGCTCCATGCTATTAGCACAAAGCCTGACGCAGGGCTCAAATTCATGAACTGTGAGATCATGACCTGAGCCAAAATCAAGTGGTGGATTCTTAACTGACTGAGCCATTCAGGTGCCTAAGACTTCTATACATGTTTAAGTCCCAGTTAAGTTGGGGAAGTTCTAAGTCACTCACAGCTTTATCTAATTCTAGCTAATGCAATTTTTTCATACCAAATAATAGATGAACAGTGGTTTATGCCAAAGGATGTGTATTTTTTTTTCATAAAAACAAAATAAAACAAACAAAAAGTCCTCAAAGGCAGGCAATATGAGGGTGTCTTGGCAGCTCACTGCAATTGTCAGGAACCTAGATTATTTTCCTTGTTTACTTTGTCATTCTCGGTTTTTTTCTCTAATCCCTTCATGATCCCCAAATGGCTCTTTCAGCCTCTAGCATTATCTTCTTACATAAAAATGTATAAGGGCAAGAGAGACCTTTATAAATGTATAAAGGCAAGAAAGGAAAGAAAGACTTGCTTTCTTTTGAGAGCAGGAAAAGAGAAGAAAAAAGTCGTAGGAAGCTATTTTCAAGAAGCCCCCAGCAAATTTATTCTTAACGCTCATTGAATTATATATCATATGTCCATCCCTAGACTTAACTACTTGCTAAGGAGGTTGGGAGATTGGAACTACCCTAATCAGTTTAGACTATTCTTGACTCCTCTCTTGGGGCTGTTTACCTTTCTTCTCAAACAAAATCAGAGCCCCTTTAGCAATGAAGAAACAAGAATGCCTGAAGCATGAGTCATTACCTGTCTCTGTCACACTTGTCATATGACCTTGACTTTGTGGCATTATCCATGCATTGGGGTGACAATGATGCCCAACTCTTAGGAAATTGAAAGAGATGCTATTTGCAAAGACCTAGTAGAATGCATTACTCATACTGGATATTCAATATACGGTAGGTACCATGACTATTATTATTTCCTTGAATTGATGTATCTGATCTTATGCCAAGGAGATTTAGGGTTAGTTTTTGCTTTGGGGGCCATTATATATTACTCTAAAATTAATATCCTTTACACAACATTTCCCCCTCCTCTCTGTTTAGGCTTCTTTTCTTGGGTACATTCCTAGAAGTATAATTACTAGGTCATTCAATATTAGTGGAATAAATTATGGCCCTTCTGGGATACTACAAAAATTACATGGAAATCAGAAAGTCAGACACTCCTTGTACCCTCCTTGGCAAGTATACTGGGCTACACATAAAGGAGCACTCAATTTTTGGAAATCATTAATACAGACAAACAGAATCAATCCTGAGACATGTTTATTTTGCCATTGTTCCAATCCCCCCCATTTTTTTCCAAATAGGAATCAATGTGATATAATAAAAAGTTCATTAAACTTGTCTTCAAATTTCTTGGTTGAAATTTCTACCTTGTCACTATTAGTGTGTCCTTGGGAATGAGCATAATATCTGTGACTCCATTCACTCAACTGTAAATTGGAGATGATACAAACAGCCTACCTACCTGCAACTGAGTAAACACATAGAGGAACATTTTGGAAACTGTAAAGGATTCTATATGATTACTAGTATCTATGGAAAAGTTGAAGATTAAGGAAAAAAAGAATGCTTTCAACTTAATAAAGCAAGTACTTCCGTGTTCTAGACATAGTTCTTAGTACTCAAATTATATTACCCCATTTAATCATCACTGTACCCTTAGGAGATAAACACCAGTATTATGGCCGTTTTAATGAAAAAACTGAGGTACAGAGAAGCTAAATACATTTCCCGTAGTCATTATAGATTTGAACCCAGGCAGTTTGATTCTAGAAACCTAGGCTGAATCACAATGCTACACTGTTTCTGTTTTTCTTTTTAACATTAAGATGGAGGCGACTGGGTGGCTCAGTCTCTTGACTCTTGATCTCTGCTCAAGTCATGATCTCACAGTTTGAGGATTCGAGCCCCACGTTGGGCTCTGCACTGACAGCAAGGAGCCTGGATGGGATTCTCTCTCCCACTCTCTCTGCTCTTCTCCTGTTGCCTGTTCATGCACTAAATAAATAGGTACGTAGGTAGATAGATAGATAGATAGATAGGTAGATAGATAGAGAGATTGATTGATATTTTTTACATGTGTTAAAATGAATGCCTCTTTCCTAATACTTTAACATCAAATCAGAAGACTTCTGCCTTAGCAACAGCCTGTGGAACCAGCACTTCCCCTTCCCCTAGATAGATGGTACTGAGTGTAGCCACGTCAGGCTACACATACTATGAACTTGAAGCAGGAGCTAACAGGATATCTGACTCAGGTTGGGCTACTTGTTTTTTTGTGTGTGTGATCAGACATATTCACAGGTGCTGAGGACTAAAGAGAAAAGAACCATCAGTCTATCCCTAGGACTGATGGTGGAAAAGTTGACGTTTGTGTTTGATGGGCTTGTCTAATATTTTATAACAGCTGGACTCCCTCTGTGTCTTCACATCTCCCTCCCTGCTCTTCACTTCCTCTTACCTGTTCTATGACTGTCCGGCTGTTGCGTGTTGCTCAGAGCTAAGTTTTCCATCCTTCTAGCTAAAAACCCAGTTTCAATCAGTTTCTTCTTTAAAGGTGTCTAATCAATGAACTTCTGGACTATCTAAGGTGCTAATAATAGAAATGAAGCAACGTGCTGATTTTCTTTCCAGAAAGAACTGCATTTGAACATGTAAGGGTGATAGCTTAATTCACAGATGATAACAGGGCATTAACAGAAACTGACAGGTGAGGAAGGACTATTGGGTGAGATTTGTAAAACCTTTCAACTCATGCAACTGAACCTACTCTGTCTCACACAGAAAACAAGTAAAAGAAAGAGATAAGGTAAAAAAAAAATGGGGGTGCCTGGGTGGCTCAGTTATTTAAGCGACCAACTTTGGCTCAGGTCACAATCTCACAGTTCTTTTTTTTACATATTTTTAAATGTTTTTTCTTAAAATTTATTTTTGAGAGACAGAGAGAGACAGCGTGAGCAGGGGAGAGTCAGAGAGAGAAGGAGACACAGAATCTGAAGACAGGCTTCAGGCTCTGAGCTGTCGGCACAGAGCCTGATGCAGGGCTTAAACCCATGAACCATGAGATCACGACCTGAGCCGAAGTCAGATACTTAACCGACTGAGCCACCCAGGTGCCCCACGATCTCATAGTTCTTAAGTTCGAGCCCCATGTCAGGCTCTATGCCGACCGCTCCGAGCCTGGAGCCTGCTTCAGATTCTGAGTCTCCCTCTCTTTCTGGCCTTCCCCTACAGACACACTCTCTCTCTCTCTCAAAACTAAATTAATAAACATTTTTAAGAAATGGAGCAGGAGGAGAGACACTCTGGCAGGCAGAGGATTACTCTGGTTTTCTTTAGGAAAGCAAATGCCAGCTCTCCAAACCTCCATTGCAGTGAGGAGTGGCAATGGCCAATGAAATATTCACAGTCTGCTCTGGATTTCTCATGTGGGTGCTTCACTTCCCTCCTGGTCACTTCCTCCTTCTTTTCAGAAACGAGGACATGGGATTAACGCAGCAGCAGCAGCCATATGTTGATGGCTGAGGGAAAAGGCTAAATTAATCCCAAACAGCTTGGTTCTGATATCCTTAAGCCACTAATCAACACCAACAAGGCCTACCCCTGAGTGTGGGATTATGTGGGAAAGAATAAGTCTCTTATTTGTTTAAGTTACTCTTTTTCTATTACTTGTAGCAGAACACAGTTCTTAATCAATATAACCTCTGGCTGAAATGGGCTAAAGGCATTGAAAATGGCCTTCAATGACTACCTTGCACTTTCCCTGTCTAACTTTATCTAAAGTATCTATTATTGATTAAAGCACTCACAGCACACAAGGTGGTTTGTTAGCACCACTGACATCTTATATGATGGCATGAAGATGATATTATTAGCGTCTGACGGAGGATTCTGAAGCTCAAAGTCACAGTGAGCACATGGAGAGTGAACTGTAAACACTGGTCTTTTCTGAAAGGTGTGTGTATTTTTCCACTTCTCTCTCCTGTCCTGTCTCCTAAGCAGGGAGAGAGTGACTGCCTTCCCTAATCCCTTCATTCCTATTCTTCTACAGTGATGTCACAAAGGATTATGCCCCCAAAAGGAAGCTGTTCAAGGCTGGACTTAAAGAATTTTTATGAACACTGAAAACATTCCTTAGGATTAACTTAATTTATCAAACCATCGGGTTCTGGTATAAAAGTTATCCATATTCATGGAAAACACATCGCAGTCATAGATAGGCTTAAAATAGACCCTGAAGGTCAGGTAATACTTTGAAGGAGTGATAATGGTCTTGAGTAAGATAAAGGAAAATAATAATGCAGGAAGACTAATGAAGGAAATACAAGAATCTAAATATCAACAACGTGTTGGGACAACACTGTTTTAGCCCTTTTGGACTATGAAGCCTACTTTTCTTGCATGGCCACCCACCACATGCTAACTTACCAGCCTTCTGGCGGCCTCACAAAGGTAGCTGACTGGTCCTGACAGGGATCAGAGGAAGTCATGGAGACAGGGCCCTACATCCATCATCATTTTAAAAGTAAGAGAATCTAAAGTGCATGCTGTTTTTGTAAATTTGCTCCCTAAGCCTTCCCATTTTGGCTAATCATTTCAGTTCTGGACATGTATCCTAAGGAAATAATTATTGACACGAACAAAGATTTTAAGTTAAGATGATTCTTCTTTGTACCGTTTATGTAGCCAGCATATTGAGACAACCTGAAAACTAATATTTTGAATCATCAAATTTGAATGATCATATTTGTATATTTGGATGACTAAATAGTTCATTCCAACAGTGGAATGTCACCAAGTCATTTAAAATATATCATAACCTTCTATTACTCTGTACCGCCAGTGAATAAGGTGCTGTGCGCTATATGATATCATTTCTGTAAAAACTTGAATGCATGCATGTTTATGCACAGAAAAGACCATAGAAGGACATACATATGGCAGATGTAAATGACAGTTGTTTGGGGAAGAGAGGTTTTAGGAATTTTCATTTTCTTCTGGTTGCATACATTTTATTTTTCCACATTGAAAAGTTATTTTTCTACATATCAGTTGTGCTCTAAGAGAGGAAATGCTGAAGGTAAACATAGTGAAACTAAGAATGATGGTGCATGTGTAGATCACATAACAGACAAAGGGAATGGCCCACCTCTACACTGTCTGTAGTCACCGCCATCAACAAACGCCAGAAGATTGTTATTTATTGACTGCTAACAGAAAACATTCCCCCTCCCCACCCCCCAAGGTTCTTGGTGCCTTAGGAACAGAATGCCTCTCTCCAAACAGAATCTGGTTGGAAAGCACCATTGTCATGTTCTAAGCAGAGGCAGAACCACGTTATTAGCCAGGAATAAAGGGAAGCGTTCATTTTAGAAGCTCTTAAAACAAAAACGAATGCAGATTCTTTTATACTATCTTCCTTAAGACACTAATGCTGCAGTTTAAATTATTTACTTTCACTCTTGCCTCCCCTCCTCCCATCGTTATCTCTGTGGTGACGGGGAGGGACACCACTGACCAGAAAATACAGCATCTCCTGCACATTGGCAATCAGAGACTGAAGAGAGCTTGTTGGAAGGATGGAAGAAAATTACGTAGTGGCTGTCACCACACTTGCTGTTTGCCTTAGATTAGAAACAATATACTGTTAAGACTTACATCAGGAAGGAATGACAGAATATAAAAGTATTTGACCCGGTTTCTTTTCCTTGTCCCACTTTCTTTTCACTGTGTCAGTATCCGAAGTGTATCTATGGACTGCATATTCCCAGGAATAGGCCTTATCTGCAAGTGCATAGCAGTGTAGACATGGCAAGACAAATGCCTTATTAAATTTTATGCCTGATGCCGAATTGTAAGTTTGTTGTCTTCCACCCAAATTTAATATTTGGAGATTTTGGTACGTATGAGCTTGACAAATCAACTTTCTGTTCTTGAGTTAAAGGCAAATAAAAAGCATTCAGAAAACTTCACGAACATCAAATGTCAATTGCAGCACAAGATTTTGATACGACTCTAAGTAAATCTGAAACATATGGATTGAATTTTCCTTGCAATATTCTAGTGTTTGGAAGGAAAATCTGTGCAAAAATGTGTTGCGGGTTTTCTGAAACCCCCAAAGTTGAAAAAACATTTTGATTTATTTAGATTTAGAAATGGGATAACCATTTTGCACCCCAGGAAACTTAATTAGGTACCACATTCAGTTCTGTGCTGCATGGCGCAGGGGCCTGAATGAGTGATCCCCTCTCTTCAGTTGTATTGAACTGTTTTAGTGCATTTGAAGTATGGAATCTAATCAGTGGCGGAGCCAAGAGGTTTCTTGATGGGGCTCTAACTACCCCATAGAATCTCCATCAGCTTCCCCTCAAGTCACCTCCAATAAACATACAATAAACAAACAATAGACAAACATAAGATGCAAACCCAAACAACCGCACCACATAAGTAAAAACTGCAAGGTTGTTACACAAACTAAGCCTCCAGGCGAGTTTCCCTTTCCTACAGAAATCCCTGTGTCTCCACTGCCTGAAGTAGAAAGAATCACTGACGACCACCCTGATTCTGCTTTGTTACTTCGGATCTTGTCTCAGACCTGATTCCTTTAGCTTGATTTAACTGTATTACCTTCCAACCCTAAGCAAAGTTTCATGGAGGAGCCCGTGGCCCAGCAGGTCACATCATTCTGTTACTCTGCTGGGTCACAGGGATTCACAAAAGGTAACAGGAAGAAGTCGGTTGACATGACCTTCACAGGAAGGTGGCACAGCTCTGAATCATGCTACTCTGATAAGGCCACGGGCTGTCCTTCAGACATTGATTGGCAACTGCATTTTAGAAATGTCTCCTTTTCAGGTTAGAAATCTTTTCCAAATTAGAGATTCAGTAAATGGAATTGGGCTAAGACTTCCTTTTGCTTGCCTTCCTAGAATGTAAAAACATTACACATAAACACAAACACAAACAAACAAACAGTGTAAGGTTTTGATTCTGGAAGTTTGTGGACCATCTTTTGGTAACTATATGTAAAAATTGGACTAAGTACCTTCAATTCTGAAACTCATTTTCCTTCTTTGTAATTATGGACATACTAGTGCTTCTCTCATGGCCCCATTTCAAGAATGAGAAATAGAATAAACAGTTTACCGGGCAGTGTTTTGCATATGGTGGAAGTTCAATTACTATTACTTCTTCCTTCTTATTTCTTGGAATATTCTAATAACTATGTTGCCTGGTATTTTGGTTCAAATCGTCAAATAAATGATCAAAAACAAACAAAATGGAAATCAAATCATCAAAACCAACACTCGCAGTCGTTAACAAAGTTCTCGGCTTTTTTTGATGCCCAAGAATACAGACATATTACAAGTTTCAACTCTAAAATCATAACCAATTGTGCAGGTTTGTCCTTAGCAAATTGAGAGACTGTTAAGGAATAATTAGAAAATGAAAAGTCTCTCTCTCTCTCTTTCTAAAATCAGTAAGCACTAAAAAGAGAAAATGAGCCAATAGAAAAGTTTAAGATAGATATTTTAATTTTCCGCACAAAAATATAAAATTTTCCAAGACCACAATTATATTACAAAATTTAAAAATTCATGGATTTTCCCCTGTCAGCTATCAAACACTGGCTTGAGAGATATTTGCTATTACCAGGCATTGGGGACTAAGTAAAAAAAATTAGTCAAGACAAAGCAATGATTCTGATTAAGTAAATTCCATTGAACTCTTTCTAGTAAGCATTATTCAGGTCATGAATGCTAATTTGTCCTGCAGGGGGCTGTGGGTAATTACCCAGAAAAACTATCAGCTTTATTGAGTTGCTACAAAACAGTATTACTGCATGGTACACTGTAAAAGAAGACAACCTTGATGTGTACTCACAGAAGTGGGTATTTTTTCGCCCTAGTAGGAAGGTTTTATAGCCTAGAGAGAAATGATAATAAATGGCATTTTGCTTAGAAAAATAAAACCACATCAGCGTCACTTCCTGTTTAATTGTCAAATAAAATTCCTGACATGCATAGACATATATCTGAGAAGTGCCACCAAAACATCCAAACAATTTTAGCTCTCTGCATATTTAAAATTGTGGAGAATCAGAACCGTCTTAAAAAATGAAGCAAATATGGCACATTGGCCGCATTCCAGCAACTACACAGAACTGCTGACATTACTAAAATCCAGATAATTTAGTCCCATATGGGAATCCATACCACAATTATGTTGTCCCTGCTCTGACACAGCCCTGATTTTGCACTTCTTTACGCCTGGCTTTTTATAATCTTAATTCCCTTCCCCAATAAAGCAATTTGCATTCACGTTGTCTTCCTGGCTAAGACAGAAAGAAGAAGAAATCTGTTACATGACCTTGGTCTCCTTACAGTTGATTACAAGGAAACAAACTCTTCAACTAACCCGTTCTCTCATCTTTTTTTAACTGATGGGAAACATCACACTATAAACCATTGCAGGGTACCCGCAGCAGGCTGGAGGCTCCCATGTCAACATGCGGGAGGCTCCCACGTTTAAAATCACTTGGTTTGCTCGTTTAGCACGATGAGGTAAAACTCTTGCTAAGTTCACGCAGATGTGCATCATGGACAAACACCTACCTGTCGAAGAGATAGCACTCCTCTACAAAAACCGGCACAAAGCTATTACAGAATGTTCAGATATAAAGCGTTGTTTTTACAACTCTCCATCCTTTACTGAAATAATTTAAAAAATGTGCTTGCTTGATTCACTAAAACCTGTCCTGGCACTTCATAAGTTTAACAAAAAAAATAATCATTTCCAGAACATTGTTTTCTCGGTAATTTGGTCCAAATAGTGTCAAAGTCAAATATTCACATGAAATGGGTTTTTCTTTATGCCTCACCTTGCCTGCCTTAAAAGACAAAGCAGCCCAGAAGGACCATGTGGAAAGAATAATCATATCAAACAATTAAACTTTGATGGGAAAAGTGAGATTATTAATTAAAAAAAACTCTTTTGGCCACTCCTTTTCCCTACACAAAGAAAATCAAAGGTGCAGCTTACCTCTACTTATTAACAGCAAAGCTTCGGGAGGACTAAAATAGTAAAGGAACAATGCTAAAGGTCCCTAGTCATCTATCTATCCAAGAGTCTGTGGTCTTCTTTAGTGGTGGTTTTAGCGGGAAGGGAGGCCACATCCCTCGAGATAACCAGGAGCGTTTTGATTGCCAAGGACAACTTATTTTGGAAGGATTTTATTCCACATTCAAAATGGTTGAGTGACAGTTGTTTCTGCCTGTAGCTACCTGAGATCTTTCCCATTATTTTAGATTTAATATAATGTTCACTCTGAAGGGTAGGGACCTCTTTTGTTTATTAAAAAATTTTTTTGTCCAGGATCAGGAACTATTTCCATAGGGTCTTTGTTTACCGTTCACATTAAGCACTAAGATATAGTTAACAAGTTGAAGCTTGGGTTGGGTTCCGAGGTCATATGATTAAGCTTGCAGGACATGATCTTCATTTACTTTCTTGTGAAAACTTGAATACACTCACACTTCAAACCCAGAAAGCTATTTTTGACTTGTCAAATAGTTTTTTAAAAGGGGCCTGAAAAAGGCACTGACTATGAAGAAAGACAACCCAATAATGGAGAGTTCAAACTGTTCATGTGTACTAATAATGAAATCCACCAACGTATTTTTCATTCTTTCTACACCTTGACAGTGACAAAAAGGAGCCAACATAACTTTTCCCCCCCAGCGGATTAAAGCAGCTCTTGGTTTTCACTGTAACTATAACCTATGTCTAGCAATGGCCTTTCAGTAGAATTAAAAAAAAAAATCAATATTATCACCAATGCATATCTTCTCTGGTTCTAGCCTTGAGAATATAAAATTGTTTTTTATCATGGCTCATTTTAAGGGAAAATGAGTACCATATGTATTTCATACGTAGTATTAAAGAGTTTGAATGAGTGTGTTTGTCAGGTTAACACTTCTGGTTTTAATAAGGAATTTCGTTTTTCAGCCCCCTTTTCATTGCTCACCTAGGACCTAATCTACCATCCATACTCTAAAAAAATTCCCTCCAGACTGCAAAATGGGGCCGCATGAGTACTTGTGAATGTGCATTCACCTGGAGGATAGGCACCTGAGAAATATTATTATATTCAGCTTTCACATTATCGTTATCACGCCTAACACAGCTAGCCCTGAAAGTAATAATTATTGACACGAATGTTGTTAGTTCAGTCTAATTTAGTTCATTAGCACGATAACTCCTTTGATTTCCAAAGAGGCATCAGACACTTGAATCAGTAGGTAGTTCCGGTGTGTTTATTACCATCATTCAGTTAACTTTAGCTCCTGACAGTGGTGTTTGTGGAGTGAACAGACATCGCATAGGTAACGAAGCTCCACAAACTTTCTTTCCTGGACTTGCATGTACACAGAGAAAGACTTGGAGTCTTCCTTCGTCCGTCACCCTGGAATCCCCTCCGTCGGGCAGACTTGCAAGGATTAAGAAAGTTGTCCCGCGCCTGTATTTCAGGAAATCCTCACATCCCATTCAGCACGGCTGCTGCCTGAACAAGTTCCTCCTGTTTGCACACAAGAAATGGCTGGTGCAAACAACTCAATGGAGAGCCTGCCTGGCACAGTGAGTCAGGTGTCAGTTCAGCCTGGTGCTAGTTGTTAATCCATTTGCTTTACATAAAAGATGGAAAAATAGGGCTTTGTTACTTGAACTAGTTCTTTGGGCTCTGTGTAAAGGAGTCTTTTTCCATTCATGTTTTTTTTTTTTTAACGGGTTCTAGCATCATAATGCTTTTTGTTAGGAATCGGGTAATATGATTTCTTCCACAATACAGACAGGCACCCGGTTTACAGTAAAGTCATACGAACTGTCTGTCAAAAGGCTGTCTCTTCCACTTGGGTTACAAAGCACGTATGTGAATAGGGCAGGAGGTCAATGCAGTGTAGGATGGCAGATAGAGTGGTGAAGAATGAGCCGGGAAGCAGTTTTTTGTTTCTGACTAATACAGGCAGCATCTTTTCTGCCGTGTCACTGGTGTGGTTTTTTTTCTAAGTGATTTCCCACGAAAGAAAGACAATAAACCTTGAGCTGAACGAGCACTATATTGTCCCCAAGAGAAGCAAAGGCCACTAGACCCTAAGATGCAGTTAATGGGGTATCAGAATTACGAGCAGGCTTGTTGGATTTGTGTGTTTTTGTGCATTGATCTCCGATTCATTTTGGCAGTTGTGGTACTCCATTACTCTAGATTTTAATCATTCTGAATGAACAGGGATTTGATACACGAGGAATGTGGCAGTGGTTGAAAGAAAGGAGGAGGCAAAGGGCGACTTTAATCAAAATGTGATTTTAGCATGAGAAGAGGGAAAGGGAGCTATGATATTGCATACGTTAAAAGAAGGAAGAAGAGTTCCTGGAGTGGATCACACATTGCTTGAACGGAGCCCACAGAAAAACGGCACAGGGGCTGGGGGCAGTTTGAGCTTAGTTGTCCTGAAGCTATTTTCAAACTAATATTTAATATATATTCTTGGTGAATATTTCACCTTCTAAAGGTTATGTCAGAGGTAGATCTGGAAAATAAATGCAGGAGCAGAGTTTGTAACATTTCTTGGGAGATGGCAATACCTCATCTGTGGTGCCCACATCACGCTGTATAAAGGTGATGGCCCGCATCTGACCTGGGCACAGGGCCTCAGGATTTATTGCTCTGTTGTCACAGTCCTGAAATTCCTATTTTTTAATAATTGGGGTAAGCTTTATTATGCACTGTACAATCAGCAGGATAATGTGGCAGCAGCCAGTGAATGTCTTGTATTGAAATAACTTGTTTATTCTCTCTTTAATCCAAATTTGATGCTGTTAACCAATTCCATTATTTAAATTGACTAGTAAGATTAGAATCAATTTGATTTATCAGAACATGCTTCTCATTAAATAGGCTTCCCCCCCGTCTCTTCCTGTAAACTTCATTCCTCTCCCCAATTTTTCCTGATATATAATTGACATAGAACAGTGTGTGAGTTTAAGATGTACAATGTGATCATCTGATTTGTCTACATTGTGGAATGATGATCACAGGTTCGTTAACTCATCCATCTTCTCACATAGTTGTACTTTTCGTGTGTGATAAGAACATTTAAGACCTATCCTCTTGGCAACATTCAAGTACATAATAGAGTCTTAACTAAATCATCAGGCTGAACATTAGGTCCTGAGGACTTATTCATCTTATAAGTGGAAATTCGTACCCTTGTCCAACATCTCCCCATTTTTTCCACCCCTCCATCCCATTCAGTCCATTTTATTCTCTATTTCTAACAGCTTGGGTTTTCTTTTTTGTTTTTCTTTTTTTCTTTTAGGTTCCACATATAAGTGAGATCATACAAGTATTTATCTTTCTCTGCCCAACAAAGTTCCCTTAGTATCTATCATGCTTTCAAGGTTCATCCCTGTTGTTGCAAATGGCAGGACTTTTTTTTTTTTTTTAATGACTGAATGATATTCCATTATGTATTCTGGAAGTGTAATTATAGATCATATAGGAGCTCTGTTTTGAATTTTTTGAGGAACCCCCATAATGTTTTGCATAATGTATGTACAAATTCAGATTCCTATGAACAATACACAAGCATTCCCTTTCCTTACATCCTCCTGAACACTTGTCTCCTGTTTTTTTGTTTTTGTTTTTTGATAATTTTGTCTAAAATTCTGACAGGTGTGAGATGATGTCTCATAATATCATGAGTTTTGGTTTTGATTTTCATTTCCCTGATCATTAGCAATGTTGACGATCTTTTCTTGTCCTATTGACATTTGTGTGTCTTCTTCGGAAAAATGTCCAGTCGGATTTCCTGTCCATCTTTGACTCAGATTACGATGATGATGATGATGATTGTTATTGAGTCATGACTCCTGTATATATATTTTGGATATTAACCTCTTACTGACATATTGTTTACAAATATTTTCTTATATTCCTTAGGTTGTCTTTTCATTATGTGAGGGTTTTTTTGTTTTTTTTTTTTTTTTGCTGTGCAGAAACTTTTTAGTTTGATATATGACATTCTTAATATTTTTTCTTTGGATTTGTGTCGTATGAAGCCTAACAGAATGATGGGGCATGAACAAAAACAGGAGATACATGCACTACACGTGCCTATTGCTCCTTATCTCCCATGCACACAGAGCATTTGTGGTGCCCCAATGAGCACCGAATTCCCCTGGACTCATAATGCGTGTGTGGGAGCTCACTGAGTTTCAAAGTGAGCACAAGGTAAATGGTTTATGTCTGTTACTGAGAGGGTGGTGATGATGATGACATAGGAGGGAAAATGTAGGGCAACTAGATCTTTCTGGTTCAGCCTTTCTACTCTTCTGTGAGGTGGACAGTGATGGTAGAATGTGCATGTATCAGGAAGTGAAATAAAACTAACTGAGTTATTTTTGTGTAGTTTTTCCACTGTTCTGGTAAGAGTAAAATGCATATATGTGTCTAAGTTACAAAATAGGAGTTGTGTGATTTCAGCGATTCCATGTGACTTAACTGCTCTTATTTTCCAATTAAAATGGGCATTGCACGATATAAAATTGAATGGTAAAATTCATGCTGGTAATTTAAAATTTACTTAGTATGGAATGAAGTAGCAAATAAACACCAATGTAAGTCACAAGAATGAAACTATGTATAAAACGAAAGGAAATCTGCGTATTTTAGGACCTTTAATGCCATTTCCCCTCAGCTTTTTGAACAATATGGCCCACATTTTGGTTTTGCACTGGATCCACAAACTATGTAGCTGGCTGCACAACTAGGAAATATTTCTACCAAGGAAGTGGAAAATGAGATGTGTCCCCAAGTAGCATAAGGTAAAATTTCCAGCTTTCTAAATTATTTTACCTTTGAAGGAGTCATTCAATATTGATCACAACAATAGTAAACAGAACCCCTTCTTTTGATATCAAGAATCAACTCAGGCAGCAAACATGTCAGTCTGCTGTCATTGCTCCACTCATCACAGCTCAGCAACTTGGTAGCTACCTCTCTGGTTATGACAAATAATGTATGACCAGTTGTTTCCATGTGCTGTCTTCTCACCACGGAGCAAGATAAATGGCCATCATACAATGTGAAGTGAAGGACTTGAAAGTAACATGTTTCCATAATATGTGGTCACTGAGGAGAATGTCACCATTAGAACCCAAGGAGCACACAATTTATAAATTAATTAGTAAAGGAACAATACCCTAGAAGCCCCAGATAGTTAATCTGCCACTAGAAGATAAGCCATTTACCCATCCACACTGGTAAAGTCATTCCTTATTAGAACTGCTAAATGCTAGTGAGTCTATGTAGAACTTTCCTATCAGTGTAAGCTTCCCTCTGTTGAAGGTCAAGTGCTGCGGGGCTCCCTCTCAAGGGCAGTGTTAGTGCTCATAGTCCCCTGGTGCTGCCACAGGTCTGCCAGCAACTGATCAGACCAGCACATCTCATCTGTGCCTCTTGTCATCTTAACCTAGACCATGTTCTCTAAAACAGCAACCCTTTCCCCTTGTTATTTGAAATGTTTTCTCAGTTGCACTTAACTATTTCTTACACATTACATACAGCACTGTCTTCTCATGGTCTGTCTTCTCCTAATAATAGAGTTGGCCAAAGACAGTCTTTGTTATTTTTTCACTTCCTTGTCCCCATGGCCTAGAACACTGCCTGGCTGGAGTGGGCCCTCTGTGAACATTTGTTCGATGGATGAATGGGGGTGGGGAGAGAGAAGAAGTGTTTGAAGGTCACAAACATGTTTCAGAAAGACTGATTAATGGAAACTCAACTATCTTCTTCATTACAGGACTTAACAGGTCTTTGATACCTCAGTGTTGGTTGTCAATCTCCAACAGAGATCTAATGTACAAGTCAATGGGACCTTGGGACTCTTTTTTTTTCCCACTTAGAACAAATATTCTTTGGAACACATTTTGGGAAACGTCATCTTAAGTGGTAATTTATTGACCTCACAGAATTTTAAATGAACCTTTTACCAGAGTAAATCCACCTCTTTCCTTCAAGTTCTTAATATTTTATGAAGCAGCCTTTCTTGGGCTAATTAGAAAGGTACTGCCATTTGGGTCCTGCTCTTTCCAGATTCATCATATTCTTGGATTTCACACTAAAAGACGTTTACTCTTAACTTGTATTTGATGCAAGTGCCACAGTTTTGGTTCCTTTGCCCCCACTGTTTTCTGTATTTCCTATAATTCTGCATGCTCATTAGTCTGCATCTCTCAAGATAGGAACAGAAATTCCTCCAGGCAGAAGGAAAGGACCCAATCCGTCTGTCATGATCTTTAGCACAACATTTAGGTCCATCTTGTGCGTAATGTGGTGCTTTCTAAATATTTTTAATGAATATGGTACAATGATATTGATCCCATATCAAACAGAAACTGAGGTAGATGTAAGAAAGTAAAAACACGACAGAAGAGAAAGCCAGGTTTTTATCAACTTCTGGTTTCAGGATCCTACTGTTGTAATTGACATTAATGCTGAAACAGAGACACGCTCTGTACCTAGAGGAGTGAACCAGAAAACACACATGGTAAGGCATACAGCACACTTTCAGAACTGGGTGTGAACTGTTGCTAAAACTGGTTGTCAGTTATAGTAGCCTAAATATGTTGCACTGCACCCCAACCACACACAGGAGCTGACCCAGACAGCTAGTAACATCACAGAGCAGAAATATTCTAGAACAGTCTACCAATAACATTATTAGGAGGTACTTCTGGACAAATCATCTGGTGTCCTTGGTAAAGCCCATACATGTTAACTCATAACTTGAGGGCTAAAATGCTGTGTTTGTATAAAGAAACAACCAGAGTAAATTTTATAAATACAGATACTTTCTTACCGGCATTTCTCTCATATGAACATCCAATCTATCATGAAACAATGAACATTGCAGCAGCACTGAATTTTGCCCCAGAAACAAACCTTGAGGGTACTGATGCACAGCTCAGGTCTCTGTGATGAAGGGTATCTATCCAGTACACAGGTATTGTTTTACCTAGCTTGAGCATATTACCATCAATTTAAAACAACTTTGAGATGTCGCTATAACTGAAATTAGTACATTTATATTAGTCCCGTCTGAGAGAACTGAATTATTAGTTCTGGATATCAACTAGTGTTGGGGAGGGTAAGGGCTTTATTTTTTTAAGGAACTTACTTTTTTATTGTGGTAAATGATATGTTACATAAAATGTACCATCTTAGCCATTTTTAAGCATGCAGTTCAGTGACATTATGTACATCCACTGTTTTGCAACTATTGCCACTAACCACCTCCAGAACTTTTTTCATCATCCCCAACTGAAATTCTGTACTCATTAAACTATAATTCCTCATTCGCCACTCTTCCTAGTCCCTGGTAACCAGCAGTCTACCTTCTGTCTTTATGAACGGATATATCCAGTCACCTTACATAAGTGGACTCGTACAATATTTGTCCTTTTGTGACTGGTTTATTTCATTTAGCATAATGTCTGCAAGGTTTATCCGTGTTGCAGGCTGTGTCAAAGTGTTATTCTTTTTGAAGGCGTAATAATACTCCACTTTACATAGATATTGCATTTTGTTTGCATTTCTCTGTAGATGAACATTTGAGTTATTTTCATCTTTTGCTTATTATGAATAATGCTACTATGAACACTGATGTACAAATATCTATTCAAGTTCCTGTTTTCAATTCCCTTGGTATGTACTGAGATGAGAGGTAGGATTGCTAGATCATATGGTAAATCTATGTTTAATTTTTGAGGACCATTATACTGTTTCCACAGGGGCTACATCATCTTACTTCCCATCAGTAATGTACAGGCTTCAATTTCTCCACATCCCTGACATCTTTATTATCCCTGCTTGATAATAGGGAAAAATTGCTTTACCTTTATGTTTCATAAATATGTTTTTTTTTATTTTGTGTAAAACTCTAGTGATATGATTTCTAAGTTACTGATGCTGAATTGAGATTTTTGTCAGTCAAAAATATAATTTATTCTACTCACCAGATCTATTAAGTTTTTCTTTTTTTAATTTTTTTAAAAGTTTATTTATTTTGGGGAGAGAGAGAGAGAGAGAGAGAGAGAAAGAGAGGGAACATGAGCAGGGGAGGGGCAGAAAGAGACGGAGACACAGAATCTGAAGCAGGCTCCATGCTCTAAGCAAGCTGTCAGCACAGAGCCTGATGCAGGGCTTGAACTCATGAACCTCAAGATCATGACCTGAGCTGAAGTCAGATGCTTAACGGACTGAGCCACCCAGGTGCCCCTAGTTTTTTTAAGACAGCATAGTAATACTCTATGTATTTGTAACGGGGATTATGTATATATGTGTGTGCATATATATGATATACATATCATATATATAATAAATATATAATTTATTACTATCATGTTATATGTTTTGGGTATGCTATTAATATTTACTGCCATAAGAAAAGTGAAACTGAATACAAAACTAATACCAGAATTATAAAATTGATAGTCCAAATACTTTGTTTTGACGCTTGATTTTGTATGTGTCTGCAGAAGTGGTGGGTTTTTGTTTTGGGACTTGCTCATGATGTCACTAATATATCTCTTTTTAACTTTTTGCATTCAGGTCAACATTACGCTGCCTCACACAAGCTTCATAAATACAGATGCTCTCTGCCTGAGAGGTTCTCACAAGGGCATAGATTCTGGGCTCCAATGATGAAACATTACCTTTGTTAGAACCAACACCAGCAAGATGCTCCTATTAAATAAGACAAACAGGTAGCTTGACGTTTTGTGATAATTTTAACAATCGGGTTCAAGTCCATTCCCTCTTCTAAATTAAGTGCAAAGAGATTCATCACCCGGGCCAATAATTCCATGGCAGGTTGTGCGGACCTCACCGTGTAGGCTTCTGTGATCACGTGTGTGAATCATCGCATTTATGCCGCCTAAGGCACTGGCGTATGAAGGCGCAGCCTAGACCCAGCTGATTAAGCTGTAGCATAAAACAACACTTCAGTAGTCAGGAGCATGACAGCCCACAATGGTTTATTGGACCAAAGAGTATAACATTGTAATTTACTTCTCTAATGCATGTCATGTTCTCTCTTATTGTTTCCCCTTATGGAGTGAAATATGTAGGTAAGAGATTGCTGTACAAGCTTCATGTGTTCTGCCCCTCCAAAATTAGAGGGTAACAAACTGTCTTTATTATCCTGTGCCTTTGGTAAGCTGCCACAAATCACAGAAACCACGGCAGGTGAGCATCTAGTGGTTTAAAAAGTCAAGGCAAACTAAAAGACTTCATGTCTCTGCCTGAAGCTATTTTTGAACTACGGTACAAGCTAGACACAATTATTATACTTCCTGGCCCTTCCTCTTTATTGTACGTTCCTAACCATTTCTTCCCCTTTCTTATTGACAGGAAACCAGGATTTATGAAGTCTGGCTCAATGCAAATATTTAAAGACTTAATTTTTTTTCCTTCCCCCAAACACAACAATATAAGTTGAATGGTGTTTTGCTGAGTTTATTTTTCTTTTTAAGCTGGAATTCATGGCTCTTCTCCAGCTGAAAACGGCACTAGTCACAGATAATTTAGAGAGAATAGCTTGCTTGTTTGTCAAGCAAACATGTGTAATCTGATGAAATTATTAATGTCATAGTGTTAACTCTCTTCTCATAAATACAGTTAACCGTGCTGACACTGCAATTATACTCCAATGTTCCGGCTCTTTGCTGATTCGCTCAATCTGTCAGTCCAGCATGGGGAAGACAAATTGTGGTGGGCACTTGACAATGCACAAAAGAGATATAAACCTCTTCTGATTAAACCTTGATGAAAGATTAAATGGTTCTGAATGCTTGCCAGAGTCTTGTGATATGACATTTTTACCCAGTGGTAATACAGTTCTATTCAACAGAGGTTTTTGAAAAAAGATTATAAAGATGACATACGTACATACATACACACATATATCACATGTACATATGCAGATGTTAGAGTGAGACAGCACAGCCGTCTCCTACCCTGGATCCAGATTTTATAAACAAGACGATATCAGTTCTGATACTGGGTAGAATGTAATAGCCGTGCGTTTTTTCCTAACAGACAAGGAAACACGTACAGGTACTTGAACATTACCAATGCTTTTGTCCTTTAACCATCACATCGAATGGTCCCTACTTTTATTGTGTAAAGTTCTCTTTAGAAGTTTTACCATGCCTCTTCTGTTAGCAGTCAAGAATGAATAAGGATTTAGTATAGGCACTAAAACTTAGTTCACGTGTTTTCATTTTTGGCTTTGGATCAAATGAAAATGGACCAGTTCATAATAATGGCTAACAATTATATAGTGCTTTCCATTTCCCAGTAGGGATCTAGCACTTTATATAGTTTAAATCATTTAATCTTTATATGATGAAGCTACTAGTTTCTTAGATTTTCCTTCTTTTTAGATGAGGAGACTGAGGCACAGAAAGGTTAAACCACTTACCTAAAGTCACACAGCTAATCACAATAGAGCTGGAAGTTGAATACAGATCTATTACAACTTAAACTTGTGATAAATCTGTAGATTGATTAATAAAATTTATAAAATAATTATAGTGCATATTTTTAAAACCTGTAGCATCATGGACTGATTGTTGTTTTTATTCATATTAAAAAGTACACTCAATCAAAAAGTTTTTTAAAATAAAAAACAAAGGAAAAACTCTTGCATTTCAACACTCTAGCACCTAAAATGAATGCATCCATTAAATGTGAAAGAAACGAGGAGCCCAGACAAGTTGAACCTGGGTACCTAGACCTTTTGGTTGACTTACTTGGAGCAGATAAATTGAAATAATAAAGAAAACTGGCAGCTTTCTACACAGTGTTATTGCTAAAAACCTTGTTGCAAATTCAGAAGGAACCTATGCGTATCATTCCTGGCCCTTTTGTTCTCTGTGTTTGTGACAGAAATCACGTAGTTGTGCTTTCTTGTTTCCACTATGCACAACATACGGCAAAAACTTGTGTGAGAAAAGATCACTTCAAGAGGATGGAGAGGGTTCTAAAAAACAGTTAATAGAGGAAAAAAAACTTTGTGTCAGGTAGAAAGGCAAGGACAGAGCAAATTCGCCAAAGTGGGGGAAATCGTTTTCTTTTTTAATTGTGCTAAACAGTTGTTTCCTTCTCTGAAAGTTCATTATATTTATTTGTCATCAGGATAATTGAGCTACACTTGTTGCTAAGTCTGTTGCTTGCCTTCTGATGAACGGATTCATTAAGTTCATTTCTAATCTCTGTCTTCTAAATTCAATAAGCACTATAAAATTTCTTTCCTTGTATGGGAATGCTAAGGTCTTTTTTTTTCCTCAACAGCTTGAATTCCTGTATTCTGATTAAGATAGATGAAGTATTTGCATTCTATCCATATTCATAATCCTCTTTCAGAGTCAACCTAAAATACCACATTTGTTGCCCAGGCAGACACAGGCAATGTGTTCCGATTGCTCTGTAGCTTTTTGTTCAGATGGATAAGGACCTATCCCTTTTCAGATTCAACAGAAGAGGTGGTCACTAGGTGAATTCAGGCTGTTCAGAAACCAGAACAATCGCTGTTTCTTTTGTGTGTGACAGAAACTGTAATTAATGATTTCCCCCCCTTTTTTGCTAAAGAAAAAAAAGAGAGAGGTGCAGTTGACAGACATTTTATTAATAGTTTCTGCCAACTTGCCATGCATAAAAGGTTTTATTGGTTGCAATGCCAGTGTGAGAAGAGTTCTTTTTGATGAAATGTTCAAGATGGTTGTTTTATGGATGAAAAATGAAGGCAATCTGTCTACCGCCAGTGAAAGTTCGGGTTTCAATAATAAAATTAAAACTATTGTGACATTTCCTATTGTGTTATTTAACCATCTGCCTCCTAATGGTCCAATCAATGATAATATTACCTGGGTCCTCTCTTTTTAACAAGAAGACCTGCCAATACTGTGTCTCATGGTTAATTTCCGAGGAGATTTATTACTGATTAAGGTGTTTATATATTTGGTGGCTGCTGTTTTCCTACAAAGGGGAAATACTTTAGTCTCATGGATGAGGATTAAATATTCAACTCGATAAACAATGGATGTTCGTGTCCCTTCAGGAACTAGAAATCCAGGAACTGTACACGAAGGCAACATGAGGTGCGTGCCGATGACAACCCCTCATCAGGTGTGTGACATGACTCTAAGTAAGCACCTATTATTTCCTTGTTCAGCGTTTAATTAAAAGTGCATCTTCCAAAATGTTTCCTCAGTATTGGCACATTAAATCCATAGTTACTGGAATTAGAATTTTTCCCCTTTTAAAACTGTTTCATGCAAGTGTTTATTTAGAGTAGGCGGGTTGTTTCAATGATTTCTGCTCATCAATCAAGAAGGGGAAAAACACATTTTACCACATAGATTCACGATAAAGCAATGAAGGTACCTCACCATAGCTTGTTTAATCCTCTGTTACACAGGGGTGCGATGAAAAGGGAGATTCAATATTTTCATTCTTTGGACTTTGTTGCAGCCCAAGTGGAATTTGATCAAGAAATGCGAAGGATAAGATACTAAAGCATTCTAATCGTTGACCAACTTGCAAACATACTTGCTTTATTTTGCTTCTAACAATCATCGTTATTAATTTAAACAACCCTCAGTATTTGCCCATATCTTTTACTAACTTTAATTTTTAAAAGTCTTAAATAGCTCACAGTTTAGAGGAAGGCAGGCAGCTGGAAATGTACTCTTGCACATTGCTCTTCAAGCAGTCATTCCTTTTCTCTGGGAATTTTTATGTAAGCTCCCTTATTGGGAATATGCTAATGACATCCGCCATGATTACTGATTTTCTTTGAATCGTTATTCCTCTGTGGGCAAAGCAATCAGAAAGGGAGAACAGGAGATTTCCTTCTTGCTTGTGTGCCTTCTTCTACCATCTGCTCTATCCTGATTCATTTGAATATGATCTGCAGTTTTTAGATCCTTTGCTCTGACGTTCTGAGGCATTTGAAAGCTTAAAAGGAGTTAATAGTGATCTATCTATGTCACAAATGTGGTTCTCTGATGCATTCTAAGTGCAAACCTGCCTACCCAGGATTTACATGGGCAGATTAATTTTGTTAAGTAAAAAAAAAAATAAAATGGTAACGTAGGTTAGCAGCTTCATTGTATGGAATGTGTAGTTCTGAACACTTTTGCTATTGATGGGCTTGAGCACAGGCCTTGAGGAAAAAAGGTAACTAATATATAAAAACAAAGTATTCCAGGAACAGAATTGTTAATTCTAAATCTCTCAAGGTAAAGAAAAACTAAAACTTGAGAACTAGAGAGAGAGAGAGAAAGGATGGAGAGCAGATTTGTAAAAGAGAAGTGACGATGTACACTTTTTAAAGTAACATTTCTAAGTATTCAGATAAGAATTCTGGATTAAGAATGAAACTTCTGGGTGCCCGCCTGCATCCCGCCACCAGAGTGTGATTTACTTTCTCGTAGGAAAGTTACTTAATGTCGCTGAGCTTCTGTTTCCTCTGCGGTGACATGAAATGAATGTCATAGGTGATATTTAAGGTTTTCTCCACCAGTAAAATTGTGTGATCATATTATTTATTTCCACGAAACACATTGCAGTTGATGGGAAGTTACTTTATGGATTTGGTTTTTGCATGGGCATTTGATCTTGCCCAGGGAAAAGCCATTTCAAAAATAAATCATCTACCTTCAGAAGAGGGGCTCAGAGCCTTCTGATTACACTTTTAAAAATGATGAGTATAGACACAATTTTAAAAATGGGACACCATATCTTGCTTCAGTTTACACGGAATGGATAAATTGCCAAGGATGCTGCTGATTGATAGAAGTCTTCCACTTCAGTGAGTGAAAAATCAGCAAGATTCTGACACCCCTAGCAAAACAGAGCTAACTTAATATGCAGAATTGCCATTTAGGCAAGAGAGTTTGCAAAACTTGATGCTATTAGGTCAGTGAACATTGTCAAAACATGAAGGAGACATGAGTTGGGGAATGTTGACACTCTCTTTCGATATTCAGCTCATTTAAAAGTGAAGAGAGCTATTAATGTAAAATTGTTTCGGAAAGTGTCTCAATCTTGTCCTCACCCAATAATTCCTCCTATTTTCTTCACGTCAAAAACCGGATTGAGAACAACCAGCTGCCCCCATCGTTCACACAGTTACGAGACTTTTGAACAAGTATATAGTGTCTACCCACCCTAACTTCTGATGAGACTGCCGGCTTGGGCCGTAAATGACCACTGTCCACTCCCTCCCTCCCTCCCTTAAATGTAATTCTTCTGATTTTCTGTGTCTTCTCTGGCAACCATTATGGATTTGTGTGCTGATTTCTGTGGGATAGTTCTGGCTTATCACACACGGAGTGGCAAAGCCAAGATTTAAATAGAAATTACTTCACTGCTGAGTTTCAGCTGACCAGAGACAAACTCACGCCCAAAATAACTTCCACTCCCTTCCTTCCACATATCCCAACAAAGGGAAGAAACACACAGCCACTGTCTTCTTTTTTGATGTATTATACAAATAGAACACTTTTGAGAAATAGGCCTAAAAATAGCAGAGAACAAGCATATCTTAATATTTCATGAGATAAAATTTCAAAGGCCTGAAATTACAGATAGGCAGGTAGCCAGTGATATATGGAGAGAAATATTTATTGCAACCTCGGCCTATGTTTGATGGGCAACAAATACTCTTTCACTAGTAGTTTAGCTTTTGGCTATTGTAGTACATGGTCTTGTAATTGTGACTTGCATGGCAACCTGATGCTGCGTCTGCTTAGCTATCATGTTGCTGCATTTATTTTATTTTTTTCAGATTTTGTTTGTGTACTTGCTCCTGAAATCTAGTTCACGGATCTCCTTGAGGTTCAATGACTTTGCCTCTTGTAATGGTTAGAGGAGCATATAACATGATGTGGGTATTTCTCACTAGTACAAGTGTCATATATACATATATATATATATATTTAAAAAGAATTTTTATTTTTTGCAGGCTTTATCACATATATTTATATTTCTTTCTAGATTAAAAAATATGCATTACATATTCAATGGCAGAAGAGATCATAATCCAAGTAAGTCATTTCATACGACTCACATACTCTTCTATCCCCCTGGCCCAAAAAATGACCTTCCTGTTCTGTTTCTGGATGGGGAAGAAATCCAGGAAGGAAGTGTACTCATCAGCTCCCACATCCGCAAATTTCGGATCTACGTCAGTGGTGCGCCCTGCACACTGTGCGTTCAGCACGTCAGAACAGTATCTGGATGGCAATATTAAATGCCTTGCTGCTTAAAACATCTTTCTGAACTCAGATTATTGAACATTATATCCAATTTTGAGGACGATTTTGCTCACGTGAAATCAGTTTTTCCAAGTTTAGAAATGCAACATTCTTAGTCTAAATGTTGCACAGTGATGATTTTCAATGATTAGAAACACATTCATACTATAGTATGTCTGGACCCTAGAATCCCTCATTTACAGCCCATTTTTCTCTAGCGACACTCTGGCTGTATTACATTTCTCATTCTCATGTGCTCTTGGTCAATAGACTGTCATTATCAGAATAAAGTTCTTTACATTTAACTGAATTTTGAACTTATGAAACATACACAAATCTACCTGAAAACTGATATGAAAAAAAGTGAATGGAATTTAAAGTGTTCTTCACTTCTTTGGATTTTACAAAGTCATTTATGTAAAAATGCCTTTTATATGTGTTCCACATTTACCATTTTCTTTTCTTTCTTTTTTTCTTTCTTAGCACAAACCACCTGTGCAAAGTCATGGGAGTTTTCAACGTATTAGATATCATCAAAATATTAAATTTTTAAAAATGTTTTATTTATTTTTGAGAGAGAGAGAGAGAGAAATAGCGTGAGCAGGGGATGGTCAGAAAGAGGGAAATGCAGAATCCAAAGACAGGCTCCTGGCTCTGAGCTAGCTGTCAGCACAGACCCCGACGCAGGGCTCAAACTCACGAACCCTGAGATCATGACCTGAGCCAAAGTTGGATGCCCAAATGACTGAGCCACACAGGCTCCCCGATAATCAAAATATTAGATTGGAAAAAAGATGAAAGGAATATCATGGAGATCGGCAGTTTTATTTCCTCATGGAAACAAACAAAACACATGAACTCTTTACTGATCTATTGCACTTCATTGAATAAAGCTATTACCGCGTGTAGTTTTAAAAAATGGCAGTTTCTAAGTATTTGTGAAGGAAATGTACTTTAGACTGACATTTGGGTACATTTTTCTGTATCTCCTACTCAGCCTGTCCATTCTTCAAGTAAATGTTTATTTGGATAAAACCTCTGTGTCAAACTCTGGAATATAACTTTGAACGTTCATTAGGAGTTGACACTGTTATTGAGTATACAACCTAACTCCTTTGTCCTTCAGCAACATTCCCCATTTTATTTTTTTATGTTTTTAAAAAATTTATTTTGAGAGAGAGAGAGTATGGGGGTAGGAGAGAGAGAATCCAAAGTGCTGTCAGCTCAGAACCTGCCAGGGGGCTTGATCTCAGGACCTGTGAGATCATGACTGGGGTGGAAATCAAGAATTGGAGGCTTAATTGAGCCACCCAGGCACCTCTCCCCATTTTCAAATATATCTTTAAATGTACTTTTACTACTAGGACTGCAGTGTGATTAGGCCCCTTTTCTTTTCTTTTTCCTTTCCTTTCCTTTCTTTTTCCTTTCCTTTCCTTTTTTCTTTCCTTTCCTTTCCTTTCCTTTCCTTTCCTTTCCTTTCCTTTCCTTTCCTTTCCTTTCCTTTCCTTCTTTCCTTCCTTTCCTTTCCCTTTCTTTCGTTTTCTTTCTTTCTTTCTTTCTTTCTTTCTTTCTTTCTTTCTTTCTTTCTTTCTTTCTTTCCTTCCTTTCTTTCTTTCTTTCTTCTCTTCTTGGCTTTAAACTGATACAACCAGTAGCCCACCTGTTACTTCTTATCTGGTAGTCTTACCACTTCCTGCCTCCTATGAAAAGTCCTAAGACACTTTCAAACAGGTGTACATTTGGTGAAGTTACTTTTCCCCTGTTGAATCATAATCACAAACTAGAATTAGAAATTAAATGAGAATTTGAAATGTAATTAGAAATGTATCATTCATAAATCTGCCAAATGTGAGATAGATTTTCCAACTTGTATATTCAGAGAAATACATCTCCATGTGCTGTCCAAATGAACAAAAGTCATGAAGGAATATTTCTTTAACTCTGGAAGCAAGAGAGGAGTTCAGAGTTATACATGGCAGTCTGGGAGAAAAAAAAGAGATAATGATAGATAACCTAATATCCATTTTCAAGATTTTGCATCTATCAACACTGTACACTTTATTGAAATTTTATCAGTTTGTAGTATATAATCTGCACTGATCTATACATAAATGGATTTAGCTTCTAAAATTTCAGAACATGTATGTTTTTTCATCCAAATAGTTAATACTTATTACAAAGATGTTCATGTTTTATGATTCTCTTTTGGAATAATGCCTTCAGAGGCAATTTATGTACCACACAAAAAAATCAGTTCTCATTTCAACCAGTGAGCAATGTGCTAGGAGTTGAAATAGAATGATGGCAGTGGCTTGATTCCTGACCTTGAGAAGCTTGTGGTCTAGTAGGAAGATCAGCCTTATAAACAGATGATGTCACTAAAGTGCGGTGAAGGCCAGAGCCAAGGGTGTGCACACATGGGTTTTGATCCCATGTGGACTGTTTGGTTTGTTTACTCATCTGAGTCACTGAACAAGGCTACAAATAACTCATGCCTGTTTTCAAAACCAAACTCTTCTCAAAAATTACAATTTCCTGTTGAGGATGTTCAAAGGAAGATTTAGGCACGTTTTCATGAGAAAGCTAGCACTGTGGCTTAAATATAGAAAGCGCTAGAAAACTCCTGATGCAGTACAGCACACAAAGCATGAGGTGGGTGGGGTGTGTAGGGAGGGCAGAGGTGCTGGCTCAGTAGATGTCTAATCTCGCGTGGAGGTTAACTCTTGAGTCTTTACTTTTACGTGCTGATGGTCTTTGATCTTCAGTCACTCACTTGATTCATCATTTATACATGACTCATTGATAGGTGAATCGGGCTGGACTGCTAATCAATGTTTACTTGAGTGGATCTGATGCTCTCTTTCCCAAATGTTTGTTTACTCACCATGGAGGCAGGGCCCGTGCTCCTCAGCAACCTTCTAATGCGGAAAGGTCGCACGACTCTTTGGTACTTGTTGATACCTCTGTGTACTCTATAGCAATGTCATCTAAAACATTATCATTTCCCCAGAGGACTTGTGTTTACTGATCTTGAGGCATCCTAGAAACTTATTTTTAAAAATGAAATATTGCATTTAAAGCAAGCCACCGAAATATTGTTTAGACCATATCAAGGAACATTTTGATGTTGATGTTTTCATTCTACTTCAATATCAAATACACTTCAAAGTATACCATTTTAATATGCGACAGAAAACTTTCATCATGAACACATTTCTAAAATTACTTAAGATTTTAGAACAAGTGTAACTTGGAGACTCCAGGCTTTTTATTTGAGTTAACTGTGCCTTTTCAAGCAACCTTTTCTTGTAGACCTTTATATGTTTCCTCTAAATTCTTCTGATATTGAAAGTACCCTAATGATTCTGATATCCCCCCGCCCCGTCTCTAATTACTGTATGCCACTGAGGTAGGTAAACTTATTTTCATTCTTCAAGTATATTTCCCCATTTCAATTCTTTGCTTTTCTTTACACTCAAGTTCCCAGTCTAAGCGAAATTAATCTGTTCTATCGAGGGACATTTGAATATTATAGTTTGTCATATAATTCAAGGCATATTTGTATATTTATTGTTCTGTGAAACGTTTTGTTTTTCTTCTGAATTTGTCCTCTAAATCTGGTTTCTGGCATGATTACTAAAGTAAAACAAAACTGGATTTTTCAGACATTTTATGGGTATAATCTGTTATTTGCTTTTACTAACTTTACTCAGATTTCTGTCATGGAAAGGGTATCTGAGATAAGCAAGCTTTCTAGTTTTAAAGAAGAACAAATAAATGATATTTGGGCATTTCACAATTGTTTTTTTTTTTTGTATAGTACATGGAAAGATGAAAAAATCATTGTAACAGAATACATTTTTTTCTTCTAAGATGGCTATTTTTTTCTTTTTAAAAGGCTTTGTGCCAAATTGTTTTGTTCATGAAGTAAAGAAAAAAAAAAACGCTACCTACTCTGTGGACAAGATAAACATACTATCCAGAGTTTATAATGGAAATAAAAGTGAATCACATCATCCTTTAAGGAAAAAAAAACCTGAAAGTGGCTCTTCCTGCTACTGGTTTTATCCAGCAGTAAAGAGAAATCCCTGCAAGTGTTGTTTACACAGTACAAAATCCTTATAAAGTCATAGTGGAACCAGTGAGCTTCTGACCCAGCCTTTAGGGCTCCTTAAACACCTGTGGATTTATGGAGTTCAGATGTCTACAAGGGCATGTATGGAAGTTCATTCAGAAACCTGGAGCCCAAATAAAATGATCTGTTGACATGGGCAAGCTGTTTTGCTCCTCTGTGGTCCAATCAGTCTTTTAAACTAGAAAAGAGATTAAGATTTAAGCATGTGCTCTTAAGAAAGAAAGAAAGAAAGAAAGAAAGAAAGAAAGAAAGAAAGGGAAAAGGATGCTCTTTAAATAATTAGATCTAACAAAGTTAGCAAGGAAATGCAGGTGTATTTTCTTATATTTTGTTATGTGATTTAGATCCATTAATCTTCAAATTTATTTTTAAATTTAAATTTATAAAAGCCAGATCATCAGGGGATTTAGAGTCTGACATTATGTATGTAAGTAGCCGCTGGCAGGTATGCACAAACATCTGGTAAGGGGAACTGGCCCTTTTATACTGAAGACCCACACAATTTAAAACGTGAAAACCTATACCCTTTAGAAACTTATACTCCTTAAAAATGATCAAATATAGCCACAAAGTTGTCTTAATTAACTCCATCACAATTGCTTTCTTTGGGGGATTTGATTTAGTCTTTTGAAAATCCGAGACACCATGATTTAGAAAACTCCAGTCTTATTCTAAAGAGTTTCAAATGAACTTATCTTATAATTGTTAAACATGTGTCTCCATTTCCATGTCTTTTAAATGTTTTATGAAAGGAAATATGCTTGAGAATACCTTGTTTAAACTCAAACTTCAAGTTACATTCAATGCAAAAAATAACCTAGTCAACATCTCTCGTACTTTTGTACTCTAATCATCGTATATGGAAACTAACGTTCTCTTTCTTGATTCTTTATACATTGCTAACACTTATTTTTTTCTTCTAGAAAAGAATATATATTCCTATGCAGGCTTGGGTTTTATTTAGGATTATCACTAAGAGGAAGAATTACCTTGGAATAGAAATAGCTATTTATCAGATAATGATTGCCTCAAATATATATTGTTCTGCTCCTCCTCCACTTTTAAATTTACCCCAGGAATATTCTGTTATTTGTCAATATATTCCAAATGTTTCTAAAAAGGTGCTTGAGAAGTTATCTTGGCTGCTTTTTACTCTTCCTGACTGATTCGTCTATCCTATCTTGTTAGGATGCAACAATCATGATTTTTTTTAATGAGTTAAAGAAGATTCAATAAGAAATGCACTGATTACTCTTAATTTGAACTTAAAGATCTAAAGAATGTTCCACAAGAGGCTGCAGAAAGCTGATACAGTTTTAGGAAAAATTCTATGCCATCACCATTAGATTTGGGTTCAGGTTTCATAAAACACCTGATGAAGGGGCGTCTGGGTAACTCATTCGGGTAAGCCTCTGACTTGGGCTCAGGTCATGATCTCATGGGTCTGTTTGTGAATTCCAGCCCCACATCTGGCTCTCTGCTGTCAGTGCAGAGCCTGCTTCAGATCCTCTGTTTCCCTCTCTCTCTCTCTCTGCCCCTCCTGCCTGCACTCTCTCATTCTCTCTCTCTCAAAAGAAATTCATTTAAGCATTAAAAAAACCCACACACACCTGATGGAGAGTTGTTTTATTGGTGAGTCCAGGTCCTGAGGACAGTTTGTTCCTCCTTTAGGTATCATGTGATTGTCCACTTTCTACAGTAAGTTTGGAGACAAGCCAGATAAGAAGAACAACCCCACAGACTTAGGTAAATTCAAACACACACACACACACACACACACACACACACATATATATATATATATATATAGGAGAGAGCCGGAGAAGTCAAGGAGGAGATGGTAATCGATTTAAATAAAAAGAGAGTGGCATATAATAAGTCTCCATGTGCTTAATATAAAAGACAAGGATGTGTATGATGAAGGTGTAAGGCTTAAAATGATAATTAATAGGAAGGAGTAGGAAGGAATTATTTATATCACATCTAGAAAGAGAACGTTAGCTAATATCTGCTGTGTTCATAAATATGAAGCAAAGATGTATTCATGCTATGATATATTTTAACAGTTTTATAATTGCTATTATTCTATTAGCATAAAGCACTGAAAGTGATAGAAACACGAGTTTAAAGGAGCTGAAATAAATATATCATTGTACGTCAACTATACTTCAATGATAATTTTTTTAAAAAGTAAAGGAAAAATGCACAGTAAATTGTTACAGCCTGAAGTGGAGATTTCTGGCTAATTCAGGCATTTTTGCTTCATCTTCAGAATCAAGCACACCAAGCAAGGTATAAATGGCTATTTGCCTCATTTGTTTCTAATAATTACTATGTGTAAGTTAAAAACAAAAAGAAACAGATAGTGATTATATATTTTTGAATTATTTTTTCTCTAATAAACATGTATTACTTGGGGAGTTAAAGGATAATATACCATATTTAAGGAGATACAATAAATTCTCCATTAGCACTTTTCCAAGGGAAGACAAAGCAGAAACATGCAATGCTTTATTCTAACTTGTTTGTTTGTTTGTTTGTTTGTTTACCACAAACCATATTCTGTTCTTTATGTCAGAAATAAGCAGTGTCTGTTTCTACCAAAGCCCAAATAACTGCTAAAGTATCAAACAGCTTGATACTTTAAAATAATACAAGCAGTAGGTTGGTTGGATTATTTTTTCCCAAGGCAACATTTAACCTTGTATAGATACAGTCTTTGCAGGCTGAAGGAGGGATTAGTACGAATGGTTAGAAGGCAAGGAACGGCAGAAAACAGAAGTGTGGACACATCTATGTGGGAGGGTCCTAAGAATTTGCTGGTTATTGGCTTGGAAAGATGGGAAGTGGATGTGGGTGAGATGGAGAGAAGAAACAGGGAAGGATTAAATATCTAGGGTGGAGGGTGGAGTAAAGGAGAAAAATAAGGAATCTTCAGAGGTGTAGCTATGAAGTAGTTGGATGCAATCTGCCTTTTTCAAAGTGTTTTCTGGCTGTCTGAAAACCAGTCCATACTGTAAATGGGGCCAAAAGTGGGTTAGGGAACATTGTAACCTCATTTCACCTTATTTAGCTATGTGCCAGAGATCTCAGCAGGCAGTTCAATTAACTCCCACTAGTTAAATGAAAAGAAAATGAGGTTACCCAGATTAACAAAACACAACTGTTGGTCCTCTTCCAACTCAGAAGGAGGAAGGCTCCAGGCTGACCCAGCTGGTTCGGCCCCAGGCAATTGCCCATTTGCCCAGGGACTTCTGAACTAAGAGCCATGGCACTCCCTGCAATCTCACCAATCCCAATAGAAACAACCTCAAAGGAAGATTAGATTTATTAAAGGTGCTGTTGAGAGGCACCTGGGTGGCTCAGTTGGTTAAGCATCTGACTTCAGTTCAGGCCATGATCTCATGATTCATGGGTTCAAGCCCTATGTCAGGCTCTGTGCTGACAGCTCAGAGCCTGGAGCCTGCTTCAAATTCTGCCCTGCCCTCCACTTGCACTGTGTCTCTCTCAAACATAAATATTAAGTTTTTAAAAAAATAAAGATGATGTTGAATATTGCATTCTTCCAATTTTTTCTCTCTTTATGAAATTAATGCATAAACTTATAGGGAAAATATTTCCCATGGGATTTTACATCTTACAGAGTTTGAATAGGAAAGTTTTGTTTTCTAAAGCTTGACTTTTGTGAAATTATTTCCCTGTTGACAGTTTGTTGGGTTTCCTAGTTTAGAAATCTCAACTAGCTCCTTTATTATCTTCACAAAATATTTTCCAATATCTATAGTTATTTTTGATATGTTTAAAATAATTGTCACCAGACACTGATAGAAATAACTGGAAAATACTTAATGAACAAATATTTTTACTGTTTATCTAATGTTCAAATTAAATGTCTTCAATCTGTATCTATTTTAAACTTTAATGAGTAGTTTTATTGACAATAGCTGATTTTTAACAAGTAAAGATAGGACATAAATGCTGAAACACACACAAAGGTTTAATCAGGAAATACAGAGCTTCAGAACTTCTCTTCATTACTGTAACCTGTATGTTGACGAATAGTTATTACTCTTAGAAGTAATAGTTTCGGCAATATATTGCCATGGTTGCAAGTGAGCATTATCAGCAGACTAGTGTAAATTCCTCTACTAGATGGCCTTCACTCTGTGCCTAAGTTTCTTCATCTGCAAAATGGGTTTACTAAAAACTATACATGAGATAATTTTATTTTGAAGATAAAATAATTTTATTACAAAACCCTTAGTTGTAATTTGATTACAAAACCCTTGGTTGTAATAAGTGTTAGCTATTACTACTAGTCTATCATTATCATTATGAATTATGTAAAATTTTAAAAATTGTGTACTTCTTTTCCCCAATGTGTTTACCTATACCTTTTGCTCTTTAGAAAAATATTTTTCATCTGTTTTATACAGAGTTAGGGTAGTCTTACACAATATGTTCTAAAATAAAACATATTTGAAATAGTACTATGTTTCAGGTCGAATTGTCAAGTTCAACATCATATAGTCCTTTACTGAACAACTGAGACTATTTCAGTTTCACCTAGTAACATTAGGTCAGGCATCTAGATTCTGGTGTAAATGAGAAATGACGTTAATGAACAGTTACCGAGCTACATATTTGCCCTCTTAGCTTATGTGAATGCGGTATGACTTTGTCTGCTTTAATACTAAACTAGAGTCTGGGAAGTTCAATTACTAGGCCAAGGTGACTTGGCTGATAATGTCTGAGGACCTAACTCATGCATTAGGTCTCCTAGTTGCCCTTGATGGTGGTTTCTTAAGCAAGAGATTCTGGATGAAGATAAGTAGGTCTGTCTAGAGCTTTTTAGTGGGTTTCAGCCTTGTGTTGCAGAACAGACACTAGGCTTGGGATTGGACAACTCTTTCATCCTCTGGGTGACCCCAGCCCACAACTTAGCTTGTCTGAATTTCAGTTTCCTTACCTATAAAGTTCAGAATTGTCATGAGAACCAAATAAGATAATATCCAGAAAATACCATGCATACAATTAAAGATATTATTAGGACATATAATGATAATTTTAAAAGGGTGATCTTGACATTGAGAGAACCAATAAAGACATCTGGTAGATTGCTTAGAATATTATATAAAAATGAAGTAATTTTAATGTGAGCTATTTCATTCCTTATCTCCAAATTTTAGTTACCAGATGCCTGAAGAACATGTAAAGAAGTATATATAAAAAAAAAGACAAATATTTTAATCAACAATTCCAATCCTGGGGACCAAAGCTAAGAGATATACAAATTGGTTATAAATTAGATAAAAATGTTATTTATATAATACCTTTCAAGCACAATACACACCAAGATAATCTATAAAGAAATGAGTTAAATACTGATGGAAAAATACTGGTTAGAAAAACAGCAGACATGAAGTTTTTACATGTTCACCGTGTGTTAGATATTAGCACCTGTGTTATTGAGGAAGAACTGAAATAAAATGGACTGTATCTAGTAACTCATTTTTGTCCCTTTGAAACAAGAAAAAAAAATTCAAATAAATGCATGCAGATGTCAGTACTCATAACTTGCACTGATCAACAAGCACCACCAAAGATGCTAAAAGCCATCAGCACAAACTTTGAAGCACAAAGAAACAGTGATGCCCATGTAGAGACTTCCTTGGGGTGCATATCATTAAGGAGAATCTGAACACTGCTACTATTAATAAGACTACAAATTGTAGCTGATCAAACCAGAAGGAGCCTTGAATGTATTTGCTGGGAATTGCTTAAGGCTTAAACACCAGGGACTTGAAACAAACTGTTCTTATCACCTTTTTCCAAACAGAGATTTAAATTTACAATGAAAGTGCCAGCACCAGCTGCACTTGAAGAAAGCACCACATGTCTCCATAAGCCCCAAGAAAATGGAAGGGAGCCCAGTTCAAGCTGGAGGTGTCGTCTTGCTCTAGCCAGCTGGGTGACACCAAGCTGCAAGTGATGAGGTGCTAATTAAAGGGGATGAACAGTCGTATTGTAGGCACCTGCCAGTGGGCTCCGCAGAATCAGCTAGAGCCCCGGGCATATCGCCCAGCGTGCCCGGCCACAGGCTGGGATTCCAGCATTTCTTATCTGGTCCCTCACTTTTCATATTTTCCTCACTATGGTTTTCATTGGACATGATGACTCCTCTTGCCCCTTGCCCCTCTTTACTAGTTCTCCTGAGTAATAATTACCACGTGATTCAAAGTGTTAAGCATAGACCCTTTCCGAAAGCAGAGGTTAAAACAGTAAAAACTAGATGGAAGTCTATCTTAAAAAACAAAACAAAAACAAAAGCAAAAACCCAAACTATGTAAAATGCGGATGCACTGCACCTATGGAGAAAGCAAAAATCATACCCAAAGATACAAGAAATGTTCTCTTCAATTTCACAACACAGTGTCAGATTTTTTACACTGCCGCCCCCTTCCTGTTGAAACCACACCATATGATGCTGTAGCCAGAACTACACTACAGGGATGGGTCATTTACAAAAATTTCAACAGTCCTGGTAGCTGCTTTTCATTTTTTTTTTTTTTGAGAGACAGAGACAGTGCAGGCAGGGGAGGGTCAGAAAGAGAGGGAGATACAGAATCTGAAACAGGCTCCAGGCTCTGAGCTAGCGGTCAGCACAGAGCCTGACGTGGGGCTCAAACCCACCCACCGCAAGATCATGACCTGAGCCGAAGATGGACGCTTAACCAACTGAGCCACCCAGCCGCCCCGGTAGCTGCTTTTCAAAGACAGAGAGCAGGACATGACCTAAAGCAGCTGAATCATTGAAATAAGAAGAAAACACTTTTTTTTTCCTATTTAAAATGGTAGCTTTACCTACGTTTTCATGAGTTGAGACTGTTCAGTAAACAGTACATTGATAATCCAATATGCAGTATACTTATTAAATGTTCTATGTGTATCTGTTTAGTCTTTCATGTGATCAAGAAGCAGATTATTAAATCTATTATCCAAATGAGGCAATGCCAGGGAATAATATTTTTTGTGAACTTGAAGGAGTTTGTGTGATCTAAATTTCTGCTGTATCCAAAAGGCTTTTCTGCAACACTCTTGAGTCTGAAGCCATTGTTTTGCCTGGAAACGTCTCTCTTTGCTTTATAATGCCACTTTTAAAGAAGTTCTTTGATAAATTGGTTGAAATCTGGACGCATGGTGTCTATTCATTATTTCAGTTCTGCTCTCTGTAGAACCCACATCTCCTAATCCATGTTTCCTCAAGGATCACACAAAAATGTTACTGTCTCTCAAGATAGATGTCAGTAGGAATTCTGACACTACAAATTCATATCCTAGTGTTTTTTTTGGAACAAGAAACCTAACCTCTTAGTGCCTCCACTTCCTCATCTGTAGATGGACATCATAATCCATGTCATAGGGTTGTTGTGCCTACTACATGTCACAAGTAAACCTTAGCAAAACGCATGGTGGGTATAGAGTATTGGTTCCAGAGTAGGTCACCAGGAATGGTCGACCAATCTAGAGAACAAAAGGAAAAGCAGGTCTGTGAACACACAACATAGATTTTCTTTTGGACAAGTCCAACTGAAGTATGTGTAAGACAACCATGGTTATTTCCAGTGTGCAGCTGGGACCCAAGGTCAACATTTAGGCAGTCTGGACTAGGCAGGTAGATTTGAGTACTGGTGATCTAAAATATAGTTTAGTTCACGGTTGTCATGAATGTTTCTGAGGTCAAACATTTGGAATGAGGACAAAATCTAGGAGAATATTTATAGTTAGAACGGGGAGGGGGGCTAGATGAGGAGCTTGAGAAAGAAATAGGATGACTACAGGAAAGTATATGGTCTCATACATTAAAATCACATGATGTTAACTGAAAGAAAGTATAATGAAAGATGGTTAATGATGCACTGGACATTTAGTAATTCTTTAAGTAGGAAATTTGTAAGCTTCCAGTAAAATGAAATGCAATCCATTGTAAGGAATTAAGAGGCATAGCACAAGAAGAATGGAATGTAACCGGTCATACTGTTCTTTCAAAAAATGTGTCTAGTGAGAGAAGAAGGAAGGATCTTGGCAAGAGAGAGGGAGCGTAGATGGAGGTTTTAACTTTGGAGAGGAGAAAGGCCATTGCTTCCATGGTAAATGCAATTCATCTTTTCTCCTCTTTTTGAGTGCTGGAGGAATATTTGCCTAATTCCTACATTTCTAGCCTTTCTATACTCTTTGTAATTCTTTTTTTTTAACTTAGAGTAGCCCACCGATCATCTATACAAGCTCTCTTAGCAGTTTAAGATATAATAATGGAGACCTCCAAGATGTGAATGAGTCTGAAATAGTCAAAGGATCTTCTCCTTCTTTCTTCTTCTTCTCTCCCTGCTCCCCTTTCTCCCTTTTCTCCCCTCTCCTCCTTTTCTCCTCTTCCTCCTCCTCCTCTCCTCCTTCTGATTTATGTTCTTTCCAAACTATAGATTTGTTTTAAATTTAACTGCCTGGAGGAAAGAGTTTTCCTTTCTCATTGGAAAAAAAAATAAATATAGATGTAGTTCTTCAGTGCTGACGTAGCTAGGATTCTCTGACATTGGTGGTGAGTCTGATTTCTTGGAACACTCACTGGTGTGCTTGCTGTGGCAGAGAACTTCACCTTCTACAACAGAAATGAAAACACATCGATTCTGTGTATCCATGCACCATGATCACAGCACTCTTTCCTATACAGGTTGGAATAGTCTTAAAATTTTTCTGAACAACCTGCTTCAGAAAAACCACTATTAATCCAAGTGGACAGCAAGCTGATGCCCTTAAATTTTGCTTCTCTTCTATCCATTTGATCTACTTGCCCCAGTCTTTATCTCTTACTGCTTTCCTTGTCTTTTGTATTTCTCTGCCCATCTCCTTTCACAGATTATGCTTTCTAGGATGACAGACTCTTATTTTTCTCCTTAAGAAAGATGAAATTATTTCCAGAATTATTAAAGGTTGCAACATTCTTTTCCCAGTATGCATGAAATGATGGAAATTAGAAACAATTGCCCAAATTTTCATTTTAAGGAATAGAAAACAGAGAATCCTGCTTCCCTTTCATAAAATATTCTAAAATATGCATAAATGCTTTAAAAATCTTTTGAAAAAGATCTCATATGGAACTTAAAGGCTAGTAGTTACCTTTGAACAAAGATGTCAGGCAATGAAGAAAGAGAAAGAAATGTCAGGACATGGACCAAAGTGATGGAAACCATGATGGTTTATCTGTGCTCTGAGGAGGGGCTGATCGTGCACATAATCTTAGCTGATTTAGCTAAGTACACATGTCCAGATAAAAGAGTCATCACCATATTCTACATACTTTGAAATAGAATAGTCATGAATATGACTTGAGTATATATTTATTTTATGTTTATTTATTTATTTATTTTGAGGGAGAGAGAGAGAGAGAGAGAAAGCAAGCAGGGGAGAGGCAGAGAGAGAGGGAGAAGAGAGACTCCCATGCAGGTTCTGCACTGTCAGCACAGAGCCCAAGTTGGGGCTCGATCTCTCAATCTGTGAGATCATGACCTGAGCTGAAATCAAGCTTCAGTTGCTTAACCTGGCTGAGCCACTCAAGTGCCAAGACTTGAGTATATTTTTATGGTCATGTGTATATTTTTCAAAAATGTTCAGGCACAAGCCTTTTAAAACTGGAAGTGTAACATTTTGGCATACCCTTTTTGACTTTGAAATACAAAACCTGATGTCAATGAGCTCTAGAAAAGTAAAGAAATAGAGCACTAAAGCCTTAGAAACCTAAGAACCAAGTATGCTGACTCGGATTGCTTTCAGGCCCTGGGTCCTCAGTGCAGCAGTCACGTTCCAGCTAATAAGGTGTTTAGCTAGAGAAGGTTGGGAACTGTGCAGGTGGCTGCATGTATCTTTGTCAAAGTTACAATCTTTCTCGCTGTTCCTTGAATCTACATAAAATAATGATGAAAAGTGTTCATCACATTCAAAACTCTATCTCAAACAAAATGACCAGTAATTGAAAAAACAAAGGTAATTGGCCATGAACGATGGAAGAAATTTCACTAAGGATCTTACTGACTGAAAGAAGTTCAATAACTCTAAAACACTGGAAATCTTTTAAGCACCACAAGCCTTAATATGAGACTGTTGGCAAGGAAAATTTAAAAGAGTTCTTGATAGTAGAGCATCATGCGATGATTTGACTATACTCTATAATTTCTAAAATGGACTGCATTTGCTGAACTGGCCAGCAATCCCTCCCCTTATCTATCAGCCACTTCATGCTCATTAAATGACTTCGGCATTGCTTTCCCAAACACAAGTGTCAAGTTTACTGAATGTGCTAGATCATAAAGGTACAAAAGGAAGCATTTTTCTCCAATTACTGCCTTTAGTCATATTATGTCAGATTCATCTATTCATCCATTCAACCCATATTAACTGCATACCTACTACGTGCAAAATACTATTTTAAGCTGATTAGATTATACAGGTGAAAATAAGACAAAACAACACTGCCTTCTTGGAGCTTAAGTTCTAATGGGGCAGACAGACAAGAAATATAAAAGATCTTTTCCTCCCTCTGAATTCAGACATATTCCATACTTTTTTGTTGTTGTTCTTTTACATGTATTAGCTGGGTCATTTTCAGCTGTTAAAAAGTACAGTTCTATGCAAACCAAAATGTCCTTTCCTTTTCTTATTTTTTCAATGTTTACTTACTTTTGAGAGACAGAGAGACAGAGCACGAGTGGGGGAGGGGCAGAAAGAGAGAGCCTGCGGGGTCCGAACCCACAAGCTGGGAGATCATGACCTGAGCTGAAGTTGGAAGCTTAACAGACTGAGCCACCTACATGTCTCCAAAATGTTCCTTTCACATGCAACTCAAAGTTCCCTTCTTTTCCCAACTCTAGCCTGCCCATGTGAGGACCTCCACGAAGGATAAGGGAACTAATCTCTTTCTTCTACCTCCTCACCCTCCCTTCTCCTCCCATCACTAATACAGCTTTTGACTTCCTTCAGCCGTGAGAAGCCCCTGTGGTTTTTCTAAGAGCCCTCATATCACATTCAGCTCCATGTACCGGGGGGCGGGGAGAGTTGCCTAAGCATTTCAGCAGCCCTAGGTGTTGGTCTCCATCTGGACAAATGGTTCTTTTTTGAAGTTCTTTGCTTGACTTGAGGTGGAGAGAAAGCACATCCCTTGCTCAATGGAAGGAAGATGTCATAGTGCTACTCTCGACAGGCCTAAATTTTTCCTTTACAAAGCATTTTTCACTTTCTAATTAGTCTTACAGTATTAAGATGGAGATAGGTGATAGTAAGGGTCAGAGAACCATTTTTGCTCTCTGTTAGCAAGGTTCGCCTGGGTGGCATAGTGCCATGCTATCCAGTGGAAAGACAACGCAAGCCACATATGTAATTTTAAATCTTCTGCTAGCCACGTTTAAAAAGTCAAAAGAAGGAAGTGAAATTAATTTTACCAATACATTTAATTTTCCAAACCCAAAACATTATTTCAAGGCACAATCAATACAAAAGTATTAATGAGATCATTGGTACTTTTCCTGGACCATATCTTTGAACCTTGGTGTGTTTTTAATGCTTACTGCACATCTCAGTGCAACTAGCCACACTCCCTCCCAGTGCTCCATAGGTTCGTGCACCTAGTACCTACCATGTTGAACAATGTAGGGATAGTCCTCCTTTGAAAGTAGGGTAACACTTTATTCTCACCTTTTGGACCTCAGTTGAAATTCTGGGTTAACTAGATAGGTCAGCTCAATATTCTGAACCTACACAAATCTTTCTTGCCTACCATGTCACTCCCTCGGCCACTCCCTCCACCTTCCACATCAACATTTCCTCTGCCTCCACTCTCCTAGTGTCTGATTTACTTACACTGATCCATCACATAACAGGCACTGGGCTCCTAATTGTAAAGAGAATTTTTATGAAATGGTTGGGAAATTAATGAGTGGGTCTCAGATAGACCCCCTTGATCAGTTTCCTTCCTCCCTCTCTACTATTTTTTACCCTCTCTTTCTTCCTGAAATATTTAATATATTAAATTATAATCTTATGTAAAATATTGCCAACCTGCAGTGTAGATGGGGAAAGGCAGGCAAAGAAAAATAGAAACTTTCTAATATTGTCCTAATATTTCAGTTACTGTCTTAAAAGGTTATTACAGTACAGTTTTATTTAGTGTTGGGGATTAGCAATGTAGGATACTACCAGGATACAGAAGTGAGAGGTATTTCAACTAAAGATTAGGCTAAAAATTTATTTTAGAATAATAGATTTTCCAACTTTTCTTGGTAGCTTTTTTCTTTTTTTCATTATTTATTTATTTATTTTGGCTAAAATGAGCAGATAGGTTATATGACACATACTGAGAGAAAAAACCTGTAAAGTTGGGATGAGAAAAAATACATTTAATAATTTTTCCAGATAAAGGTAATATGGTTCCTTTTCTTCTTTGTTTGATTTTTATATTTTGTCTTGAGGTCCTTTTTCTCTCTGTCTCACATATAAGCCATGACACTCTAATGTCAAAGGAAAGGAGATTTGAATTACATTTCTCTACATCAGTAAGAGGCATCAAAAAATAATAGTTATTTACTATGTTCAGGGAAAAGTTATTGACTATAATTTGAGGGTTAAAGATTGAAGAGTAAATATTCAAGCCTTACAAAGCTGAATTTTGACAGGGATTTAAATGATCTTTAGCCAAATCATTAGTAAAATAGCCAATATTCTGAAGGAAATAAATGTAAAATACCTTAGATTATTTCCTTTCTCAGAATTACTATTGTAACTATGAAAAGTTAAGATGCTACCTTTAAGCTGAAATATAAAATGTAGGTCTTATCCACTTATGAATAATAAGGATCTCATTGTGTTTTTACAAGTAAAGTACCTGGAGAAAATCCAATTAGGGCAATTATATTCCATCTATACACATTTTTCTTAGCAATTTTAATTTGATATGAACTTAAAACTGTTTCTATTCAGCAGCTGTTTACGACTGGATGAAGTGAGGCATTTCAGTTGTTAGTGGAGTGAATCCCATAAATATTATGGTGAAACGTTCTGAAACCCTTCAATATTGGAATATCTGGCAAAAGGAATACATTACTTAATCATTAAATAGGAATACTAATGAGTCTTTATTAAACTTCCCAGATAAACTTTGTATTGGCATCTAGTGGCTATAGAGGCTGATAACAGATATACTATGCAGAAAGTACAGTATTAGTGTTTTCCATTTACAATTTTTCTTAAATGAAAAATGGGCAAAGTATACATACTACCGAAAAATGCTGAGGTATCGATTTAGGAAAGATTATAAAATCTCTTTGTGTTGGAATGTTAAAAGCCAGGGATGGACCTGGGGTGGTCTGTAGAAAGAATCATAGCATAGCTGCTCAAGGAATACAGGAAAAATACCTGTATACTTGGTAAGAGATACACTAGGGCACACTGGTAGTAACAGGGTCAACAACCATCACAGGGTTCCTCCTGTGAGTCAGCCCTGCAATGTGTACAACAGGTCTCTCACTTAGATCTCAAAAATACCCTCCAAATGAGATGAGATTTACACCTCTATGTTACCAATGAGGAAACAGACCATGAGAGGTTAAATTGCTGGCTGGTGCTTATCCCAGTAACGAGACTGCAGTAAGGAACTGAAACAAATCTATCCAATACCCAAGTCCGAACCACTCTTCTCTCTATTAAGACAAACACAAGTCTGCATGTTAATGACTTCATTTAAAATTAACAAGCTAAAAATAATCGTACTAGGTTTTGAATTCACTTTTTCCAAAACTCTCTGTGATACTTCTTAATTCATTTTGTGACAACTAGAATATTGCTTATGGATTCTTGAGCAGCTATCATTCTCGGGTGTTACTTGTTTTTACATCCGAGATTAACGTATATAGTCATGTGACACACATGAATTAAGTAACTTAAGAAATGCAGTACATCCAGAAGAAAGATAGGGGTCTCTTCACTGGTATGTATTTCCTTGAATTTAAAAAAAAAAAACAGTTTTTTGGGGCACCCGAGTGGCTTAGTCGGTTAAGCATCAGACTTCGGCTCAGGTCATGATCTCATGGTTCATGAGTTCAAGGCACATGCCAGGCTCTGTTCATACAGCTGGACCTTGGAGCCTGCTTTGGATTCTGTGTCTCCCTTTCTCTCTGCCCTTCCCTGCTTATGCTCTGTCTCTGTCTCTCTCAAAAATAAGTGAACATTAAAAATTTTTTTAAGTTTGTTATTTCTTTTCCTCTGAAAGAAGACTTATTTGAAAAGCTATCGTACAAAAGTGTCAAGGCAAGAAGTGAATTTATAAGAGGAAGCTGAGAAAAAAACAAGGTGGCGGTGACTTGTTAAATGAGAATATAGAACTTGAAACAGGATAGTGGAGACAAGAAAGGGAAGAGGGAGGCCGGGGAGAACCTTGAGTGTAGACTCTGATGGGACAGACAATGGTGTGTTGGGAATGTTGGGGGTTAGAAACAGGATGGTGACGGGTTTTACAAAGCTCCGTTTATTTGCGACACAGACCTTTTGGTGGAATGCAAAAGGGCATCCATTTCTTTCCCAGTTTTTCAAACAAGTGTACAATTTGCATGATCTGACAAAGAACAGAACACAGACACAGATGTATACGACTATGGGTTCTGCGTATTCCTTCCTGACCCGGCTCAGCGTCAGCCGTGTGAATCTGGATGGAGTGAGTTGGGGAAAGGAAGGAGAACAGGGGTGAGGAACAAGTGGATTTCTTTTTTTTAAATTATATTTTAATGTTTACTTATTATTGAGATAGAGAGAAACAGAGCATGAGTAGGGGAGGGGCAGAGACAGAGGGAGACACAGCATCAGAAGCAGGTTTCAGGCTCTGAGCTGTCAGCACAGAGCTCCATGCAGGGCATGAGATCATGACCTGTGCTGAAGTCGGCCGCTTAACTGACTGAGCCACCCAGGCGCCCCAGACGTTCCTTAGAACAAATGGATTTCTCAGGCTTACAGGAATTCTGGGAAGTCTAAAGAGGCTCTTGCTTATCTGCATCATGGAACAGTCGTCTGTATGCATTCATTCGAAATGCCATGATGTAGGAAGTATTGCTATCAAGTCTCTAGAAACACTCTCATCCAGACCTGTAATTCTGGGGTTAGCTTCAAACTGAATGAGGCTCTGGGAAAAGAGAATAGGGAGACAAATTGGATAGGATGTGTTTAAGAAACAAGCTGGCAAAGTCTTCATAATGAGCAAGGGAAATGACAAGAAGTCTGACAGGAGCATTTCATACAGAACCTAGTAAGTCCACTCTAATGAGATAAAAAAAAATCACTAAGAGTCCTAACTTAGTCCTTGAATGAAGATTGAAGAAAGGAGTAGAGCCTGCCTGTGGGTTTTCAGATAACGAGAAAGAAATAGGTAACACTGAAGGAAACTTTTTCATGCTTAAACTGGCAATAAGATACCAAAGATAGCTAAAGATAGGAAATTTGATAAGAACTGAAAACTCCAAGGGATAGCGGTTGGTCTGTAGCAGTTTAGGGGATGAAAGAGTATAAAAGGGAAAAAAAGAAGTTGAGAGCAGATAAAGGGCTGTGAGCGAGTTTGCCAGAAGCACCGAGTACGGTGATGTGATCCTTCTCAGAAGACAGCAGATCAAGGAGCTGTGTGCCTGAAATCAACTGCAAGACTGAGAAGCATTTCTTTTAACTATGTGCAAGAGAGGACACTAGTGTCTCTTCAGACCAAATTAGAAAAAACTGAGGCAGAAACCATCGACAGCCGTGTTTCCCAAATTTTGCTGCACGTTAGAATCTCCTGCAGGGTTGAGAAAAATATCTTGACGCCTAGGTTGTGCCCCACACGGAGAAATCAGAGTGTGTGGGGAAGGAGCCACGCCTCTGCATTTTTTGAAGATGCCAGGTGATTCCGATTTGCAGCAAAGTGTGGAAACCACTCATAGAGCATGCCTTGAAATTTGGGAGGGAAACCGAAGAGCAGATGGTGGGTGAATTGGTTAAGAGAGAATGGGGGAAATCATCTCATGATACGAAAGTGTGCGTTCTTAAGGACCCACAAAGATCCTAACACTAGCCACTCACGAGATTGTACTTGGTTTCTTGACCCTTCACTTCCACCGAGGCTCCCTGACAGTTTATTTCTGTTATCCCGACGCTTGGGTTTTCTCTTACCATCTCAGTATATTAACATACTGAGCACACAAATTACAGAACTTTGTATGTCAATTGAAAAATGAAAAATGCTAGGTTGATGAAAATTTGGCATAAATTAGTCACAACATATTCAAAAAATGCAGCTTGAATGCTGAGCTGCACATAGATATGCATAAAAATCTGATGCAGTGATTATTTTGTGCACTGGGTATTGGATTTATACTATCGTCCTTTAAATATTAACAGCTTATGAATTTCTGTTCAAATTTGTGAGGTGACTCCGAGGCACACATTTTGCTCTGATTTGGTTTTGCTTTTTTCAAAACACAGTTTGTGTGCATTTTTTTCACGGAAAACTTACTTTCTCACAAGAAGTCCACACTTACCAAAACATCCTGAAAAATGACGGTGCATACCTTAGTTTTCTTCTTTGATTAGGCTTGTTTAATTCTGTATTATCTGCCTTTGCTTTGATGCCAAACAAGATTAAATTTTCAAGTATAGTATGCTAAATTTGTAATGTGAATTTAAAACAAAATTACTTATAAGAAGCCAACATCAGCATCTAGGGACGAGGCTGCACTATTAGCATAATTTACACCAGTAGATATATTCTACCCTAATTATTTGTGGCCAATTATCAATTACTGGTCAATGCTAGAATCATTCGCTGTAATTATTTCCCTAAAGAATCTTCCCTGGATATACTGGACAGCTTCATCATATTTCTTTTCTTAGAAAAACAATACTTATTCCTTTGTCTACAAGATTTTTCACCTATGAGAAAACCAAACCTAAACCTTTGCAACTGAAGATTTCTCTAAGATTTTAGATCTTTCAGTCTGAAATATCTAAAGCAAAGAGCTAAATGTATCCATGGCCATCATTAGAAATTTCTAGGAAGAAAGCCCAAAATATTGTTATTTTATCTTCTTGTCGTTTTGATTAATTTCAATTAAAAAAAACTTTTTGGAAATTGAAAAGATTAATTTATACTTCATAATTTAACATTTGCAACATTAATCCCTTTCCTTACATCCACTTTTTTCCTATTAAAATCAGTGGCAAAGCCTGCAAACACTAACCTTACATTTGAATTCCTAATGACTCCTCCTATTGTCTCATTTCTGTTTGAACCTGTCAATCAATGGTGAAAAGTGCTAATCACTCCCAGAAACCCCGATCTTGCTCACAAAAGTACCAGTCACTGAAAAATAATACCGATTGGTCATGGATGGGCAGGAAATCTCACTAGGGATCTAACCGCACAATGGAGTTTATTAAGTCCATTTTGCTCAAATCCAGCTCTCCCTGCATGCAAGGGTTTGGAACTTTAATTTCAAAGTCAGCTAAAACCAGCTAAGGTAACTTATATTCATTAGCCTAGCTCTGACTGAAGCGCTGTGAAATCTCTTGGTTAGTGCTTTTGGCTCTCGATAATAGCAGCGGCATTTATTTTTACTCTTTATTTTTCTCCCCTTCTTTTTAAAGAGGGGAAAGAGACGTAGTTGGATGCTGGTTGTTTTAAATTCTTAATTGGCCCACGTTCTTATTCTGCTGCTTATTATTTTCAAACTTCGTTCTTTTAAGTGACTAAACATCCACAAGAAAGATATTTCCCATTAATTCTCCCTAGGCAGCAGTGCCCTCTCCACGCCACGGCCACATTTGTTACTGAGAACCAGTTATGATGTGTACATACAGCATGGGCCATAAAGTATTGTAGCCTCAGGTCACAGAAGGGGCTGAAGGTCGGCGGCTTATTGTTCACATTATGCAGAACACCAACTTTCTTTCAGCCTGTTTTTTTTTTTCCCCCAACTGTATCTTATTTGCTTTCTGTGAGGTGGCAGCTGCAGGGGGCTGGTGTGAAGGAAGAAGAGGAAGACTATCATTAAAGAATAAACAGTAATTACCTTGTAGAAATCTCTGGAGTGATTGATTACCTCTCCAGCTTACAAGAATAGGCCTGGGAATATACAATAATTGATTTCTATTACTTATGTGTGTTTTCCTTTTAACTTTTCCGAAGCAGCAACGTAGTTTAATTGACTTTAATTTCAGATTACGTATTTTTATGACTTCTTCTGGAGTTGGCTAGGAATGGGTAGAGTTCCTAGCCCCGGGAGCCACATTATCCATCGTAAGTAGGAAGACGTGGTATTTGCGTGTGCGTGTGTTTGTGTGCGTGATATCATATGCTATATGTCATCACATATCTCACACGTATCACTGGGCTGCTTTTGTGTTTTCATGTAGGTACTTGTTTAGGTCTAGGTTGATTCAGAGGAATTCCAGGGTTTATCAAAATTCAAGAGAGAGCAGTGGTTTTAGCAACGTCAGCATAAGCACAATGGGAACGAGACCTCTCCAAGGCGAACCTGACAGATACATTGTGGCACAGTTCCTAGAGCAGAGTCGAGCTGGGCACCACCAGACATTAAATTGTGCTGTCCCTGTGGCGATGCCATGGGTACAGTCACATCCTTCTGAAATTGCAGGGAACTGAATTCATTTAAACTACACCTTTGACTTCTACTTTGACATCGTGAAAATCAGACATGTTTTGGAATAACTGTATGCCTTTTGCTGGCTGGGAAATTGAGGCATAGATTGCTACATAATGCATCCAGGAGAAAAGGAATCAAATTATAACCAGACTGACAGTGGCTTGGGCTAGATAAAATTTTGCCATTTGACGAAGTAGAGAGGGTGGTATGCGCTGAAGCATCGTGTCTCCTGGCTTCCTGGAGAATTAAATTACTTTCGGCTTCTCTGAAAATTTACACATTTTTGTACACTATATATTCATACACACATATACATCTAGCGCATATATACCATATACATAGTACCTTTCACAACAAATTACAAATATAAATTGGCCTTTGTCCCCCCACCCCTACTTTGAAAATGATTGTTCTCATTGCATATTTTTGTTTCCAGCGCTTAGCCCTGTATCTGGCATATTTTAGGGGATTGAAAATATGTGTTGGGACTCCATGACTGACTCCTGAAGGACTGATTATATCACTTGGGCAGATGTTGAAATGTCCATTTTTCTTTGTTTGGACAAAAGTGATTAGGATAATATTTATTCTCTGGTACTGTAAACAAAGCAATGTTACAAAGTAACAAAAGGCAGCAAAGGGAAACAATGCCTACAACACTTCTCTCATTTCAATGATGCAAAGGAACTACAGATACCACTATAGGGATGTCAACTCCCTAGGAGCTGCTACATCAATATTGGTGGGGTCTAAAGAAGTTTTTTAGTCCTTAATATTATCATGAACTATGATTTCATTACTGAAAAATCTACCAGATTTGCAAGAATCAGCTTGCTAATTGCAAGAATTAGCAAGTAGCAGCTTAAAAGAATGAGGATTTTTCGGAATGGATTTTTTCTGAAATTTTCCCTCCTTCTAAATGTGGAGGAAATTAATTATTTTAATGTGACAGATAGGCATGATAGGAGTTAATTTCCGTTATCTTACTAATACATTGCCTGATAGAAATAAAATCATGTGTCACATATCCAAAGTGCCAATTCTGATATCTACTTTATCCATTGCCCTAAAAATAACACAGATGTAGTTTCCATATTCAATGTAAAGATTCAAGCTCAGTAAATTCTCGATGAGTCGACACCCCCGGGTAGCTTTCTGTTGAAGGAATTATTGCTTTTATGTTGTGTAAAATATTTGTAACTCCGGGACATCAGATTGTAGAATTTGAAGCTGTCACCTTAATAGTGACTGATTTCACAAACAATACGGTGGATCTAAACAATGCAGCTGAAATATGCGACCACAGACATCAGGGTATCACTTGGACAATGCTACCAACAGCATGAGTGACACTTGAGGGTAGAAGAGTGGGCGACTGGTCCTTAGTGGTCTTGTGCTTTGTCAAGTATTCCTTTTTCTTTTCTTCCCTCTTCTCTCCCTGGTGGCTATTTGTTATTCTCAGAAGACTACAGACTTCCCTTCCCTTGGAACTTTTTGAACTCTGCTGTCTTTGAGCATCATGGATATTGCAAAAGAAACTATTTACTAGGCAGTAATTATATGCCACCCCTCGTGTAAAGGTAAATGATAATGAGGTATTGCGAAGAATAGGCAGGGCTGTCAAAGAGAAAAAGAGCGGCTTTTAAAACTTAGAGCCACACAAAATGCCTTATAGACTCGTTCTGGAGTAACTGTATCAATTAACCACACTAAAAGCTCTAACTCAGATGGGCACTGCACACAGCATGTCTACTAGTGTTTTATTATCAAGTCCATTATGATGAGTTCTTGTCCTAGACAAAGGGAGAACAGAAAAAGAATTCAGGCTGACAAATTAGACTTGAAATCAGTTTCATTTACATAACGACTGGAAGTTCATTAATAACAGAGTTTTAATTATTCATGCTCTTGTTTCACTAGATACAGCAGTTTTCCCCCTGCTGTGCGGGGTGTCTGGATTAGCTAAAATGAACCTTAGCAAACTGATAGGCTGCCCGGCTACTCAGATGCTTTTCTCTTTTCACCCCGCTAGAGATGGGGGTGGGGGCGGGGGCCCCTGGAGCATGTGTACAAACTGGGGATGGGTAATGAGGGGAGGTAGAGAGAAGGGGAAGGCTCTGAATTGAGAAACAAGAAAGCTGGCTAGCAGGTTTGCGGGGGGGAAAAAGAGAAGGGGGAAAATTATAAATTTGTGCTTGATGGGAGCTTCCATCTGAGCTGATAATATTTAAATATCAATCATTTCAAGATTTCCTGAAGGAGTATACAACTGTGATTGTGTGTGTGCATGCGTGTGTGTGCAAATTTCTTCCTTTGGATATAGGAGCACGAATAGGGTTTCTTTTGGTTTGCTTGCATTAAAAAAAAAAAAAAGAAGGAAAGAAGAAACTTTTTCCCCCTCCAGTTCCATATTATTTGGACAAATCTGAGAAACAGGCTTAGAGTGGGCTTCAATACAAATTTCTTTAATTAGAGCAGTGGTGATACTTGCATTCCTGTGAGTCATAAAGAGTGACACTAAGGATACTTTCCTGCAAAGAATGCGAACTGTTTTCACACACGTCAATCTCCTGATACAGACTCAGCGCTACCTCAGGAAGTGGTGAAGGGCTGATTGGGCAGGGGTTGTGGCATTTCTGGTTCATTTGCTGTTTGTATATTTTACTGGCTAATTTAAGTAACTATCTCGCAAAAAGAGAATCCATGACAAATAAAAACAAGACTCAGTTGTTCTCAGTACCTTTCTAGCTCAGAGAGGCAGGGAAAGAGGCCAGAGGAGAACCTCTCTGCATTTTGAGATCGCGCAACAGCTGCCTGTTTGGGTTTCCAGGGCTGTCTCTGAACAGCTTTGTAATTAACGTTCTCTGTTTGGGGAACCATTGTTTACAACAAACAGTTAGAAAGCTTCTGAAGCACAAAAGTTTAGTGAGGAGAACTGACATTTAACAAGAGCCAACCGAGTTCCATGTGCTTTGTCTAAGTTTGTTTGACTTCACCTTCACAAAAATTATTGTATCTGTTTTACTGAGGACAAAATGAAGCCTCAGAGAGACCAAGAGTGCAGGTAGTGAAGGAGGAGGTAAGAATTCAATTTATGCCTGTCTGACGCCAACTCTCCCCACTGTTACTTATGTATCAGAAGACAATGGCTATTAATATTTTTATACAAAGTTGACACAATTTATTTTGTTTTTCTATGTTTAATTTGCTTTGCCCTCCCACTGATCAATGATTTTCTACAAAATAAATATAACGGCCTTATTTTCAGAATAAGAGAGCTTTCTTAGATCTTGACTAACCAGAAGCCATAAAAACCAAATATTTAAACAGTTAATACAGGAACAAGGTGCTAATATGAACAAGGCCTATTTCTAGTAACAGAATAATTGAGTAAAAATTAGACAGACTACTCTACCTGATAACTTTAAGTCAAATCCCACATTTGTAGATCACATAGGAAAAAAATTAATCACCAGAAGCTGCCACCACTCATTACTTTAAGTTTGCTTGTAAGTGTGCATTTTGTCCACATGCTGTGAAGGGCAATCACGGACTAATAAGCCTACCTTTTTCTTTCTCTCTCTCCATCTTTCACTTATTTCCTTCTTTCTTTTTCTTTCCTTTCCTTCCTTCCTCCTTCCCTCCCTCCCTTCTTTCTTGTTTCTTTCTTTCTTTCTTTCTTTCTTTCTTTCTTTCTTTCTTTCTTTCTTTCTTTCTTTCTTTCTCTTTCTTTCTTCTTCTCTCTCCATTTCTTCCTCCTCTCCCTCCCTCCCTTTCTTCTTCCTTTTTATCTCTTTTATCCTCATTCTCCTCCTCCTCCTCTTCCTTCTTCTTCTTCTTCTTCTTCTTCTTCTTCTTCTTCTTCTTCTTCTTCTTCTTCTTCTCCTCCTCCTCCTCCTCCTCCTCCTCCTCCTCCTCCTTCTTCTTCTTCTTCTCTCTCTCTCTCTCTCTCTTTCTCCCCCCCGCCCCCCAGTCTCTCTCCCTTTTGGTAAGGCGATGAGTTCTTCACTTATACTTTGAAGACTTTACGTTTACTGGCTATTTTTATTTATTCCTTTTTCTGGGCAAGTCCATCCCCCATCCCTGTTTGGGCCTGTTTTACAAAGCTATCTTTATATCAGAAATTTTGAATGATTAATTACTGCTTCAGAGTGATCAGAAGCTCTCAACACATTTACAATATTGTATCTTTTTATCTCTCTGAAGTATATACAGAAATACTAAGGAACAAAGAAGTTGCATTACATGCCTGAGGGGGGAAAAGCATTTTGAAAAGATAAAACAAGATCCTTTACTAGTGAGCTACCTCAAGCTACATACTAGATTTCAGAGTAAAATGCAATAAATGGATAGTTACAATATGTAAACATCAGAATCTGAGCAGGTGGCTTGGACATTATTGACATTCAGTGACATCCAAAATGGCATTTACACAAAAGTTGGCTTAGCATCTGAAAATTAAGCGATGAAGGGTGCTCTTCTCCTAAACCTTTGACCAAGGATTCTACAAAAAATTGATACTTTTGAAAAAGAGAATGAAAACAAACCTTTTAAAAAGCTAAAACAAAACTAATTTTTCAAGAAAGCCTTAACTGCTTAATGGGAGGTATGTTTGTTAGGCTTTTAAGACATATTTATTTCGATTTTCTGGGCTCTTATACTCCTCTAAAAACTTGGAAATATTGCCAAAGGACAAAGAAAACAATAGAAGGTTGCATGGGAAGAGGAGGAGGAGATGGAAGAGACATCTGGATTGCATTTGATCTGCCAGCTCACTCCCTGCCCCGCTAGGCGGCTGCTGCCCTGGACAAGTGGGGGGGGGGCCCATGCTGATATTTGATTTCCAGGTGTAAGTATGCACTCATCTAAATCCTGACCATATGCTGTCATACATCTGTGTAAGTACTGCTGTTTCCTTTTGAACTAGATATAAAACGTACACCTGGCGGTGGTGTGCAAGATAGATGGTCCTCAAGCAGCGAAAGCTCCAGCAGCTTTGCAGGGGAGACTGAAGCCATGGGAATGTGTCAAAGAGCTTGTTCCGGACATACCTTTTGCCTGGTTGGAGTGGCATCGGAGGCAAGTGGGTAAGAAAGAGCCAGGGGATAAAATGCTTCTAGCCATGTTTCTGACCAGTGCCTTCTATCATTTATAAAGTGAAAGGGGTGAGTCCCCAACACCTTAGAGGCAAATCCAATCTGCTGGGGGAGACATGTTAGATACAACAATCCTGCTGCTAAGATGGCGTCACATAAGAAGAGAAAGTTCTAGATCCACTGTGCAGCTCTCTGTCTGTAGTTGACCATGCTGTATGGAACACTTAAAAATACGTTAGAAGGTGAGATCTCACCTTAAGTGTTCTTACCACAATAAATAAAACAAAATGAAACAAAACCATTTACTAATCATTGGCAAACTGCCATCTTGCAGGACCTTGCTATTTGCCAAACAGAATGGAAAGTTTATGTGGAATGATGATTGATTTTGTGCATTTGGGCAACATTGGTTTCTTTATCTGATTCTCAGGTGTCTCATCTGTAAAACGAAGGTGATGATATTTCTCATAGTGGGTCTTTGCTAGAATTCATGATAGTAAGGACATCGCAGCTGCTTAAAACATGATGGCTATTCTTACTATGCGACTGGAAGTTAGGATGCCAGTTTTGTCCTTTGGGCATTCGATTTATAATGGGAAGTTACATAAATTCCACAGTGGCAGATTGAAAGGCATATGTGATTCGCTTTCAAGCCTAGGGTCAATAATGATCGTGAAAGTGGCTCCCACCGTGGAACGATACAGGGTGCGTTCAGGGTGGTATGGCCGTAGACCAGGACGTCCATTTAGAGAGCGTGACTAGTACTGAGCTGTGGTCAGATGGAGAAACCCTTAGAAGGGAACATTTTGAAAGTGTCAAAACTTTTCTATTTTATCTCTGGGCCATTTTATATTCAAGCCCAATATTTAAAAAAAATATTCACTTGGCTGAAAAACTGTCAGCTCAGTTGTATTGGTGTTTTGGGGGTAGTTTTTATAATTATTCCAAAGGAAAAACTATAAATATATATTTTTGTCAGTGGCCTTTTACTATATTGCAATTATTTGAGTATTGGTCAAGAATCACATACTGTTAATAATGTTATTGTACTAATAAACAAAACTTAATTCCCTAACAATGGTAAGGAATAGAGAAGACTATTTTAAAAAAGGAATTAAAAAGGGAACAAAAAATTTTGAGAAATAACAAGCTGGTACGTATTGAATGTCTTTTTTTCTGGTGTATTAAAAGTACTGATCTATGTTTTCTTTTGTAGTATTTTGACATTTTTGAAAATTAAAGAATGGAAAATCATTTATTCACATTCCATATTAACTTACTATTAAGCAAAAGCATTTTTTTCTGTATGGAGGTCTACAGAGACCTTTAATTTTTGTTATGCTGCAGGAAAAACTAAAAGGCAAAGGTTAAGGGAAAAAGAAAGAAATTTCTCAGTACTTAGGAAACTACCTTTACTGCATTTTGCAGCATTTGAGTTTGGTAGAGTTCTTATTCCTTTTCATGCATTAATCCTTTCTGTGACAGACGGAAAATAAGTTTAGCCACCCACTGGGGGACTCCTTGGATTGTTACTGAAGGTATCCAAAGGATAAATAAAATGTGAATCAAACTTACAATTCTGTGCATTGGGTTTCAGTTCATGTACTAATGTGCAAGGGCAAGGGGAAGGGAGGAAGGGAGAGAAGACAGGGCAGTGAAGTGGTATAACAGAGAAAAGGTCAAAGATAGCAAAGAAGAGAAAGCAGGGAAGGAACCAAAAAGGAAGAAAATAAAAGGCAAATGGAGGAGGCAGCAAATGGGATGAATTCTTCGGGAACCTGTAAAGTTGGGAACTATTTTGTGGGAAGGCAACTTGAAAAGCAGTTGGACAACAATAAAATAAAAATATCTCTAGTGAAACTGCTTGAAAATGTTTTACTCACCTAGGTTGCAAGTTGTAGCTTGTTTGAGAAAAAGGGTGCAATGAAAGTGCAGACTGAATTTCATCAACAAATGAATATTTATGGACCAGAGACAGGACTAAATTCTGTGAGCAAATACCTTTGCAGCAGGAATAACGACTTGGGTAGAAAAATGATTTGTATAATACAGGCATTTGTTATTTCTTTACGTATCATATTGTAAATCCCCATGTATATTATAAATGTAACATTTTGAAGATAATTTCAACAATAAGTTCTGTCAGTGCATTGATATTGAAATCAACTGCATGATGCTTACATATTTATTATTTTGTTTGTGAGATTTTTAGACTGAATTTTGAAATTGAGAAACTTTGAAACTTGTGACTCTAATTTCTGGAGACTTAAAAATCATGTGAATCCCAAAGTTCAAGTACCTGAAAGCCACACATCAAAAAGTCACCATGACCTTTGTAAAATCTCACTATGGCCTGCATCTGCCCATTCTCTGTAAAGCCTTGACTCTAATTTCAAATGTCTTAAAAATTCCAAATTCCCTTCAGTGTTTGATGCTACATCTATAATGCTGAAACAACATATGTGTTTAACTCTTTGTTCTAAATTTTACCAAAAAAGAAGAATGTATACAGTTTTTAAAGTTGATCTCTCTTTTCTACCTTCTCTTAAAGGACCTCAACTCCCACATGAAAGGAAAACAAAAATACCTAGATACTTCTTTTGTCATTTTCTAATAGGTAACATGCCTTTGAGATGCATGGCTGATATGCCTCATACTGAGCATTGTATGCACTGCCACCTCTTATTCTCATGCAAAAGCTTTTAAAAATGTTTATTATTTATTTTGAGAGAGAGAGAGAGAGCGAGAGAGAGAGAGCGAGAGAGAGAGAGAGAGAGAGAAAATCCCAAGCAGGCTCCTCGCTATCGCGCAGAGCCTGACGTGGGGCTCGAACTCATGAACTGTGAGGTCCTGACCTGACCTGAAATCAAGAGTCAGAACCTTAACTGACTAAGCCACCCAGGAGCCCCAATATATGTTTAACTGTCACCATTTTTTCAGGGAGGCAGCAAGTGTCACATGGCACAATGTTGGAGGTAGAACAGAGTTCAGGTACAGCCAATTCCAAAGCTACATGTTTATACACCCTGCCTTCTAGTTAGTTACCAGATGTGTCTCAGTCTGTTTCCACATTCCACATGCAGGCTTCTGACAACAAGGCTTTCTGGGGCAGAGACCAGGTTATACTTATCTGCCCTTTGGTATACTGAACGGCATAGAGTAGGTTCACACACAAAAAATTTGGCAAGAATACAGTGACTCCAGGTCCAACTTTATAATCAAGCTACCCTTAAGTTTTGCAGAAAGTACCTGCTTCTTCCTGTCCGGTGTCTGATTACCTAAAGCAGATCTGCAAGCTCTCTGCACAAGGGGTGCTAGAAGGAAGTTAGAGTGTGACCTCCCTGGTCATATGCTGGTGTCCAGACTTGCAGGCCTGACACCAGCAGTCCTAAATTCCTTGTGTAAAGTCATTTACTCAAATAGGGCGTCCCCTCTAAGTTTCTGCAGAGCAATCCCTTCTATTGTTAAACTGGGATATCATCAATTCCTAGAGTTTCGGGGGCGTTAGAATAAGGAGGACTTTTCTGTCCCAGAAACATACAAGCAGACTTGGCTCTGCGGAGCCAGAGGTGAGAGAAAGGGAAAGCAAGAAGCATGCCGGCGACGAAGGCCCCTATGAAGGAACTGCTCCTCCTTTCTGAATGCTTGTTAAGTGACATTTTCCAGTTTGTAGTCCATTTATTGCTGTGTTCTTGTATGCTCTCACCGGGTGTTTTTCAATGAAGCACTAAACTTCCCCTGGTCATATCCAAAAGGAAACCTTCAGGTAGGTTTAATGCAGAAGATTAAGACTGCATTAAGATTAAGTCTGAAATGTTCTGCTACCAATTAGCCCTCTAGTATTTCTGTAAGCCTTGAATTTTTGATGCGATCAATGACACCAGTGGAGCCATCTTCTGTGGAGTGGTTATTAAAGATATAAAAATCAATACAAAGATGATACTTGGAAATCTATATCACACGATAATGAATCACCATGAGAGCCCACTAAGAATGTCAGCAAACCAAACAGAGGGTTTGTGCATAACAAAGTATTTCATTCTAGTAGACTTTAAGCTAAATTTTGCATGAGACAGAGGTCTTCAGGCTACACTTATGATACATTTGCATGACAAGGTTTTAATAAGATGAAAACACAAGCCCAACCAAGCAAAAGGCTTCTGGTAACATTTGGAAAAAGAAAAAAAAAAAGAGTGGGGATTGAGATGTTCTCCACTGAGCCAATAACGGCATGATTTAACTTTAACTAATGATAAAATAGCATTAAAACTTTCTGTCAGTAATCCTCATTCAATTTCTTTTAAATGAAACATTATTTGCCTGCATTTTAAGTCCATAAGTACTGATTGTTATTGGAGCTGTGTATTGGAGCTTCACAGAATAGTCCAAATTTAATTTGAACTGGGGATTGATTTCGTTTCCTTCAAAGAAGATTTTTTTCCTTCCAAAATTGAGCTGGTGCATGACTTTGCAAGTTCATTTTGGTTTTCTCCTTGACACAATTGTAAGTGACAAGAGAACATTTATGTGTTTTGTCCTTAAGGGACATCACGACGTTGCTAATGAAGCCACAAATGACTGGGAGCTATTCTTTGGCTTTAGAGATATGGATTCTCTATGATCTGGTGTCATCGTGACAGAAATAAGTACAAAATAAGCAAAGCCGCCGCGTCTCCAGTCCACTAAACCGTTGTATATTTAATAGATATAGAGTTTTATGCTTAGGATTTTCCAATTTACAGCTACATAAATAAACCTTTATAGACAGAGATTACATGAGGATGTGTTTCTGTGTATGTTGGGTGGTACAAAAGTCATAAATGTTTCTATTTCCTTCTCTCTCCAGGCATGTATATGAGTGGCAGCCATTTTGGAAAGACTTGCTCATAACCACTGAGCATCAAGTCCTTCATAGCAAAGTCTGGCTCTTCGTTAATCGGTAAACCTATTGATTTACAGACTGATGTCTTTGTTTTCCTTGGACTTTTTTCATCCACTTTTCATCTTAATGCCAACACAAATTTCCAGAAAAATGTAACAACAATTTGTTTATGAGACTGTGTATTACGTATGGTTTTCTCTGTGTTTTCATTGCAGGTTTCAAAGGTTGACTTAATTAGTCAGGGTATTATCCCTCAGACTTTTTTTTTCTCCCAACACACCATGTAACAATGATAAGAGAGGTAGATACACCTTGTGTAGTCTTAACAAGTATTTGCAGTTTTGACTTAATTTATTTCCCTCCCCTTTACCCCCTGAGGATCCCACAGCAAATAAGCCTTTCAGTAGCATAAAACAAGTGAAATTAGTTTAGATTTCAATAAAACACCAACCTCGTGTGGGCAGTGTCTGCCCTGATGCCGAATGTGTGCAGATTAAAACATTATGGTGTCTTGATTGTCTTGACAGCTCACAATTGTCTTTTTGAACCCCCACTCCCTGGGGCACCTCAACACCCACAGCTGTTTCCTTCTCAGACTCACCAATGTTGCTGATTCTTCAGCTTCTTTATCTTTTTCTGTAAGATCTACACTACAGAGGCATGGATATACTTAGCAGTTCCTCAATACTTTTAGACTTAGGATGTAAGTTGGGTAGTCCATTTTTAGGTGGTGTGAGGGAAAAAAAAAAGGTGTGAGAAATGCTTTTTTTCTTATGGGCAAGAGGTTTATAGGTAGCATTTAAAGAAATATATATTTTTTTGGAATAAAAGTTTCTGCATCTCATCCAATCTATGAAAATATTTAGCCTTCATTATCTTTGTCCCATTACCTTGAGGATGGGTTTTGATGCTTTGAAGGATATTATGTATTTGTTTACAAACAGCTAATGATGGTAGCCTATGTGCTAGTTGTTAAGTATACACACTGTATCAGGAGACTTGTGAGGCAAGACTAAAGTTATTTCTCCTGTGAGATCACATTTAATGCTTTTTGGGGAAATGTTAGTGTCTTTAGAAGTTTGGCTAGCAAACAAATCCACACTGGATACATGCCTAAACCTGGCCAGAATAATCAAACATTATTTTTAATAGGTGGAAGAAATGAGACACTTAGCAATTTTTAAGACCAAAGTCCTTCCTAATTAGCTAAATGATAAAAATTTGAACCCCCAAATTGGGCAGGTAAGGCATGTGGAAAAAGTTAAGTTTTTGGATGATGCCTGTTCATCATATAAAAACTGATGATTCATGCTTGATAAAATGAGTATGGGGGGTGGGTAAAAAGGCTAGATATCTGAATAAGAAAATTTCATCTTCCGTGCAGTTAAGATGGGCCTACGGGCAGCAGATAAAACCCACAGAGGGCATTTATGTTACATTGACACAAAATAGTTCTTTAGAACTTTAACAATTTAGAAATCAAGAAGACAGATGTATTATTTTATAATACCATGTCTTATATAATCTAATGTTAATATATTTTTTTTCTAGCTTCTGTGGAATAAAAACAGACTGGTTTTAATTAACAAAAAAATTAGCACATGATGGAAGCAAAGGGAATCACCTAGGAGTTTCACACAAGACCTTATCTTTGTAAACAAGCCCAGAAACAGGAATACTTCTAGACCTCTATGAATCAATGCTAAGCCTCTTCATGGTCAACACTCCTACTGCTCACTTGGCTTTTATTAATCCAGGGAACTGGATGAATCCAAATTAAAGGGCCTGATTTTAGGAGAAACAAAGCAGGATCAAAATATATTAAGGTGGAGAGAACTGATGTTAAAACACAACCAAATGTGTTAAAAAAACTGGAAAGAAATACAATATGATGTTAACAATGTTGTTCTCAGGGTTTTGGCATAACAATGGCTTTTATTTTCTTCATTGTATGTTTTGATACTTATAAATTTTCAACAATAGCACTTCTTTTCTAACCAGGAAAAACAGATCAATGAAAAGTACAACCTAATGGTTGAAATTACCATTATACACAAAATGAATACATTTTCCCACTGGTAATGCCTTTGGCTATAGAGGAAAGATGATTTCCATGGAAGGATTACAATGTGTTATATCTAATTAGTTGGGAATGCTTTAGGCAAAATCAGAACTACAGATCCCGGGAACTGAATACAGTGAAGACTTAACAGACTCGAAGAAGATAAGATAAACGGAAGCTTTTCCAGACAGTGAGAGCAGTCAGTCAGCGAGTGGGCAAGAACAGGAAGAATGTGAAAATATGACAAAGAAAGTTTCATATGAAGGTGAATAATAAACGAGAAGAGATTAGAAAGCAAGCTAGCCTTGAATCTTAACGTAAAGAGCCACAGCAGTCCTCCGTATTTTGAATGTCAAAATTGAGGAACTCCATTGGGAAATAAGTTTATGGAATGAGCAAAATCAACCTTAGAGTCAGATTGATTTCTACTTTGGGGAGGTGGGGGGCTCGAAGTCATTAGCATTGGGTCTGTTTTATTAACACCATAGCTTTCCCTTTACTTCCAAGAAAAAGCACATAGGATGCTTTTACTCTTCATAATTCACTTGCTTAGTCAAATACTCATTGATTTTTCTGAATCTGTAGCCCATCTGCTTGCAAAACATTCATTGACTTCATGGGACTAAATAATACGTATTGGTTGATGTTAATGTACATACATGCAATAAAACTGTCAACTTAGTCGTCTTCCTGGTATACCTGAGTATATAAGAAAAGCAGCATTAGACAGGGAGGCAGCCCTGTCTGAGAGGGAGTGTGCGTAATGGAAGGAGTAGGCCGCTTGACCTCAGAAAGACACTGGTGTAAGCCCTGGCTCTGCTACTTGCTACTTGTTAAATTTGACCAAATTAAATTTTTTGAGCCTCATTTTTTAATCTTTAAATCAGGGACAATACCTTCCTCCTCTATATAAATGCTGTGAGGATTAAATGAGATATATATACAAGTTAAAGCATATGGACAGAACGCCATGCATGCAATCAGCTCTCAATCTATGGTAGCTACGCTTACCGCTGTCATCAGCATGCTTACGGTTTACTTTCCCAACACAACAGAGATTTGCAAGAACAGTATCTGATTTTAATTTTCTTTGTGTGAGTCAAATTTTAGATTATTAATATAAATGATCTCACAGCAAATGGTTAATTCATAGAATTAATTCAGGGACTCCCTTCTATATTCTCAAATCTAAGTAAGCTTTATATCCAAGCCCAGCATTGGGGTCTTAAAGGCTTGAACTCACCTACAGAGAGCTGTAGTTCTCTCTGAGGGGAATGATTCTCTCCACTCGTGATGGAATCTTCACTCTTGCAATGTGAAGGGCCAGATTCCTATCCCCAGTAAGCTTGGGATTTGGATGGGATGTCTATTCTTGAGTTCTCTGTGTATGGAAGAGTTAAAAATCTGTTTGGGGGGAACTCCCTAGCTTTCACAGTGACTTAACCAGCCCCTTCAACTGATTACTCCTTTGCTTTGCATTTAGCGGTCAAATAGCTCATTACATAGACTCTGGATAATATAAATCCAGGACCACTAGTTATTTGGCCTGGAAAAGAACTACACATTCTACTCTATTCACTGTTAAAATCCCATCTTGGGGCCTACCACTTCCATGAGAACTTCTATAGAATTTATAATTTATAATATTGAGATGAACACATACATATTTTTGTGATGGTAATATTTACTTTGTATATGTTGATTATAATTTCCTAAATAAACTGTGGAGAGTAGGAATCATACTTTATATATTTTTTAATACATCCTTTCTGTGGTGGAACAGTTTTGTATATATTAGAAATCCCTGATAAAATTAAATAACTTTAAAAAAGAAGTTTCTAAATATTTAGTCAGTGAGAGTAAAAACGTACAGACATTTAGCTTGTGCCATTCTGTAATTTTAAAGTTTTAAAAGATTTTAAGGAATTTTAAAGATTTAAAGATTTTAAAGTCCATGGACAGGACTCATTTTAAACTACCAAGCACTCCAATCTTGAAATGATGGAATCAGCGCCCAAGAGGAAGAGACACATAGGTTGCAAGAAAGACTGATGGCAGAATGTGGATTTGGTATGTGTTAGAATTCGCTCAACGCTTTTGTTGCCTGAAAGTTTTTTTTTAAAAAAAATCAGCCTTCATTTTTGAGACTCCTTTATTAATTTCTTCAAATTTTATATCAAAAAATTTAGTTAGATAGTTGCTAATTGCTCAAGATCACTCAGAAAATTCCGTTGCAGATTTGGGACTAGAAGTCAAAAACCGTATCCCAGGCATGTCTTTTTAATAATGACACCTACCTGTAATGATGGTTACAGGGAATAGATATTATCCATTCATGTTTCTTACATTACCATAGCAATCAAAGTTTATTTATAGCATAAAAAGTATGCTGGAATAATTTAACATAAAATAATTTAAAATTTTTGAATCTTAAAGACAAAAGCATTGTCTTCATATTGTCCCCATAGCTAGTATTATCCCCTCCACCATAACTATTACTTGCTTACTTTCAATATTATAGTGATGTGATCCTATTCAAAATTATATTAAGACAATAATATTTGCATGATACTATTCAAGTTTATATTAAGACATTAGTATTTGTGTGATTATTATTCAAGATTACATTATGATCTACTATATTTACTGGATATACTTGAAAATAGAAAAATGAAAGAAATATTCACACCAACATATGAATAAAAATCATGATGGGGAATGGTATTTATTATTTTTATAAGCAATTTTCTCTTCCAATAAATAACCTGTTATTAATACCTGTTCTTTACAAGATACATTATTTCCACTTGGCCAAATATTGCCCATTTAAATGATATTAACACCAAGTATCACTGTTAACTAAATACTATAACAATATGGTTAATTTAAAAAACAGATCCTAACATCAGTTTAGTTCTTACTTCTTATTCAAGTTAATAGTCTTTAAGTGGAATAAGTTTGAAACTCATTATTGTTTTCTGAATTTGGTTATTAAAATAAAAATATAGCCATAATCAGTGATGGCATTTGTAAGAAATATCTAATTTACGTAAAATAAATCATATCTCTCTGTGTTTTAAAAAATCAATTTCATATATTTTTATTTTAAAGTTAACTTTAGAAATCGAATAGTGATCAGGTGGCTTTTGGAGATGAGAAACTCGGTCAGAGAGCAGTTAATGACCCAGAATTAAACCTAGGTGTTCCAGGGATCTATACCATACACTGGTGTTATTTATTTTCTTTTCTCTGTTCCGTTCCTCTCAGTCCTGAAACAGACGGATGGTAGATTTGAGAAATATGCTTTTTCTAATGGAGGAAGGAGATACCAATGAGTTGTTCTGACCAACTAGCTTGACGGTTATGTTTAGTAGAAGAGAAGGATGGACACCAGTGGAAACAGACTACTGGCAAATCTACTGGAGAGATGAAGTCATTAGCCATATATAGGCTCATTAAGCTCTAATGGTGATCATAATCATCCTTTCATGATTGGGAAGAACCATGCCTCCATCCCTTTGAAAGGCTTTTTGTTTTGTAGATCCCTTTTTATTCTGCTTCCTGAAACTCAATGCCAATTGATGTTTGCATGTTTCTGAAATGGCTCCCGAGTCTTCTAATTGATTCTCCCACTACACTGTGCTGCTGAGCTGGCAGGCACCCCACCTTCAGGTCACTTTACATGTCACACCACCTAGGGCTAGCCAGGGACCCATTCAAAGGGCAATGGGATGCCAATTATTTCCCTTCCTGGCATTTACATGAACGGTATAATATATCACCTTTAGGAGGAAGGCTGCTAAGAGGGAATTGGGAGTTTGCTTCCCTTAAGAATTCCCACAATCACCAAGTTTCTGGATTGAAGGTAAATTGAGAACCTGAAACAAAGTGAGGAGGAAGAATAAAAGTCCTTTAGTTAATCAGTAAATTTAGTGTTTTCTAGGTGCGAGGCAAGACTTAAAGTGCTTTGCATCAGCCCATCTGTTTATATACTGTGCCACAGCCATAGTACTATTGAAAGTGAATACTATTATTTCTCTCACTTTGTAGATAAGAAAATTGAAGGTCATGGTGTCATAGCTAGCAAATTTGAATTTATGTAGGCTCTGAAGCCTAGGCTTTTCACCATTTTGCTGTAGGTGATATGAAAGATTCTGTATGTACCTTAAATTAGATTGATAGCTTCTAGAAATAAACAATTATTTAACAAGCAGGAAAGTGAATGATGACTGTGATTTAGAGAAACAGAAAAATGATATCTTGTATCAATTATTTTCCTGCCTATTTCCTCATCTGCCGTCACTCGTGACATGGGGAGCCTTAATGGGATGTTTTGTACCTCCTCCTACCTCCACAACGGAAGGCATCCTAATAATTTTGAGCTTCATGTATGGCAATAATGGCTCTAATCATTGTCCAGCTGACCATGTAATTTGTGATGTCCTGGCATGCCCCAGGGCAGAAGCCTCCTAAGATCACAAGAATACTTCTATAAAAAATCGAGGTAGGTAGCCAGCCTTATGCAACATAGAACAGATAACCTGACTCTGATGAGAGCCAACCCGCTGATGCCGTTTATTGTCCCCACATCGCCACCCAGGATCATGATTCTGCCTTCTACTAAAAAAAGACCACCCAGCATCTTAACTTAGCAAGCCCCCAACAGACAAATAAAGAACAACACATTTACACAGTGCTGGAATTCATTCTATAATTGAATCCATTATGTCATATTTTGAAAGTAATCATTTACCTTATGAATCTATGTAGGCTCATATTCTTCAGAACTAGTTGTGTGGTTTAGAGTGAGTTGTCTGAGACCTAGAAGGAAGACAAACAAACCCAGAGTTCAAATTCAGCATGAAAAGAATATCAGTTAGGACCGAAGATAAATTCTCAATGTACGTTAAACATTGTTTTGAGTTAGATGCAAATTACAAAGGTATTTACTAGTCTGGAGTTTCAGAGAAAATAGAATTTGAATGCCATGGAATATCTCTATTCGTGCCGCTGTGCTTTAAGAACCAGCCCAGACCCCAAAAAAAAAAAAAAAATTGCGAAAGGGTCTAAAATGTTCCTGGAATGGAGCAGTGTAACTGAACCCAGGAGGGAGAAGCGGGCTGTCCCCCACCTAGGGACACGGGTTAATAAAAAGATCAATTGCACTCTTATCTTGTTAGTCATTAGACAGCCCATTGATGCCACCTGCTTACTTTAAATGTGAAAGTAAGGGCCAGCCATTGGAAAGCTGCCACCAACACTTGGGAACCCCTTTTCTTTCTGCTCTGGCAATAGAAGGGAAAAGGCCAAAGTCAGACCCATGGAAGCTGAGCATCTGTTAATTCAGTAAGCACAGATGTGAGCGAGGGCAAATCAGAAAGCAAGTCTTTACCCAGGGAAGGGAGGGTGCGTGGTTTCCTCCTCAATGATTATATCATGGTATGAGGAGGTCATAAAGTTAATATTAATGAGAATGCAAGAAACATTTTAAATGTAAAAACTAAAATGGCTCAGAGGAATTTTCTTCTTTCTTTGGGTAATTGTATCCCTCAGATCTGATGTAACCATACCTTAAAAACCACACGGATGATACAAACTTTTTGTTTGCTTTCATTTGCTTTGGGAATTACTGCCTCTTTTTCAGTTGTCAGGGATTCTTTTTCCAAAACGTAAGGGAAGGTTTACCTGTTTCACTTTAGTATCAGTTGACAATGATTAAAGTTTCAAAAGAAACATTATACATTTCCTAAAGCAAAGAAAGTGACTGCTCACCATTGGTGGGGAAGAAACTTTATTTTTTTATATGGGTAATCAGATCTTTTTCCTTAGAAGCCTGTGTCTGCCTCTCTCAGCCTCTGCAAATAGCAGCTATAAATGAGTCTCCTGATTATTTTCTCACTCTCTGACACTACACTTAGCAGACGTCATATGCATGGTAAGCGGACCCCAGACCACTCCACCTTCATAGCAGATAAATATTCATTTCTCTCTTTATAAAATGAATATATTTAATTTAACATACATATTTGATGGATACATATTTATTATTTATTGATTATTACTATTCAAACAGTTAGTTTTTTTTTTACTGTCAGTAATTGCTTTCTTTCTCTGTTGAACATTCCTATTCCAGTCAAAAACATTTTGCAAGTAGGGAAATGCTAACTTAGAGAAATGGTGTGAAGTGGCAGTCAGCTACAATTTCTTGAAGCACTGAAATGGTAAAGCCAACTCGTGGCCTGTTAATTACTACGTTCTCTTATGCTCACTTTAGTCTCTAAAAGTCAAGGTTACTATATGTAGGCTCTGAATACTTAAGATTCACTCCCAGTTAAGTAGTATGTAGATGGATGGATTTTCCATCAAGTGAGTCATACCTGCAAGAGAAAATCAAGCAGTGGCTCTGGCCTAAAACCGACATAGATTAATCAAGGGAATGGACTAACAAATGACTGCCTATTAAAAAGGTATTTTGCGGGGGGAAGAGAAAAAGAGGGATGATGGGCATGGAGAAGAGCACTTGTTGCAATGAGCACTGGGTGTTATATGGAAACCAACTTGATAATAAACTATAAAAAAGTATTATTTAGTTAATTTTAAAACAACAGAATTCCAAGATAGGCTAACTGTTATACATTTTGGAGGCTAGACAAGTTTCTTGAATATAAAGGCTTTGTAATTATAGCACTCATATCCTTGATGGAAGTATATTGTGAAGAATATGGCTCTTTTATGTTTGTTTTGCATGTATAGATTACTAGTAAGAGAACAAGAAAGTAAGTTTTTGGAGACCAGTAAGTTTTGGTTTTTCAGTAAACTCTAAGTTTGTTGTGAAATGGAGCAGGATTTTTAAAAGTGTTTTATGAATACAAAGGCTTTGATCAGACTGCTAGAGTGAAGCTGCAAAACTTGACCTTGAAATGGTTGATGATCAGGTCTAATACTAAATTTAGCACCATGTTTTATGAAGAGGGTCCAACATAGCTATAAAGGCTTCATGATGAATAACAAAGAAAAGTTTGCCAGATAGACTCATCTTCAGGCTTCACACTGCCCTTGGTGAAGTCCACTTACAGATGGGCATAGTATCTTAGATTATACTTGAAAAAGCTAAGGGAATAAAGTAGCCCTTAAGGTTTTTCCTTGCCATTTTTCCCCCATTTTGTGGTTAACTAATAGATGTGAGGTTAACACAGAAATAATGGACATCTCACTATGTAATTGTGGAAAAGAGGGATATTTTCATCTGTAATAAGGAAGCTCATTTTAGGGGCAGCCAGCTGGATCAGTCAATGAGCATGTGACTCTTTATCTCAGGGTTGTAAGTTCAAGCCTCATGTTGGGTATGGGAGATTACTTAAAAATAAAATCTTTAAAAGAAAAATAAAGCTCATTTTGTATGATGAATTAATATTGGCTATCAGACTATGCTATCTTTAAGAGATCAAATGTAACTGAGTAATTGTTGACATTTGTAATAATGAGTATAGCTTTTGAACTGATAGCCAGACTCTTATTTTTTAATAGGCATTTATATTTGAAAATGCAGGGTTAAAAATTTTTCAATGTTTTCTTGACAGTTTAGGCACATGGGTTTAAGAGTCAATGTATGCCATATCGGATCATTTAGACGTTACAGGAATATAATTAATTTTCATATATGTCTTTTACATGCAAAACATATGAATTAACATTGTGAACAAACCTAATGAGGGCAGTATTAACTAAGTGTAGTCAAATGTACAGAATAAGCTATTTTTGCTAACATTTGAGATTGCCTTATTTATCAGAATGGGACTTGCTAGTCACCATTGAATACAACCTTTACTATAGTTGTTGAATAAAAATGTCTCTCTTCTTTGACAAGAGGTTCTCTTTGTGTAATTTCTTGAAATTTTGAAGTAGGTTTCTTTGGGAAATTTTCCAATATGAAAACAATAGCATCTAAGGAACTCAGATGTCTGAGCAACTCTTACTCCTGATATACTGGTGGTGTTGATATTAAAACATGCAAGGTCAGGACTTTAACAACCAATTTAGAATGAGTATTGTCCGCAACCTAGGGGGAAATCTATGAGAGTCAAGAAAAAATAAATTCCAAGTGATATGAAAGCAACATTTTAATCATCAAGATGCAAATGAAGAAACTATAATTATGAGTATATACTGAGAAAAGAGTACATAATTCAATACAAAAAAAAGCTCAAGAATGAAAAGAAGCCAGCTTAGAGAAAAAGTGCATCCAGTGATATCTAGAGAAAAAAGGCAAAGTGAAATGAATTTAAGTAAAACAGAGGAAATTTCCAGTATCATCTTACATTATGTTTTACATCTAAAAAAGACAATTTTTTGGGAAAAGTTTAGAGGAAGTCCTACAGCCTTAATATTTTGTTATTGAAAGATGTACATCTCTTTTCTGCAGTTCATGCTGGAACTATACTGATAAACTCTTTTTTTAATAGTTTATTGTCAAATTGGTTTCCATATAACACCCAGTGCTTCTCCCCACAAGTGCCCCCCACCATGACCATCACCCCTCCCTTCCTCCCCTCTTAACTGTACCTTCTGTTTCAGAAGCAAGTGAAATCATTAGGGAAAGATTAGCTTCTCTGCTTTCTCTGTTGCCCTGCATGATATAGGCTGAGGAGGCTTTGAAGTCACAACTAATATTATGATTTCCCTAATTAAAACAACAACAAGAATTCTGAAGAGTCTGAGTGCAATGGGGCTTTCACAGAGGCGAGCCAGGCCTCTTAATTGGACCCTCATATTCCGGGATGGGGACATTAGACAGTAGGCAATCAATTGGGAAGGGCTGAGGATGTTTGAGCAGGGAAGTGAATTAACCAGAAATCCAATTTAAGTAGATGAAGTGTGTGTACTATAGATCAGAGCAAGGACAGAAAACAGATTTACTCAATAATTAACCCAACAAATAGTTTGGCAGTATTTAACATTTAATGGTACTATTTTAATAATAACTTTCAATGTTAATAAATATAGTATGGTAATCTTATGATAATATTTAGTAATAATAGCATTAAGTTTAATCATAAATATTTCTTTCTGGTATTATTAGGTACTGAGGATACAGAGGTGAACTAGTTGGCCAAGGTGTCCGCTTTCACAAATGGAAGACAGGCATAAAATATCACACAATTGAGAGAGAAGTGGGGACAGAGGGAGAGAAACATGTGTTTGAGAGTGTCTAATTCTAGAAGGATGCTCTTGTTATGTGAAGCTGAGTCTAAAGCTGTGAAGATTGGATAGTAGGCTATTGTTATAGTCCAGACAAGAAAGAGATTAATGAGAACTTAGACTCGGTGGGAGCAAAGGGAATTAAAAGGAAGAAAAAGATGCAAGAGGTATTTCAGAGACAATCAATAGAAACTGGCAACTTCTGAGATGTGCAGTACAGGAGAGAGGAGACATAGATGAATTAGAAACCTGGAGCCTCACTGAAGAAATTGGGATGTTATGAACACACATACAGATGTCAAAAGACCAAACTAGTCTGATGCGGGTAATGATGGATTCGGGTGTGGTATATTGTGTTTTCTGTGTCAGAAGGTCTCATGGAGGTGACAGTCCATAGCTGGAACTGTAAGATTATAAATTAGGGGAGAAACTAAGA